>NW_028270142.1:24543846-24849446 GCF_037043375.1 Chiloscyllium plagiosum | reverse complement strand
AGTTTGGGATATTCAACCTTGGACCTTCGGGTGACCATCCTCCAAGGTAGACTTCAGTACAGGCAACAATGCAAAGTGGTCGAGCAAAGACTGATAGCCAAGTTCGGTACCCATGGGGATGGCCTCAACTGGGACCTTGGGTTCATGTCACACTACAGGTGACCCCATTGCACTGCACACACACACACAGAGACACAGACACACATAGGGACACAGACACACACATTCACCCCTACAGACCCTCTCTCATACACTCACACATACACACACACTCTCACACCCACACATGCACCCTCTCACAGACTTACACCCTTTACACTCACATTCATACACATAAACATACATGCACTCTCTCATAAACCCCTAACTATCCCACACACACACATCCATGTGTACAGATACACATATAAGTTTGTGGGATGAATTTGTACTTGCCAGAATTACATTTTATTTTACTCAAAAACTGCATGAATCCATGTAAGATTCTGTAAACCCCTTTCTTAGAAATAGAATCAGTCTGAACATTAGGGCACAGACAGCCTTACACAGGGCAGCTCACACCTTCAATACATTATCCGAGCTGACATGACTCCTATTGTTAAAGTTTGTTTGAGAATGTAACTTTAAAAGAGGTTCTGGAATTTACATAGGAAAGAACTGAAACCAACATGGTCATTTTAAAAGATGAGAGATGTAACAACAATCCAGGTCTTTTTCAATATATAATTTCAGTTACATCACACTGTAAACTTTTGCTATAAATTCTGTGTCTTACAATCACGTACTCCACAACCACGTGATGAAGGAGCAGTGCTCTGAAAGCTCGTGCTTCCAAATAAACCTGCTGGACTATAACCTGGTGTTGTGTGATTTTTAATTTGATATAAGAAAAGAGGTGATATTGGAGGTTTGGAAGATCTGGATGAGTTGTATTCCAGGGTGCTACGGAAGATGAGGGAAAAATTACAGGAGCCCTTACTCAAGTTTTAAAAAACAACCCCAGCCACAGGGCAGGTGTCAGATGGTTGGATGACAGCTAATGTTCTTCCACTTTACAAGGAGGATAGGAGAGATGGACGAGGGGACTAGAGACCACTGAGTCTATCATCAGTGGTAGTGAAACTATTGGAGAAAATAGTGAAGTAGAAAATGAATTTCCATTTCAAAAGATAAGGTTTGATTAGGGACTGTCAGTATGACTTTGTCAGAGGGACATCAATCTGCTGGAATTTTTTGAAGAAATTACCATTTCTTTGGATGAAACAAGGGCTGTTCATATAGTCTATGCAGATTTCAGCAAGGTCTTTGACAAGGTCCCATAGAGGAAGTTGATAAAGAAGGTAGGAATTTGTGAGATCCTGGGTAACTTGGCATAAAGGATCCAAAATTGGGAAGGAGTAGTAATCCAGGCTGATGCATGACTACAGCCTTGTGTACAGTAGCGTGCAACAGGAATCAGTGCTGGGTCCCTGATTGTTTGTGATATTTACAAATAATGTAAGTGAGAGGGATGATGCATAATGCAAAATGAGGCAAGAATTGGCTGTGTGGTTGAGAGTGAGGTGATAGGAGGATATAAACAGTTTGATCAATGGGTAGTTCAGTGACAGATGGAATTTAACCCTGATAAATGTGAAGTGATGCAGTTTGGATGAAGGAAAAAGACAAGGGGGTACTCAGTGAATGCCAAGACACTAGGAAGCTCAGTGGGACAGAAGAATCTCGGGGTGTTTGTCCACTGATCTCTGAAGGTGGCAGTACAGGTTCTTATGGTAGTTAAGCAGGTGAATGGGACACTTGCTTTTATCAGTTGTGGCATAGATTACAAGCGTGTGGAGGTCATGTTGGAGCTATACCAAACTTTGGGTAGGCCACAGCTGGAGTACTGTGTGCTGTTCTAGTCTCTGCATTATGAGAAGGATGTATTTGCATTGGAGGAGATGAAAGACAATGTGGTGGAGAATTTCAGCTATGAAGAGAGACTGGGTAACCTCAGGTAGCTTTCTTTGGAGCAGAGAAGATTGAGGGGGAATCTGTTAGAGATGCAAAAGGTCATGAAGGGGAATGGACGGTGAATAGAAAGCAGCTGTTCTCCTTGGTCAACGAGTCAATAACAGGAGCACAATTTTAAAGGGGACTCGATTTGGAAACACTCTCTATCAAAGGTACCTTGTCATAAAGCAGGAGGTTTCAAGAAAATTTGAGGAGAAAGCTTTTCACCCAGAGTGTGGTAAGGGTCTGGAATGTACTCCCTGGGAAGGTAGTTGAGGCAGGAAACCTCACAACCTTTAAAAAGTACTTGGATGAGCACTTTTGAGGTGTCATAATATTCGAGGCTATGGGACTAATGCAGGAAAATGGAACTCGTGTAAGTAGTTGCAGCATGGACTTAATGGGCCAAGGGGCCTCTTCTGTAAGATACTATGATTCTAAGTCAGAATAATAGAAGTCAGATAGCTCAAGGAAGGCATAACTGAGCAAAGTAATGGCAGGGATATGGGAAACGAATAAGGGAAAGGGACCTTTGTCCCATGTACCCTCAGAATCACTTGTCAACTACATTTAGGTACATACTCTCACAGTGTGGATGTATGACCAGCTGCTGAACAATTAATGGAGCATGTGAAAACAAGAAAAGCAATGTTAAAAGCTAAGAAGAATCCATATGAGATTTGTATAAGACCAAGAAGCCGAGACAACAAATATTATGGACGAGATAATCTCTGCTGTGACATACCATGATCATAAGACATTTTTATTTTGTGTATGTAGTTGAGGAGTGCATATTAGCTGCTTAATTAGATTAATACCTTGTAATTACTTCAAGCTTTCCATATTCCCTCCGGAACACTATTGAAGAATAGCTAATCTTAAATAGACAGACTGTGCTTCCCTTGGATGTATTTTCAGATATTTATCCTTTCCATTTAACAAAACTGCAGGCTTTTCTGAGACCAATGTTGCTTTCTGCAGCAGCACTTTTTCTCTCATCCTTTTCATGACAAACCTTATGATTTCAACTAAACTCAAATCTTACCGATTTCCAACTTTTTCACTCAGCTTCACCATCAAATTTTTGAAACCAAGATGTTTCTCCATTAATCTCTATAATCTTCTGACTCAAAGTATTTACTCTCAAATAAAATCAACATTATTAATCTAAATGTACTGATCAGCAATAATGAGACTCAGAATTCTAACACTTCAATGTAGTTTCAAAAATTTCAATTTATAACCCCACATAGGTCCAGTCAAAAAGATGAATGACTTACAGATATATCAAACAGCCTGCTTTAAGCTCTGTCTCAGTCTTTCTTGTCCCGACTATTCCAGCCAGTGGTAAATTTGCAAAACTTTGCCATCTATATTCTAATTTATATTCTTTTCTGCTGAAGGGCTCTTGTAGCAGAGAGGTAGGGTCCTGACCTGTAAGTTAGGAGACCCAGGGTTCAAGTCCCACCTGCTCCAGAGGTATGCCATAACATTTCTAACCGGGTTGATTAGAACATATCTAAGTCCTATTGACACATCACTTATGCCCTTGTTGATCTTAGTGACTCCTGGTCCTCCAAACTGTGTTTGAATTCCCTACATACCTTTATCATTTACATTCAGACCAACAATCAGAACCTTGCTTCCCATTCTCTTTTCTGTGTTTCTGCTTGTTCTGACTGTCCCCTCTCACTACAACCCTCTTCTCTGTAATGTATATCTCATGATCACCATGATCAGGAATTCGGTTTGAAACTCTTCTACATTTCAACATTCTAAACTTCTTAGCCTGTTTCTTGGTCCAAAATCTGGTCAATTTTCATTACTTTCTCTTTTCCAGCCGAACATTTGATTTAATCTGATAATACAGCTCTGAATTGGAGTTTTATTTTACACCAAATTAACATGGAAAATGTCATGAGAAAAAAACAATGCATGACTGGACTTATGCAGGTGTGGATTGGATCAGGGTGCCAAAGATGCAAAATGTACTCTGGATGGATAATTTCAATGTCTACCACTAAGAGTGATTTGGCTGTTGAGTGCTGGTCAGTTTCTAATGGACATTGAGGACAAAATCAATTGGGCTGGCCAGTTCCTCAAGAAGATAGTTGCTAGTCACAGAAATTTGAGTGTGCATACATGAAGATCAGTGGTCGGCACAACATCATGGACTGAAGGACCTGTTCTGTGCTGTTCTATGTTTTAGACAGTATATGCATCAGCTGGAGACGGAACCAACAAGAGGCAAAAAAAACTTGACCTCATCCCTACTAATCTACTCAATGTATATTCACCATTCCGTGACTGAATCAGTAAGAGTGACTGTCACATAGTCCTTGTGAAGATGAAGTCCTACTATCTTATTGGGAATACCCTCCATCGTGTTGCACGTCACTGTGTCAAATGGGAACAGACTTCATACTGATCTAGCAACACAAGACTGGGCATCCATGAGGTGCTGTGGGCCATCAACAATCAGCAACCTCATAGCCTGATGTATCTCCGACTCAATCATTACCATTAAGCTAGGGAATCGCCTCTGATGCAATGGATAGTGCAGGAGGGCATGCCAGGCGTACCCAAAAATGAGGTGTCAACCTTATGAAGCTACCAATCAGGACTACTTGCATTTCAAACAGCTTCACAAGCAAATGATAGACAGAGCTAAGTGATCCAACAATCCACATATCAGTTTCAAGCTCTGCAGTGCTGCCACATCCAGTCATGAATGGTGGTGACCAATTCAACGACTCACTGGAGGCAAAGGCTCCACATATATCCCCGAAACAATGATGGAAGAGCCCAATACATCAGTGCAAAAGATCAGGTGATGCATTCACAGCAATCTTCAGCCAGTAGTGCCAAGTGGATAATCCATCTCAGCCTCCTTCAGTGCTCCCCTGTGTTACTGATGCCAGTCTTCAGTATGTCCCTCCATATACTGATATCATTGAATGATTGTAGTTACTGGATACTGCAAACACTATGGGCCTGACAACATTTTGGCAATAGTACTAAAGATTTGTGCCCTAGAACTTGCCACTCCCCTAGCCAAACTGTTTCAACACTGACATCCACCTGACAATGTGGAAAATTGCCCAGGTATGCCCTGTATTCAAATCAATTCTTGATCATCGGTAAAGTGATGGAAGGTGTCATCAACAGTGCTATAAAGCAGCATCTGATCAGCAATAACCATACAGCAACATCCGATTGTGTTTCCACCAGGGCCACTCAGTTCCTGACCTCATTGCAGCCTTGGATCAAATATGGACAAAAGAATTCTAGTGGTTAGATGAGATTGACAGCCCTTGACATCAAGGCTGCTTTGGACATAAAGGAGCTCTAGCAAAACTGGAATCAATAGGCATCAGGAGTCAGACTGTCTGCTGATTGGAGTCATACCTGGCACAAAGGAAGACAATCGTGGTTATTACAGGTCAGTCATCTCAGCTCCAGGACATCTCTGCAGGAGTTCCTCATTGGCCCAATCACCTTTAGGTGCATCATCAGTGACCTTCCCTCCAGCATTATATCAAAAGTAGGGATGATTTCCAATGATTGCACAATGGTCAGCACCTTTTGCAATTCCTCAGATACTGAAGCAGTCCATGTCTAAATGCAACAAGATCTGAGCCACATCCAAGCTTGGGCTGATAAGTGACAAGCAATTTACATGCCAAATAAATACCAGGCAATGATTCTGTCCAACATCTCCCCTTGATATTCAATAGTGTTACAATCCTTGAATACCTCACTGTCAACATTGTGTAAATATTGTGACTACAACAGCAAGTCAGAGGGTAGGAACCCTGAAGCCAGAAACTCACCACCTGAGTCCCCAAAACCTGTCCACTATCTACAAGGCACAAGTTTGGAATGTGATGGAATACTGCACCCTGTCTGGATGGGTCTAGTTTCAAATACATTGAAGAAACCTTACACCATCTAAGACAAAGCAGCATGTTTAATTGGCACTACATTCACAAACATCCACTCCCACCAATGCTCAGGAACAGCACTGTGTACTATCTACAAGGTGCACTGCAGAAATTTTCCAAAGATCCTGAGACAGCACCTCCCAAACACATGATCACTTCTGTCTAGAAGAACAAGGGCAGTAGTTACAAGGGAACACCACCAACTGAAAGTTCCCCTCCATGCCACTCATCGTGCTGACATGGAAATATATCATCGTTCCTTGTCACTGGGTCAAACTTCTGGAATTCCCTCCCCACAGGCATTGTGGGTCCACCTACAGCACAGACTGCAGCAGTTCAAGAAGGTAGCTCACTACCATTTTCTCAAAGGCAACTAGGGACGGGAAATGAATTCTAACCAATGAGCAATAAGTACATCCCATGAATAAATTAAGAAACAAAATCCTCAACTTTCTCTTCACATCCTCGTCACTATTCTATCCTTTTTCCACTTACTCTCTTTCCCCTCAGCACCGTAAGTTTCTTCCTCACTGTCCCATAAGGAACCGCTGGAGTTCCTTTCGTTGCCCAGCCCTCTCAACCTCCCATCCTCCATAAATGCTCCCCTTAACCCAAACGTACCCTAATGTCTCATTCTGCTTTATCATAATACATGAATTTGGCAACACCTTTTGAAATTGCTGTCAAATGGTCCTGCCTTCAAATCATGTTCTTTTCTCCCACAGTTCCCATCAGCATTTAACTAACTGGTCCTGCTACCTCAATCTAACAAATGGTCAAATAATATCTGAACAGCTAAAGCGAGCTTCAGAACCTCCATTGTTCCATGCTGATCAAAAATTTCTGCAATAGTGGCAGGAATCTTGATGTTGGGTTCCACCCACCATTCTTAAATCCCACTTTACATGATGCGAACCCCATCAGCCCAACCCAGTGATAGGACACGAAAGTGTGGCCCAAGTCGACTGCAAAGGAATATAAGTAAGTGAAGTCAGTGAGTGGGAATTAGACAGGCATGAGTATGATGTGGAAGAATGTAATGCTGTTCATGTTAGTGAGGATAATCTAAGGAAAGAATAGTATTTCAGTGGACACACTGCAGAATGCTAACGTACAGAGGGGTATTGGTTTCATTCTTACATATAAACTAGATAAAGCAAATGTCAGGAAGGCAACTGGGATGTTTGTTTTAGTGCAAGAAGGCTAGAGTATAAAAGTTAAGATTCTTACTACAACTGTGCAGGGAATTTTTGAGATTGCACCAAAAGTACTGTAGGCAGATTTGGTCTCCTTGTTTTCCTACAGGATAGAGATATTTGCATCAGAGACAGTTCCAAGAAATTTCACTTGGCTAATTCTTAGTATGTGTCTAATGGGGAAAGATTGACCTGGTTGGACTTATACTAATGGGAGGAAAAAGCGAAGACTGCAGATGCTGGAGATCAGAATCAACGTTTCAGACATAAGCCTTTTATCAGGAATGCTATTCTTGATGAAGGGCTTATGCCCGAAAAATCGATTCTCCTGCTCCTTGGATGCTACCTGACCTGCTGTACATTTCCAGCACCTCCCTCTCAACTAAAACTAATGGGAGTTTAGAAGAATGGGAAGTGACCATACTAAATCAAATGAGATTCTGAGGGACGTTAACAGAGTAGATGCTGAAAGGAAGTTTCCCTTTTTAGTGTATGCTAGAACTAAGGACACATTTCAAATTAAATCAAATAAATTTGCCTCCCATCTAAGATGGAGATTAGGAGGAAATTTTTCTTTTTGTAATTTATCTACGTCAGAGGGTAAATGAGCTGCATTAAACATATTCCAGCATGAGTTAGACAAGGATTAGTAGTGGCAGGTAGCAAAGGGGAGTTGAGGCTGCAATCAAATTAGCCATGATTTTATTTGATATTGGAAGAGGCTCGAGAATCCAACTAACCTACTCCTGCTGATATTTCTTATGTTCTTATCTGGTGAATGCCAAGAAACCTGACTAACTAGCTGCTATCTTTGCCGTTGACAACCTGAGCCATTAAGAGAGTAAGTATTGTATTGATTTCTGATGTAAGGGTGGCACATAAGGGCGGCACGGTGGCACAGTGGTTAGCATCGCTGCCTCACAGCGCCAGAGACCCGGGTTCAATTCCCGCCTCAGGCGACTGACTGTGTGGAGTTTGCACATTCTCCCTGTGTCTGCATGAGTTTCCTCTGGGTGCTCCGGTTTCCTCCCACAGTCCCCAAAAAAATGTGCAGGTTAGGCGAATTGGCCATGCTAAATTGCCCATAGTGTTAGGTGAGGGAGTAAATGTAGAGGAATGGATTTGGGTGGGTTGTGCTTCGGAGGGTCGGTGTGGACTTGTTGGGCCGAAGGGCCTGTTTCCACACTGTAAGTAATCCAATCTAATCTAAGTGTAATCTGTCAACGAAGAGTAAATGGAACAAATTATGCAGAGAGCAAGAGTACCAATCTAAATATGCACCATAGCCAAAGTTAACTCAGATGACATAGGAATGCAACAGGAAGTGGCAAGAATGAGACAAAATTCAAACTGTGTAGAAATTTCATTGACGTTTGAAGCACTATTCTTCAGAGTTATAAAACCAATTAAAAATGATAATTCATTTAGCATTTTCTTTTGAGATTAGCTTTCCTTCCGCCTATTTAACCTTCGAAAAGACACAATCACATTTTGCACCTTTATATGAATGTACAGCTGGAGATAATCTACGTTATTCTATTTTCAAGAGATCATATTCTATTGTCATGCTGTTAGAGAAAAGCCTCATCTATCAGTTGCACATATTAAAATTTGCATGTGTATGTTGCCGACTGATAATGAAACTGTTCACATCATGTTATTGATATGCATTATCCGCAAGCGAGACTTCCTTTGACACAGCAGAACTTTCTACAGCACATTTCACCATGAATCATTATAAATTGTCATCACAATTTAGTTTATTTTTGTCTCTGAGTTGAAAATTAATGAGTACAAATACAACTTGAACACAGAATTCAAGGTGACACATCATTTGAGTATTAGAAGGAGTGCATTGCTGCCTTTCACTTCACATGACAGAGATAAACTTTTCCTGTCTTTCCAGTTCAGTTTTCCTGTTGTTGTGACCAACATTCATTCCCCAATCCATATCATTCAAAAACAATTTAACCTCTTTGCTAACAACTAAAAACAAAAGAACTGGAAATGCTGTAAATCAGAAACAAAAACAGAAATTGTTGGAAAAGCTCAGCAGGTCTGGCAGCATCTGTGACAAGAAATCAGAATTAACTGAGGAAGGGTCACTGGGCCTGGAATGTTAACTCTGATTTCTCTTCGTAAATGCTGCCGGACCTACTGAGCTTTTCCTGCAATTTCTGTTTTTGTTTCAAACCTCTTTTCAATTTGCAACACACCAAATTCAGCAAATAGTATTTTGTGTTAGTTTACATAGCAGTTGTGACTACATTTCAAAAAACATTACTGAGTGCTGTGAATATTTTGAAACCGTATTAACATATGATATAAATGAAAGTTTCTGCTTTCTGAATCAGTAGTTGTGAATCTGAATCTGCTGTGAAAAGAAGGAAACATCTTTGGAAATGTTAATAAAGATAGAACACTTCACTGAAGAATAATTATTTAACTTGTTACAAAGAAAGCAAAGTTTTAAGTGCTTCAGCTTCAGTTCTGTTTCAATGATAACTTTATGGAATGCACAATTTACTACTGATGGTTGAAAGTTACACATCAATTATGTTTTGTCATACTTAGATGGATTATATGAATTGGGTTTATACTTAAACTCATTTACAGGTATATTTACTGAAACTATCGTGTGGTTGAGAAAAGAGGTAATGCTTCACTCTAAATAAGTGTAAGACTGAGGAAAGACTAAGTAAACATCATCAGCTGTTTTTCAGTAATATAACGGTATGAATATTTGTACCCCATTTTCAGGAACAAAGATTTCCCAGCTTAAAGTATGAGAAAAAAATAAGATTATAAGAATTGCTGTTGAAAAATCAGATTTATTTTTAATTTAAAAAAAAAATTGTTCTTCTGTTTACATTATTTTGCAGTGAATGAGGGAGGAATTAAGCAACCATCTAACTCATGTCCAGATCCTGGTGAACCGGAGCATGGAGAAAGAATTGGTTCTGATTTTAGGTAATTAATTCTTTTACTTATGTATGAGTTGTAATCAGATAATCAATTTTATTTAACATTTTGAAAAAGTATGCACATTTATTAATGTCATCATCTCTCCTATTTTACCCCATTCAATTATATTCTACAGCATCTCAAATAAAAATTAGCTTGTAAATGGGGCACCTATTGATGTCTACAGTTAGAAATTGCAGCGTTTGGGACTAGCCAGTATGGTGAGAAGGACATTGGTGGTGAAATTGATTGAGTTGTAGGATGTGTTTGTGCTGGTCATATTGGTGTGGGCGGGTTGTGCTGGTGCTCTTTGTCCTGACACGTGGCGCTTGTTGAAAATCCAAATCTATAAATCAAATACATGAACCATTTGTACAGCAAACATGTATGATTTTCTTTTGATGCTGTAACATTTCAGTAACTGTGCTGATAAATCCTTTCCCATATTACCAATCCAGCTTGGTTCACCAAGTCCACTCTAATAATTCTGCTACTGGCCTCAATTTTCAGCAAAACTACAAGAATTTATGCTGAAATACGCACTATCTGTGCAATTTATTTTTGAGGTATAGACTTCAGTTTTGAAAGTGTTACTGGTTGTTTATTTTAATTAGATTGTTTGCATGTACGAAAGTTAATATTTTACTCACCATTTCTTTCTTAGTCTTGGAGCAGCAGTGCAATTTACTTGTGATGAAGACTTTGTTCTGCAAGGATCCAAAAGTATTACATGCCAGACCATTGCTGAAGTGTTTGCAGCATGGAGCGACCATCGGCCAGTATGTAAAGGTAGGAAAATTAACTTATAATTGCTATTTCATGCAATTGTTCTGACTCGTTTAATATGTTACAATATTCCACTAATGTTTCCATCAGATTGGCTCTTTAACTTTCATGAGCAGTCCCATATAATGGCATATCATAGCATTGTTTTTCTCAAGATTAATAAGATAGTAGAGAATATTATCTCAGAAACATAATGTGCAAATATTTCAGAAATGTATGACCTTAAACTTAAAAATAATGCAGGGATAACTACTAAGAAGTTTTCTAAGTCACCACATGTGGTGATATGTGTACATTTATGCAGCAATTTCTCAGTCAGATTCAGTCACAATGTTTTCAAATTTTAACAATTCATGAACCGAACAATTCGTTCATCTGATTGTGGTGCAACCTAAAATGTAAACAGATGTGATGGCATAGTATGTATTTGAAATGTCTTTTCCTTATTTATTGAACAATGAGATTTTTTGTTAAAAACCGATGAAATGTGGTCTCAAAATAAGTAAACTTTTCAATTTGTATTAAATACTGCGACTCTTCTATACTATGTCAGCTCTTTTCTAAAATTTTAAGACAATATCCTTTTTTCCTTGAATTTGGTCAAAGGGACCCAATACTTGAGGGGAAAAAGCTAGTCAGTGGCGTTGGAATTTTTATAAGGAGGGTGTTGTGTTGTGTCTCATGGTCAGTATATCTTTAATAGATATGCTCATGATGTGATCACTGATTCATAACATGTGACATTGGCATCCCATGTTTCATCTTACTTCAGATTACTTAAAGTATAACACCGTACAGGCAGCATGCTCCTCTGTTATAAAGTAACAGCTCACTATTATCCCATACACAGCTTTTTTGTCATGGGAAATAATGTCAGCATTTCTGCAACAGGTAAACACACACAAATGGAGCAAAGTCACACCATGGTAGTTGCAGTGACCATCTAAAAATGACTTAAATATGATGATAGATACTTGGTAAACTAACTGAAGTACAACTGGACAATCGCTTTGGACAACAGAGAATTTGAACACAAAAGAAGTTTCGTACTTTTAAGCAGTATCAGTATCAAATCATTGTATAGATATGTAGACAGGGTATCAATGATCAAGAAAGCAACTAATTTTTTAAAAATTAGAATGCAATTTCTTTCATGATAACATAAGTTTCTAAGGCTGCCTTAATCCAGAAAACAAATAAAAAGGTTGCAGTGCTTTTCTTGAGCTTGAACACAAAGCCAGTGCTATGCATAAACCCAGCAGATGTGAATACTACTTTCTGATAGTTGATACATAGGTAACAGGTTCTTTAGTAATAGCAGCTGCAAAGTCTGCCTTTGTTCTGAGATAGATCGGGACATTTAACTACTCATGAAGGCGTGTGGGACTTGCCGAATATATCAAGTCTATTAGCAGAGGAATGTCTACATCCCCATAATGTCCAATCACCACTGGGATGAAACTAGCAACAGACCTTTTCACAGGGCACAGGAAAGATCACATCCCTGTGACAGATTATTTCTCGAAGTCATTTGTCATTCAATGCTTACCAACAATGTTTTGTTTAATTTTCTTACCGGCTGCAAGGACCTCTGAGGCTGTGTGCATGGCAGTGATTTCCAGAACCATAAGTTAATGCCATGTCTGGCATAACAACATAGTCACGCAGCACAGAGGGAATGTTGGTTCCTAACACAACATGCATGATTGTTGTTAACACAATGTGTGCGATATTTCATTTATTGGAGGTTCCGGGTGAAAGAGTGCCTGACAATAGACTACATAAACTGGCAAGCCATTTCATGATGTGTACTATGTGGGGAGTGACCTGCATCACCTTATGAGTCCATGCTCTCCCGTTCTCATAAAACATATGGTGAATACTGTCAAATAAATTATTATTGAGTGTCAAGCAAGAAGGCTAGATTTTCACATTGTTGCGTTGCATTTTTATGCAACACCAACAGAGAAGGGATGCAGCCCCGTAGGGATCCCCTATAGGGTTTGCCTCTCAATATAATGCAAATCTGGATGGATTTGACAGCAAAAGTTATCTAACCATTCTGAGATACAGAACAGTCTGCTTCAAGGGCCAAGGGAGAATAAAAGAGATGCATGATGAGTGAGCAGATGGAGAGCTATCTTGTGTTACGGCAATGTAATAAATAGCATGCTTGAGCAGCAAGCAATCTGTAATATCTATAATGATGCATAAAACAATTTGCACTTTTAACAGACTCTCTTAGGCTGTGTCCCTGTATGTTTACTTTATAGAATAAAGCCATTGTCTTGTTTGGTCTCTAATCATTTCAGTGTTGATTGTCACTTGAAACAGCCATGATCCTGGAAGCGTCAACAGCCAGAGGCTGAAAGTCTTTATAAATGACTATACAGGAGTGTAGCTGGAGCTCATGCTAAACTTGAAAATAACAAATTTCTGAGTCTTTAAAACAAGGCTGCAAGTATTGACTGGTTTGATGGAAGGGGAATTATCAGGGACAGTATTCAATATAAAGGACATATCTAGAGTTAAACATGAGCAGGCGTACAACAGAAAGAAACAGAAGTAATCACCTGGGAGTTATTACACAGAAGTTGGTCATTACTGCCATACATCCTTCTTTCTTACCTGCTCTATCTTTCAGAGTACTCAATACTCTGACTCCAGAGTTTGGACGTCATGTTGCGGCTATACAGAGCATTGGTTAGGCCACTGTTGGAATATTGTGTACAATTCTGGTCTCCTTCCAATCGGAAAGATGTTGCGAAACTTGAAAGGGTTCAGAAAAGATTTACAAGGATGTTGCCAGGGTTGGAGGATTTGAGCAATGGGGAGAGGCTGAACAGGCTGAGGCTCTTTTCCCTGGAGTGTCGGAGGCTGAGGGGTGACCTTATAGAGGTTAACAAAATTATGAGGGGCATGAATAGGATAAATAAGCAAAGTCTTTTACCTGGGGTCGGGAACTCCAGAATTAGAGGCATAGGTTTAGGGTGAGAGGGGAAAGATATAAAAGGGACCTAATGGGCAACTTTTTCATGCAGAGGGAGGTACATGTATGGAATGAACTGCCAGAGGAAGTTGTGAAGGCTGGTACAATTGCAACATTTAAAAGACATTTAGATGAGTGTATGAATGGGAAGGTTTTGGAGGGATGTGGGCTGGGTGCTGGTAAGTGGGACTAGATTGGGTTGGGATATCTGGTCGGCATGGACAGGTTGGACCGAAGGGTCTAATTCCATGCTGTACATCTCTATGACTCTATGACTCTATCAGATGTTAACAACAATACATTATTGTAACAATATACAGAGGAACCTCGATTATGTGAAGGACACGGGTGGGGATTATTTCGTTCAGTTAAACAAGTTTTGGATAATTGAATGCCAGATAACATAGTTTAGCCAAGCATCGGGACCTTGTGATCTTGCTGGATAATCTGATATTCGAATAATCGAATGCTGGATAATCAAAGTTCTTCTGTACGTGATATTTCAGATAATATCGTTGTGAATCACAAACAACAGTGTCCCCCTTTAGGAGTAGCCCATATAGCTGCATAAAACTGCTTCCTCATTCAGTGTAATCATAGTCACCTTCTACCTCAACTCCACCTCCTTCCTGCTCCCACATCTTTCAAATCTGAGACACTTTAAATATATTCAACAAAATAACAGATTCAGCATTTGAACATCACAAGTCTACAGGGAAAAAGAATTTCAAAGATTCAAAAGTTTTGCATGAGGGAACTTTTCCTCATCTCAATCCTCAACTCCTATCATGAGATTATAATCTGGTGTTTCAGATTTCTGTTGTGTGGAAACACTACCTCAGTGTTTACCCTGTTAAGCCTTTTCAGAATTTTATATATTTCAATGAAATCACCTCTCATCCTTATAAACTCCAGAGAGTATTTGCCCAATTTTCTCTGCCTTCCATTATAGGTCTGTTACCCTCTCATTCAAGAAACCAATTCACTGTATCTTTGCTGAACTGCCTTCAATGCAAGTATCTCTTTCCTTAAATATATGGAGATCAGAACACTCTAGATGTAGTCTCAGCAAAGCTCCATATATTTGTAAATTATCCCTTATCCTTGAACCCTCGTACATTTTAATCAGGGACAATATGCATTTGTCTTCTAACTTGCTTAATTGTACACACACGCTGATTTTGTGTTCCACACGCACGTGCAACCCTGTTACATTTATATTTCATGTCTTTAAAAAATATCTTGCTTCACTATTCTGATGAACAAAGTTAATAACCATACACTTCTTTTCATTATACTCCATCTGCCACCTAGTTGTCCATTCACTCAACCTGTTCCATGTTATTTTGTAGCATCATTGTGTCCTCCTCATAGCTCACACACCCATCTCGCTCTTCTTCATCAGCAAACTTTAACAAATAGAAAGTGAGTAATGTATCTATGTCATTGCTGTGGATTGTAAATAATTAAAGCCTTCACACAGATCCTTCAGAATCTCACTCATCTCACCCTGCTCATTAGAAAAGTGATCTACCTATTACCGTTCACTGCTTTCTGTTCATTAACGATTAAAAATTCTCCAATTTTCCATATTCAGGTCTCATGTACCCTCCAATTCATGTACCTTATCTTGCATATTAACTTTCCATATTACACCTACTGCTTTCCCTTTATCTATCCTTCTAGTTACATCCTTCTAAAAAAAACTTGACTGAATTTGTCTCAATGTTTCTCACATATTTCTTTTTTTGACAAATGTATTATTTCTATTTCATAAACAGTAGGACACACCAAAGCAAATTGGGAAATTTTACCCATTAAAATTGTAAAATGTGTGACACTTTGAGAAACAGAGGCCCAGAATTTGCTGTAGGAATAACAAAAAGTGACCATCAGTGCTCTCTGTTATTCAGAAGTATATCAGATATGGACTTTGTGCAACCATGTATGCATATTTAAGTGAGGATCTACTCCTCCAAAGGTTATGCCACATCACTATAACATGTCGAGATCCAACATTGAAACTCTTAAAGGATGTGGAGATGATACATGAATCTGGTTGATACCCACTGAACCAGACAGACCAGACTACAACTTGTTCATTCAAGTATAATGTTAAATAAACATTAAATCAAAGGGAATTCCAGAAAATTAAAACTCATGGTGTTGCGGGCAGCATATTGGCATGATTCGAAGATTGACTGCTAACAAAAAGCAGAAAGCGGGCATAAATGTTTCTTTTTCAAGTTTACAAAAAGTAACAAGTGGTCTGCTGCAAGGATCTGTGCAAGAGCCTCCATGTTTTACAACTTACATAAATCACTTAGATGAAGGAATGGAAATTAGGGTTGCCAAAGTTGCTGATGTCACAAAAATAAGGAAACTAAGACAGACTATAGATGAGTTAAGTGAGTTGACAAAAATCTGGCAAATGGAATAAGTTGCGGGAAAATATGAAAATGTCTAATTTGGCAGAAAGAATAGAAAAAAAGCAATTATCTAAATGGTAAGAAATTGCACAGCTCGGAGATACACAGAGATTTGAATGCCCAAGTTCATACATCACAAGTACAGCAAGTAATTAAGAAAATTAATAGGATGTTATTGTTTATTGTGAAGATAATTGGATACTAAAGTAGGGAGATTGTATTTCAATTATATGGGGTGCAGGTGAGATTGCATCTGGAATACTGCATACTAATCACCTTATTTAAGGCAGTACATCAATGCATTGAGGCTGTTCAAAGGTGGTTTACGAGCCTAACACCAGAAGTGGGGGTGAGATGGGCGGTGTTGGAGTTGTCTTAAGAAGAAAAATTGCATGGGCTACACTTGTATTTGCTGGAATTTCAAAGAGTACAGGGTTACTTGATTGAAACATCAGGACCTAAGGCATCTCAATGGGGCAAGGAATATTGAAATATCTAGAAACAGGGATCACTGTTTAAAAATGTATTTAAAGCAGAGACAAGGCTTTTCTTTTCTCTTTGGAGCTGTTGTACTGAGAAGGCACTGAAAGCAGAATTTTTGAGTATTGTTAAGACAGAGGTAAAAAAAATTTGTGAACCCCCCCCCCCCCTCAATATTTTTGTCATCTCAAGAGATCACTATCCAATCTGGAAGTTTAATTTTGACATCTTCAGATGTTATAATCCTTAGGTCCCACACAAACGTTTTAACACCTATAGCTGCCTTATCTTTATAGCAGGAGGAGACTGCAGATGCTGGAGATCAGAGCTGAAAATGTGTTGCTGGAAAAGCGCAGCAGGTCAGGCAGCATCCAAGGAACAGGAGAATCGACGTTTCGGGCATAAGCCCTTCTTCAGGAATGAGGAAAGTGTGTCCAGCAGGCTAAGATAAAAGGTAGGGAGGAGGGACTTGGGGGAGGGGTATTGGAAATGCGATAGGTGGAAGGAGGTCAAGGTGAGGGTGATAGGCCGGAGTGGGGTGGGGGCGGAGAGGTCAGGAAGAAGATTGCAGGTCAGGAAGGCGGTGCTGAGTTCGAGGGATTTGACTGAGACAAGGTGGGGGGAGGGGAATGAGGAAACTGGAGAAATCTGAGTTCATCCCTTGTGGTTGGAGGGTTCCTAGGCGGAAGATGAGGTGCTCTTCCTCCAACCGCCTACTTGCGGAACGTTTCAGAGAACATCGCTGGGACACCCGGACCAACCAACCCAACCACCCCATGGCTCAACACTTCAACTCCCCCTCCCACTCCACCAAGGACATGGAGGTCCTTGGACTCCTCCACGCCAGACCATAACAACACGACGGTTGGAGGAAGAGCGCCTCATCTTCCGCCTAGGAACTCTCCAACCACAAGGGATGAACTCAGATTTCTCCAGTTTCCTCATTTCCGCTCCCCCCACCTTGTCTCAGTCAAATCCTTCGAACTCAGCACCGCCTTCCTAACCTGCAATCTTCTTCCTGATGTCTCCCGCCCCCACCCCACTCTGGCCTATCACCCTCACCTTGACCTCCTTCCGCCTATCGCATTTCCAATGCCCCTCCCCCAAGTCCCTCCTCTCTACCTTTTACATTAGCCTGCTGGACACACTTTCCTCATTCCTGAAGAAGGGCTTATGCCCGAAACATCGATTCTCCTGTTCCTTGGATGCTGCCTGACCTGCTGCGCTCATCTTTATAGCAGTCATTTTAAAAGAAGCTTGGTATTAGGTTAAAAATGTCCAGAGTGTTTAGATCATCTGATCTGTGATCATGGCAATCAACTAGGCTGTGGTCAGGCAGACTTCAGAACAGAGTGTGCTGCTGGAAAAGCACAGCCCGTCAGGCAGCATCCGAGGAGCAGGAGAAACGATGTCTCGGCAAAAGCCCTTCATGGCCTTTTGCCCGAAACGTCGATTTTCTGCTCCTCCAATGCTGCCTTACTTGCTGTGCTTTTCCAGCACCACACTCTTGACTCGAATCTCCAGCATCTGCAGTCCTCACTTTTGCCTAGACTGCAGAACAGGTCATGTGACACCTGAGTTAATAACATAACAATCACATAAATTCCTAGAAGGAAAAATGGAAATTCTTTCGGGGCGTTGTCAAGCAGTCCCAGTAACTTATGAATGGCTGACAAAAAGGGAAAATGTTCATTTAGGAACATATTGAGATAATTTGTGGAGATTAAATCAAGGCATCAGAGAGAATAAATTTCCTACCTGATCCTACAAGCACCATCTGCCCTTCAGGTGGTAGACTCTGCACATCACACATTGGATTTTAGAGACATTTCAGAACCCATCAAGCTGGAGTCAAAACAAAAATCTTTGATCCCAAGGAATCGCATAAAAGGTCTAAGTTTGATTGGCTCAACAGGGAAAATTCCCCAGGCTCCTCTTCGAAATGGGACCATGTTATCTCCACCTGAGACGATAGGTGAGGCCTCAGTTTTTGGATCATGAGAGTGCAACACTGTCAAGTTGTACCACAAAAAATATGTGAAAATAATCAATTTTTGTCTCTTTAAATGCAGCTTATTAAGGGAGACACAACTCGACAATGTTGCACTTACGATGCAAACACTGAGAATGACAGTCTAGATTTTAACGTACACAGTCACAGTCAATTGGAATTCGATCTGATTTCCTCACTGCTAATCACCTGAAAAAAAGCCTGCTGGAATGTTAGTTGAACATTTGTTCGCTGATCTTAGCGAATGAATGCTCAGTGTTTGTGTGATGTTGCTTGATATCATATTCAATAGAAAACAACTACTCAAGACCCCCTTTGAAATATTAGACACTGGAAAAGGTACTAGGAGAAATTGAAGCCTGCTGATGTTGGAGATTCGAGTTGAAAAGTGTGGCACTGGAAAAGCACAGCTGATCAGGCAGCATCCAACGAGCAGGAGAATCGATGTTTCAGGCATCGATGTTCCCTTCATCAGGAAGGGCTTATGTCAAAAACATCGATTCTCCTACTCCTCAGTTGCTGCCTGAGCTGCTGTGCTTTTCCTGCACCTCACCTTTTGACTGGAATGATTAATATCTCAGTAATGATTCTCAATCAAATGTTGCCGGTACTAATTCCTTAGCTTTCATTACAACTTACCTTTTTCTTTAACATCTTTGGTTTTTGAATGAGATCTGAAATTGAAGCCCCATCTACTAAATTGGGCAGATGTAAAAGGAGAGAGTGAGGACTATAGATGCTGGGGAATCAGATTCAAAAAGTGTGGTGCTGGAAAAGCACAGCCGGTCAGGCAGCATCCGAGGAGCAGGACGGTTGACATTTTGGGCAAAAGCTGCCTGACCGGCTGTGCTTTTCCAGCACCACACTTTTTGACTCTATATGTGAAAGGTCTAAGGCTGTTAAAAGAAGAACCTGCATGTTCTTCTCATTGTCCTGGGGCAGTAACTCTCATTAATGATCTGCATTAAAAGAAAAAAAAACTGGTCATTTTCACACATTGTTTTGTGTGCGACCTTGCTGTGCACAACTTCACTGCTGTGTTCCTCACATTAAAACAGAAAATACTTATTTATCTGTAATATGCACTGTGATGTCCTGAAATTCACAAAGGCACTATACTAAGACTGTTTGTCTGAAAATGATTTATAGTTGAGAGTTTTATTTTTAAACCTTTCCAAATGCTATGGCGGAGAAGATAATGCACATTCCTATAAGCACCCACAATGATAAAGGATGTTGTAAACATTGAGTTTTAAAGGCTGTTGGTTTGCAGTAACCTGCGAAGCATGAAATACTCTTGTAAAAAAATTAGTGTATGGTTAACAATGGTGATTAGGCACTAACACAGGTCCTACTCCTATTAACAACTCGTTTGTATGCCACTTTTCTAGTCAAGAAAAGCAAAATTCCCATTCTTAGCAGTTCACTGGGCCAAATAATTGCTTACATCTTTGAATGATAAAAAGTTATTGTACTGCTATACCAAGTTAAAATGCTCCTCTTTTAAACTTAATGGAAAACACTTATTTTCTCTCAAACCATTTTGGAGATAAAAGGGGAACTTGCTAATGCGTGAAACCATAAGGATTCTAGAAAGAGAAGAGGCGAAATTTAAAGGAAATTTGAAAAAGAAAGAACATGAAAAGGTACTGTCAAGTATATTTAAGGAACACTCAAAGATATTTTCTAGATGCAGAAGAAGCAAGAGCCTAATTAAGAAAAGAATAGGTTTCATTCAAGACCAAGAAGGTAACCTATGGTATGTGATGAAAAGACTGGACATGGTTCTACATGATACCTTACACACATTTTCACAAAGTCAGAGGACATTGCAATGGCAATGTGTCATTTGTGAACTGGACTGTGAAATACTGAATGGGACAAACATTTAAATAAGTTGTTTGGGAGTTTACCAACTTGGAAAGTAGATAAATCTTTGGGCTCAGATGAGATGAATCCTAAGCTCTTTAGAAAAATGAGAGTAGTGAGCATCATTTCCAATTTCTTCTGACAAGAGAACTGGAATCTGTATTTAAGAAAGAGGACTGACTAATGACAAACCTCCATGGTGAAATAATTAATTGTTTTTTAAAATTGGACAGTCAACAGCAATCAACATAGATTTGCTGAGGAAGGTCAGCAAATGGCCAAGATTGCCAAGATTGAATTGTTTGAGCAGGTATCAAGAGAAGCTGATGAAGATAACCAGATTGATGGACTTTATGTTGACTTTATCAAGGCCTTAGGCAAGATCCTCCATGGAAGACTTATCAGAAAAGTAGAAGTTGGTGGGATTTAAAGGCAAGTGGAAAGTTGAATTCAAAATTAAATCAGAAGAAAAAAGCTTGATCTATTGGTTGATGAGTCTTATTATTCTAGATAATTATTTCCACTGAGACTCCACAAAATTCATGACCATATCCCTTGTTTATTTATGGTTTCATAGACAGAATTTGTATGTTTGGGTTGACTGCCCATTCTCAACATATTTGTTATTAAGATGTATGGTTTTTTTACCCTCAGACAGCGAGTTCATAATTAAATAAATCAGCAGCAAATAATTTGAGAGTTTTAAATATGGGAGGTTATTTGTTGTCATACACTTGCTACGGGCTATTAAACATGGTGCCTTGCTCATTTACCCCGCTCGTACCCTCACACACAATAGATTAGGCAGAATTGAAAACAAAATTATATGATCAGAACTTTTAATTATCAGAGTCTCTTTGTTCATTCTTAGATGAAGGAAACTCTTGCAAGTTGAAATTAAACTTTTATAAATCAAAGAATTTCCAATAGGTTACAAGCTTATTGCAGTCAAATTTCCAAGATGTTGGTTCTTAGATGAATTCAAGGTTACAACAGGTTGGAAAAAAATCATTGTATTCATTAAAAAGCTTCCAGTTTTCTAATATTTATTATCTTAGCTGCTCGATTGACTTTTAGTATTTTCAATGACTTTCAGTGGAAGTGGTTCTGCAGAACAGTACTTGGTATTTATAAGATCAGCCAACAAATTTGCATGTCTAATCATGTGACTTTTACATTTCCAAACAAAGGGTGGCGTTTCTCGAAAATTCATTTACTCATAGGACATAGGTTTTGCTGACTGCACCAGCTGCTTTTGCCCACCCCTAGTTGCACTTAAAAAGGTTGTGGCAAGCTATCTTCTTGAATTGCTGTAGTCCATTGATGTAAGAATGCAGCCACACTGCTGTTAAGGAGGGAGTTTCAGCACTGCGCCCTGTTACACTTGAAGGAATAGAAACATATTTTGAAGTTAGGATGATGAGTGGGTTGGAGGGGAGCTTGTTAGCTCTAATTATTCTGTGTTAGGAGTTTCCGACAGTCCTTATGATTAACTGACTCATTGTATGGGAAATTCTCTTTTGAATAGTCACAGGAAAGGACCTTGATGCAGCAGTAGTCTCGAAATTTCCTGTCATTCCCATTTAAGACAAAAGTGGTTTTAATCCACAGAACAGGCTGGTCATATTTTACAGACTTTTGTTCCATTTTTCAAAAATATAAAGCACTCATTTAATGCTCATAATATATTGGATATTAATATATTCATAAATATATATAAATGTATGGGACATGATTAAGCAAATGATACAAGAAATGGTCATAAGATTTACAGTGAGGAAGAAATGCATTGCATGTCTTAGGGTGGCCTGGTGGCTCAGTGGTTAGCATTGCTGCCTCACAGCACCAGGGATCTGGGTTTGAATCCAGCCTCAGGCGACTGTGTGGAGTTTGCACATTCTCCCTATGTCTATGTGAATTTCCTCTGGGTGCTCTAGTTTACTCCAACAGTCCAAAGATGTGCAGGTTAGGTGAACTGGCCAAGCTAAATTGCACTTAGTGTATGGGGATGTGCAGGTTAGATGCATTCGTCAGGGGACATGTAGAGTAATAGGGTAAGAGAATGAGTCTGGGTGGGATATTCATCGGAGGGTCAGTGTGGACTTGTTGGGCCGAGTGGCCTGTTTCCAAACTGTTTCATGCATAAAAGTGGAACTAATTCACCAAGTGTGAGGTAATGCCTTTGAGGAAAACAGAAAAAGCAAGAGAATGCATAATAATGGATTGAGTAGTATTAGGAGACTGAGGTTTTTAGCATGCATGTCCACATACGCCAGACAGAAACAGCACAGGTAGATGAAGTGCTTAAGGGAGTTTTTGTCCCTTTATTTGCAATGATGTGTAATGTAAGCAGAAGAAGATTTTATTAGAACATTTAAACTATTGAGACACAGCTAGAGCATTGCATATACACCTAGTCAGCACCTTACACTAGTGAGGCTTTAACAGAGATTTACAAGGATGTTGTCAGCATTGGAGAATTTTAGGAATGAAGAATGATTGGAAAAGCTGGTAGGTTATGATGTTTTATTTGAAACACAGCAAAACATGGAGAAATTTAATTGATATTAATATGAAGGTTCTTGATGGATTGAAGAGGCAGATGATGGCAATATCAATAGATTGGTAATGCAAAGGGCTGGACTGATGTTCCAGAGGCAATATTCATCTTTTTAATAAGATCATGAAACTGGAGTTTTTTAAAAATACATTTTATTTAATAATGTCCTTCAGGGAGGAAATGTGTCATCCTTTGTCATTAATCCGTCAGATTCGAGATCCACAACAATATGGCTGTCTCTGAACTGCCTTTTGAAAAAGCTGTGCAAGCCAGTCAATTGTCTCAAATTGCAACAGAAAATAAAAGCATTATGGATGTACTGAAACCATTTGGACTGCAGCAATTCAAGAAGGCTGCAAGCATGCTATATTTATTCTTTCGCTGATGTTATTTTATTCATAGAAAATTGTCATAGGTCAACTGCATTCTGCACTCCTTCCACCTTCACAATTTTCCATCAATCTTCCACTAATTATCCGTCTATCATTCTCTGCTCTAATCATGTGACCACTGCACTATATCTTTCTGCATGACTTTTCTCTCTTTGCCTGTAATTTTCAGAACTTCTTCATTAGTCTTTCTGTCGAAGTAGGACGTGTAGGTCATTCTCTTATATGTCCACCTCTTGAGTGCATTCAGCTTACAAATAGTCTGTATCTCTCTTGTTTATGTTTCTGAGACATGAAAGATAGAGAAAAAGATGCAGCACCTCAGCATTCTTTTCCTAAGATGCCAGTTTCTCCATGTGTTGCTTTGTTCCAAATAAAACATCATAGCCTACCAGCTTGTCCAATCATTTTTCATTCCTAAAATTCTCCCAATGCTGACAACATCCTTGATGTTCACATACTTTTCATTCTTATAGAACTGGTCTTAGTTACTCAAGATGCAGACTAAATGCTGAGCTTCCTAGTGAAGCTCAGATCCACAAACAGATATAAAAAGTACTTTGCTTCAGCGAGTAGGGGGTGTAGATTTTGAGTCATTGGTAATATGAAGAGAGTAACTGAACAAGGACTCCGGAGGTCTCCAATATTGATCTAAAGCTATGAGTTCAAATCCTAGCAAGGTAACTGGGGAATATAAATGTAATTAAACAAATCTGAATTGAAAAGCTTATACCGTCAGATTATCATAAAACCCATCTGGTTCCATAATACTTCTTAGCAAAGGAAATCTGTTATCCTCAGTGATCCACAGCAGCATAGTTGACTCTTAATTGCCCTCTGAAATGGCCTTGAATTCAAGGAGAATCACTAATTACCTTCTTGAGAGCAATTAGGAATGTAAGATTAACACTAGCCTTATTATGAATAAATAAATGCTCGACACAGAGTGCTCATAACCAACTACTTGTCCACTAGGACTATTCTCTGTATTGAGGCATTAGTTTGCATTAACAGAAGGAATTGGTACATCCTTTGTCAGATCTACACTTGCAATCACCAGAAGTCATCTTTAATACTCGATACCTGCTGACTCCTAATATCAGATTATAAAATCTACCACAGGATGTTGACCTGGTTTTAAAATGTATTGTTGAGGCAGGAACAAGACTCCTTTTCTTCCTTCCATCGACTCCAAGGAGGAGAGCCATCAGTTGTTCACAGACACCTGATGTGCAAGAATTTGAAATGTAGGCAGATTGCAGACAGCCAGGAACTTTTCAGGGCAACATAATTAACCATAAAATATGGGAGTCATCTTCCTGACAGCAACATGGATATGCAACTTACTCTGCAGAATGTCTATTCCATTAGTTTGAGATGTGAGTATTGAGTAACAACATTATCTTGCCTCTTGACAGCTCAGTCACTGTACAGAACAACAGGAACACTGTATCAGTAGCAGAAATTCTTTAATGATCAAGTTTTTTTGTGGCTGTCATTAAAATATTTCATCAAGAATTTGATACAAACTCCTGGATTGACAAAGTTTCCAATTCTGATGATTAAGTTGCTTGTTATTTGTTTGAGAAGCAGTTATCACTATTGCAATTACAATGAGGCAGTTAGTCCTTTACTTGCTGTAACATGTTCGAGCAACTGTCAGTCAACCTCAAATTCACAACATATTTGAACATGCATAGACCCTTCATGGTGGAATATTGTGACCCCAGCCCCAGATCTGACCATCTTTTAAACTGTACGAGCGATCAATCTGCAATGTACGTGAGGAGGGGTGTTTCAGTTCCTAAATTGGGCTTTCCTACCAACTGCTAAAAATCAAGCAACTAATCACCAGAAATAGAAACTTTTTCAATCGAGAAGTTATGTGTGAAATTCCTGGTGGAAATATGTTACTGGTGACACAAAAGAAGAAATCAGGAGAAAGGACAAATTTGCTTGAATTATTTGTGAAGATAACAAGCAAAATAGATAAAACAAAAAGAAGCAGTGGATATAATATATTTGGATTTTCAGAAGGAATTTTTTAAAGTGATATGCATCATGCTACTTAATAAGCTTAGAGCCCATAATGTTGGAGGTCATATCTTTGCAAGAATGGAGGATTGGCAAACTAATAGAAGACAGAGAGTTCGGATAAGGGAACATTTATAGTCTAGCAGCCTGTAATTAGTGGATTGCCGAAGGAAACAGTGCTATAGCCACAAAAAATTTACAATATATATTTATAACTTGAATGAAGAAAGTGAATATACTCTTGCCAAGTTTTCAGATGGCAAAAAATGGACAGGAAGGCAGGTGTTTGAAGAGGAACCAGACAGACTAAGTGAGTGGACAAAAGGATGGCAGATGGATTTTATTGTAGAAAACACGAAGTTACGTAAATTACCAAGAAGAATAGAGGAGTTCAGTGTTATATAAATGGAGAAAGACTGCAGAAAACTACAGAACAGAGGGATTTGGTAGTCCTTGTTCATGAACCATCCAAGTCCAGCAGGTAATAGGGAGAGCAAATAGAATGTTGGACCTTATTTCAAAAGGAATCAAGTATAAATTAGGAAAATTTTACTAAAACTATACATGATACTATTCAGATCACAGCTGGAATACTGTAACCAGTTTTGGTCCTCTAATATAAGAAAGTGTGTACTGGCAGTGGAGGCAGTCCAGAGAAGGTTCTCTAGACTGATACCAGGTATGGAGGGACTCTGTTATGAAGAGAGGTTGAGTGGGTTGATCTTATACTCATTGGAATTGAGAAGAACGAGAGGCAGCCTTTTTTGAAGCATATAAGATTCTTAGGGGACTTGACAGGGTAGATGTGGAAGGGTTCTTTCCCCTTGTGGGAGAGTCAAGGATCAAGGGCTTAATCTCAGAATAAGGTGCTGCCCATTTAAGATAAACATGAGGAGAAATTTCTTCTCTCAGAGGAGAGATAATCTGTTGAATTCTTTAACACGAAGGTCTGTTGAGGTTGTGTTATTAATTATATTCAAGCCTGAGACAGATTTCTAATCATAAGGAATCAAGCATTATTGGGAAAAGCTAGGAAAATAGAGTTGAGAATTATCATAAAACAGAGACACAGCTGCTGGGGATCTGATACACACCAAAAGAGAATGGTCCACCATTCAATGAGATTCTGGATTAGTGGTGCTGGAAGAGCACAGCAGTTCAGGCAGCATCTGAGGAGCAGTAAAATCGACGTTTCGGGCAAAAGTCCTTGAAGGGCTTTTGCCCGAAACATAGATTTTACTGCTCCTCGGATGCTGCCTGAACTGCAGTGCTCTTCCAGCACCACTAATACAGAATCTGGTTTCCAGCATCTGCAGTCATTGTTTTTACCACCATTCAATGAGGTCATTCTGATCATTCACAAAGCATGCAACAACAGAAATTGCTAGAGAAATTCAACAGGTCTGGCAGCATCTGTGGAGAGAAAACAGTTTAGAGTCTAGTCTGAAGTCATATTCTGAAGAAGGATCTCTGGCACTCAAAATTGTAACTCTGTTTTCTCTCCACAGATGCTGCCAGATTTGCTGAGTTTCTCCAGCAATTTCTGTTGCTGCATATATTGTGAATGATCATTGAATGGTGGAGCAGACTCGATGGGTTGGATGGCCTACTTCTGGTTCCTTGTCTTATGGTCCTATTCCTTTATACACTAACACAAGAGTCAGTATACTACGTATTAGAATCATAGAGATGTACAGCACGGAAACAGACCCTTCGGTCCAGCCCATCCATGCTGACCAGATATCCCAACCCAATCTAGTCCCAAGCACAAAAATGGTGAAAACATTCATCAGTTTATGCAACATTTCCAATATAAGCTCTTATTTATGCAGATTCAAAGTACCTGTCACTGATAAGACTTGATGATTTGTCTGTTCTTAGATCATTGGAATAAAAGTGTATTTACATAAACAGATTTGATTGGTTACTCCAAAGGCAGTTCTGTCAGATAAGACTACTTGAATGATCTTACCTTGAATCCTTCAAGAAATAGTTTTAGTAACAGCTTATCTTGCTAAACATGCATTCTTAAGTTATTTGCTCCCTATGGTGACGTCAATTGCACACACCACTGAAGTTATAATTTAACCGCTCCTGGTCAGTGTCATCCTCGCCATTAACTTTGTTATTCAAACATTTCTTGCAGACTTTTAGAGCATTAGACAAACTGTGTTTCTTTTCTATGGCACTCTGTTGCTGTCCTATCTTAGGAATGTTTCCTGCCCCAAGATATAAGCAAGTTTGGATAATAACCCTTCAATGTGTCCAACACAAGAAAATTACTTTCTCCAAGTTACATATTCAAATTCTCCAAATCAAATAAGGAGATAAACTAATTATGTGTGCCCATAACAAAAAAGCCTAATTACCCAAATACAGTACTGATAGCAAGTAAGAACTTCAGACCCTGTGTTGTCATCATCAGTGAATCAAATTGCTGTCATTTCTCATCTTCCCATCTTCCACTCTCAATAAACATGAGCTCATCAAAAAGTCTGCAGCATTTTGTTTCATTCATTCCTTCACATAATTGCTGACCTGCATTGTTTTATAATCCCACATCATATCTCTTTTGAAATCCTCATCTTTGTTTCTTGATCACTTGGTAGCCTTTCTCTTTAGTGTGCAGATCTCTATGCTCCTCCAAATCTCGGCTTCTCTGCGTCCTCAAGTTTCAATACCATTTTGCTGGTGGCTGTGCCTTCAGCTGTCTGGGCAACAAATTCTCAATGTTCTCACAAAACCTCTCCACAGTTCTTCCTTTGTCACCTTTTTGTACTCTCCATAATTTATGCCTGTGAAAAATCTTTCAGCCAAATATCTGTCTGTCTTTCAACTTTTGCCTGACCAACATCTTAGAATATTTTGCAATAGAAGCACAATATAAATGCAGACTGTTATTTCATTAGCAGGAAATATAGCCCATGCCTTTCATTAAAAGGTGATGTTTTGTCTGTGTCAGCTTTTCCTTCAACTTAAATTACCAGTCCTGTGATTTGTTTTACAATTTTAGAATCGGAACAACTTTGTTTATAGTCACATAACTTGTAAAATGCTTCACACTTCATCCCAGATATTATACACAGCAGGAATAGCACAGAAATTGCTGTTTATTTACTAATTTATCCTGAAATATTATAATTCTATGGACAACAGCTAGATGGATCAAAGAATACAATTCCAAGTGTTATCAATAGTGATCATGGTTATCCATTAAATTACAGAATCATCTTGGAATGCTTTCCCAAAACAATGGCTACGATTACTATAAACTTCAAAGAATCTCCCTTAAGACATAAATGAAATTGCCACTTAGGATAACGGCAACAGATTTATAAAAAACATTATTGCCTCAATTTATCTGTTTGCAAAGAATTTGAATGTGTGGTGGGGTAATTTTATTCTCCAGAAGCACTCTTTGAGTAGGCAATTTCAAAAAGGCTGATCTACTAAGCTCCTGAAAAGACAATCTTTGATCTAAGTATCCCATGTTTATGTTGAAGGTCTGAGAATAAAGATGATAGGGAAATTACTTCAACTAAAGCTTCAGATTCTTACAGCTCATTACTTTATTTGTGGCCTAGTTTAATGGTTGCCAATCAAATGCAGACAGTGCTATTTCTTCAGTTATGTTTGTCAAATGCAAATTTGAAAATGGGAATACTGAAAGCCATGTAATCACTATGCGCCTGCAATCGTGCTGCTTTCACACTTTCAGGCACATAGTGAGTAATGCTTGCACATTATTGCTCTATAGAAATGAGCTAGATACACTTCAATTCCCTTTACTGTGTAACACACAGCTGATCAAAGGAGGAGAAGAAGCTAAAATTCCATATTAACTGCTTATTAACTTCCTGAAAATTATTGTTGACTGTTCTTATTTCCACTTCAAATCTCACACTTGGAATGAAATAAGAACACTGAATACGAATTACATGTCGTGAGATACAATGATGACTACATCAAATAAAATCATCATAAACCAGAAAGGAACAAGGTTCTTCAAGGATTTTTTTTATAATTGAGCGCTCTTTTGGATACTGTTAGTAATTTGAGAAATTACAGGATTTGCTGACAATTTCTTGAAGTAAGTTGGAATGGGCAGGATAACATTTTGATATCTGAGTAAACTATGATAGATCCTTTCATAAGTCACATTCTTTAGATAAGGATGCCAGACACTATCAATCATTTATGTGCAAAATAACAGTTTGTACTCGAGTCAAAACTAAGCTACAGAATAGAGGGAAAAAAAACAATTGTATTTCTCAATTCAGAAACACAGATCAGTGAAGATATCTGAGTTTAATAAAACATATTTACTTGAACTGTATTTACGCTGCAGATTTGTCTTTCAGATCTTGGTTTAAAAAGGATTACAGTATGTAATGACAGAAATGGATAGATTTTTGACACTTGAAAAGAAAAGATACATGGCAAGTTTCTAAATATAAATATGATTTGGAATTTGGATGTAATGGGTAATGTGGCAATCCACAAAACAATTGATGTATTTAACGCCACAGTAAGTATTCTGTGTGATTGTATTAATTCCTCCCAAACCTGTCAAACATTAAAAGGTCCAGCTCAAACTCTGCATTCTTCTTTTGATTCTGGAAGGGATCCTGAACAAATTCCATTGTGCTGAATGAAGCTTAAACAATACATGCTTATCTTGCTGTCTTGAAGTTTACCATACGAGTTTAAAATTCCATTAATGTAATGCTTTATCAGTGCTTTACCTCCACTCCACTTTCTTTACTCGCCAAGATTAGTAGCATCAGATCAATTTGTCATCCATGTTCTGGAGATTGCTTCCATGCCACCATTGGCAGCCTGTCCTGAAGAAACAACATTTCTGGCTGCTTGCCTTGCCAGTAGCAGTCCTCTGGTAAATGTTGGGATGGGAGGAGAATTGCTAGAATTAGAACATGCTGATGAACATAGCTGTCAGTAGTCAGCAAGTGTAATTCAGTGCCAAGAGGAGCACTCCTGTTTCACTTACGCTTCATGGTGCAGCAAGATGCTCAACATGAAGTTTTTATTCAAATGAGCTTAAAATGTTTGTCTGTAAAGTGTGCATGCCTTCTGGAAGAGACCAGGCACCTATAGACAAGGAGGGATATTTTATATGATTGCTTATCAATCCAAACATCCCCCGTTTTGAAGAAAACAGTTCATGTATTTTCATACACATTTTGAGTTACCCAAGTTAGTAAACACATTAATGACTGTTCTTATGCCTTCACAGTTTGTTATCTCCATGAGTACACACATTTTCATTGCACTCAAAAACCTTAAATTATGCTGGTCCCTCAATGGTACCTGAGCATGTTATTGCCTTTGACAGTTCATCTGGGTGTTGTAGTTTCCCAACGGGGTATCTTTCCTGTGTCAAGTATTCTAGCTGCAGTAGCCAGTGTTCCCTGATGGTTGATGTGTGATCGGTGCAGATGGTGATTTCACCTCTTCCCATTCAGCTGCCTGAACAGCTGCACTGGGGCAATCCTGCACTAGGGCAATCCTGCCTGTCTTTGCAACGTATGTCTGATGTTTCATTTCTTCTGTGTATAGTCAAGGTGATAATTGCTCCATTCAAATCACAGTTGCAAATTAAACTGACTTTCTTGAGAGCATTGAAGATTTGTAGCTTGATGGGCTCTTCAAATGTCAGTTTTGACCACGGCTTAGCATTCCAATCCGAATGAAATTTGGTTTTCTGCCACTTCACCTTGGGTTTTGTCAACCACACCTGTTGCTACAGTGTCTGTTCTGCGATTGGAAATGTAGTTTGTGTGTGCCATGACATTCACTTTTGTACTGGATGACATTCCTGTGTGGGATTTAATCAATTTAGTCAATTTCTTTGATTTATTTTGCAATTTTCACAGCCAGCTCAGCCTTTCCATTTGCCTCAGGATAGATAAACAACAAAATCAAGGATGATATCCACCAGTGCAGTGTTTACGATGAGTCACTAGCTAAGCAAATTAAAGAACTGTGGTGTTAAATTTTCCAATAGTTCTTGTGAATGGGGAGTCATTGTTCCTCATGACTGTGCCGGGAATGCCAGAAATGCTGAAGTATGCTTTCAGGCAATCAACAACCTGAGTGGTGGTCATTGAAGTCAGCTGGTCCTCCTCCCAGTAGTCAGAATAGTGGTCTACTGTGGCAAGATAATTAGTGCCTGTGAGTATGAAGAGTTCTTCTCCCATCTACGGTCATCTGGGATGTCATGTATTGTCAACAGTTCTTTAATTTGCTTAGCTTGTAAACACTGCACTAGTTGATGTCATCCTTGATTTTGCTGTTTTGCGCCTGGCCACTAGAGTACATCTGTTCCCTTCCTCAGAATTGATTTAATTCCTTGGTGGCTTGCATGGATGTGCTTTTAATTCCAGCTGGAAAATGACTATTATTTTTGTACAACATGCCACCTTGGGGTGTCAGTTCAGATCTGAACGCCTGCTACTCAGTTATGCTAACAGGTGTGTTCTTGATGCCATCTGGCTATTCATTCATTGTGCAAAATTTGCACCCAGCATATTGCTGTGTGATTTGCTTGATTTAAGCAAGGCACTTGTCTGTTATAATCTGTTTTCTGTTCTGTAGAGCATGACGAGCTAATGCTTGATGCAAAATTTCTCACTCGATTATAGAATCCTGTTTTTTCTTCTTTGGGAGTTCTTGACAACACATCTGTAAAGTAGATTTGCCTCTCTCATTTACATTATCCTACCCCATGGTATTTCTGCAACTAATGTAATATGCTTTGAAGATGCTTTGGAGCAGAGATAACAATGGCTTGAGGAAAATTCTGTGAAATGGATTGTGGCCCCACTCGACTGTTGCTTTGTGTCTTCCAAATAGGTACAAGTGAAAATGTTCACAACAGAGGGCAACACGTTTTCTACCAGAGCACTTTGTTTGTGTTGGTGGCCTGAATGCCAATGGAACTAGTTGGTCTTGCTGCATTTGGGTTGCTCCAATTGTTGTCTCTACGGCATCACTCTGCAGAGTGACTTCATCATTTCATGTCATAGTATTTCAGCACTTTATGCTGCCAACTCCAAATGCTTGATCTTAGTAAACATTTCTACTTGTTCCATGCCCCAATACCTTTGCATGTTCTCAGCCATCTGTTAGGGTAATTGTTTACACTCTGATGACAAATTCAACACTAATTTTGCAAAACTGCTGACAAATCCAATAAATTGTTGCACTGTTTCCACTACTGTTAACTGTACAATTTTGAACTGTTGTTCAAGGACAACAACATTTGAACTGAAACCAAGATAATAGTTTACAGAGCTGTAGTAGATCCCACTCTCCTATATGACTCTGAGACTTGGACTGTCTACAAGATACTTCAAGGCACTGGAGCAGTACCACCAAGGCTGTCTATGCAAGGTCCTGCAAATCCACTGGGAAGAAAGGCGCACCAACACCAGTGTCCTCGACCAGGCCAATATCCGCTGTATTGAGGCACTGGCCACCCTTGCTCGGCTCTGATGGGCTGGGCATGTCGTCCGCAGGACCAACCTGAGACTCCCTAAATGGGTGCTGTACTCCCAGCTCTAAAACAGCAGGCGAGCCCCAGGTGGACAGAGGAAGGGCTTGAGGGATACCCTCAATGTCTCAATGGTGAAGTGCAGCATTGCCACTGAGACCTGGGAATCACTGGCACAAGAGTGTCCAAAGTACAGGATAAGCATCTGGGAAGGCATCGAGTACCTTGAGACTTGCCATTGGGGAAAAAGCAGAAACCAGGCAAAAACAGTGAAAGGAGTTCGCTGACACATCAATGCCCACTCATCCCTTCCCTTGACCATCTTCTGCTGCAAGTGTCACAGAGCCTGTGGTAGCTGCATTAGTATGGACTCGCCCTGAGAGTGGAACAGAGTTATCCTCATCTGTGACAAACCACCAAAGAATTAATGAATGAATGACTGCTGCATCACTGCTGCCGTTTTCACATTTTTGGAGTCTAGTCAAAAACCTTTTGCAGTCAGTACTTCACCTATGTACTTTCCTTTGGGCATCTTGAATTGAAGGTTCCTCTTGTTTAGCATGAGATTCACTTGGTAAGTTCTGTCAAGAAATTGTTTTTGATTGGCATCAGCAATGGCTTCTTCCAGGAGGGAGAAAGTGAGGACTGCAGATGCTGGAGATCAGAGTTGAGAGTTTGGTGTTGCAAAAGCACAGTAGGTCAGGCAGCATCCGAGGAGCAGGAAAATCAACATTTCAGGCATAAGCCTTTCATCGGGAATGAGGCTTGTGGACCGGGGGGCTGAGAGATAAATGGGAGGGGATGGGGTGGGGGTGAAGATGGCTGAGAATACGATAGGTAGATGAAAGTGGGAAGAAGGTGATAGGTCGGAAGGGAGGGTGGAGTCGATAGATAAAAAAGGTCAAGATGGCGGTGCTGAGTTGGAGACTTGGGACTGGGATAATGTGGGGGGAGACGAAATGAGGAAACTCGTGAGATCCACATTGATCCTGTGTGGTTGCAGGGTCCCAACACAGAACATGAGGCGTTCTTCCAGTATGTCTGTGCATCCATAATCCAGCAGTAACATCTGTTCTGAGGAGATCACAAACTATCCCATGCTGTTTGCATTGCAACCTAGCTGAAGCATTGGTAATGTCAAAAGTGTATACAATTACAGTATGTCAGGGGGGTGATCCACAACATAGTAAAAAAAAGGTTGCTTTAATCCAGCTTCATGTGCCAGTAACCATTCTTCACATCTGGAGTACTGTAGATATTTGCCTTTGCAAGTTTGGGCCAAAATGCCTTTAATGGTAATCATATGGTCATGATATCACTTCAGGATTTCATGTAGATTCTTGGCGTTACTGCATACTGTCACATTTCCAGGTTGTATCCATGCTACCATGTTGCTAATCCGTTCTATGCAAATTGTCACTTTCTTGATTGTTCACTTCCAGTTCTTTGAGGAGAAAGTGAGGTCTGCAGATGCTGGAGATCAGAGCTGAAAATGTGTTGCTGGAAAAGCGCAGCAGGTCAGGCAGCATCCAGGGAACAGGAGAATCGACGTTTCGGGCATAAGCCCTTCTTCAGGAAACCTGAAGAAGGGCTTATGCCCGAAACGTCGATTCTCCTGTTCCCTGAATGCTGCCTGACCTGCTGCGCTTTTCCAGCAACATATTTTCAGCACTTCCAGTTCTTCCATGTTGTCTTCACACCAACATTCAGGGCAGTTGGAGCTGCTGATGCTGAATTGGTCATGCATTTAACGTCCATTGAGATGGTATTCTCCTGGAAGACAACTTAACCCTGTAAACACGTTGTACTCTTTTAGGCTCTATTGCACAATGTGCTGCTATATGTTCCAAATCTCTTCTGGCACTTTGATGGTTAACGTACCAAGCTATAAACTTGCTCTGATTGAGTTGAATGGCAAGTGCTTGCTGTCTTTAATCTAGACTTCCAAGTCCTTGTTCCTGTTTTTGCAGTAGCCTCATAGGGTAATCTGTCCTCTCAGACAGAATCCTGCCTTCAACTTAGTTTCAAGGTGTTTCATTTTTAGATTGCCATTTATTATACTGCACACAGGTCTATGAAAGTCATGATGCTGAAGGATACACCACTGTCTGTCTGGCAGACAAGCTGACCTGGTGTTCTCCTTTAGTCCTTAAGTGGTCACAAGCAATATGTTGACTTGATTGAACCAACCATTTGTCAGCCACTATCTCTCCAGTGCCAATTTGTAGCTGCTTGTATTACATTTTAGCCAGACACCTGTGTCCCAAATTATTCAGCCTCCTGCAGTGAGAAGGCTGCTTCCCCATCACTAAACATGTCTTCTTCTCCATTGCACAATGTCCTCCACAGTATTTGCGACCTGCCCTATGTCTGTGATTGTTCTGCACTTTGTACCTATCTGTCTGTGTCATGCAAGACCTGATCTGTCCTGCCATGATTATGCTGTAGCGGCTAATTCACATGCTCAGCACCTGTATCCATGTCAGTTGCTCTCCTGAGTGTATGTTTCTCTTCTGAGGAGGCATACTCTCATTCTGGGATATCTTGTGCCGAATACAATCCTGCCTTCAATTAGACAATTATAGAATTGTGTAAATGCATATTTCTGCTAACTGAGTTAATCATGTTTAATATTAATGAACACTTTTTTTTCATTTTGCTCCCTAATACTGAATATGTATCTTTCACAACATTCATGTAACATTCAAAACATGCCTTCAAAGCTTTAAAACAAAAAGTAACTAATAGGCTGCCTCCCTCCCTTCTTCAATAGAGCAGTTATATTTGCTACTATCCAATTTAACAGAACCTTTTCTTAGTTGAGGGTATTTTGGATTGTTCTATTACCTCTTTTCTTGCCTCTATTAAAACGCCACGATTAAATCCATCAGGACCTCGAGTCTTGTAAGCATATAATCCCAACAGTTTGCTCACACTGCTTCCCTTGTACTTGATTAATATTATAATTTCTTTCTGCTTCCCTGATCATTGTAATTTCACCAAGTTCCTGCTTTCCTTCCATTGCTTGGTTTAGAGTTATTACTTGCATTTTAAAATATCTTCTTTAAGTGAAAATAAAAGCAAAATATTTGCTCATTCCTTCAATATTTCCCAATTATGTATTGTAATTCTCAATTCTAACTCTCTTGAGGACCAACTCTGACTTTATTTGCTATTTTTCATTTTGGGGTACCTGTAAAAACTCTTGCTGTTCTTTTGTTTATATTTCTAGCAGGCTTTCTCTCAATCCTATTACTTTCTACTGATTAACCTTTTCGATCTTTTCTGCTGTTTTTGATATTCTGAGCAACCATCTGAACTTCCATTCATCTTTGTATGATTATCTGCTTTTTCTTTAAGTTTGATGCTTTTCTTAACATTTTTATTTTACCACAGATGGGGACACCTCCCCTTCGAAACTTTTCTCAAAGTAGAAAAGTTCTTAGTTTGAAAATTCTGAAATGTCCCCTCAAATACCTTCTGCTGAGTCTCTACTGATCTGACTCCTAGCCTATTATGTCAGTTCTCTTCAGCTTTCATGCCCACATAGTTGTGCTTATTTAAGATTAAAATATGAATTTTAAAGCCATGCATCTTTTTTTAATGAATGTAAAATGCAATCTTACTGTGGTCACTGTTACCCAGAGGTGCTTAACTCTAGGAATCTTAATTAATCCTGTCTCATTCCACAAAGTCTAATAAAACCTGCTCTCTGGTTAGTTTAAGAATTTGATGAAACATATAAAAAGAACTTCTCAAAAGCATTCTGTGAACTCCTCATTCAAACTATTATTGGTAATTACTTTTTTCCTTTTTATGTGCATATGAAAATCATTCAATTATTATTTTGATCTCTTCATCACTCACACCCAATATTCCTTCTTTTATACTTTATCCCACATTGTGATTCCTGTTAGTGGTCTTGTGCATCACTTCCTCCTTTCACTATTATTCCTCAACTTCATCAAAACAAATACTACATCCAGATCTCTTGAAATAAGATCATCTCTAAATCTTGCACCAATGTATTTTTTTTTATTAGTCATCACCTTTGCTCAGTTTCCTATTTTTCATGAGTGAAATATCCCCTTCAATATTCAGGCTTTATCATTGCCATTGTGCACCATATCTGTGGAATGGCTATTTATTTACTTCAATTTGCACTGTTATTTCATTTATTATATGAATGCAGTGCATATTCAGATACTTTTTGTTACCTTTGTACCAACTAAGCTCATTTTTGGTCTTTTCCCTTCTCTCTGTGCTTTCCTGCCATTCACTAAGTTTCATTTCCTATATTTCTATTTTTTTTTAGACAATCGGTGCAGGAGTAGGCTATTCTGCCCTTCGAGCCTGCACCACCATTCAATATGATCATGGCTGATCATCCTTAATCAGTATCCTGTTCCTGCCTTATCTCCATAACCCTTGATTCCACTATCCTTGTGAGCTCTATCTAACTCTTTCTTAAATGAATCCAGAGATTGGGCCTTCACTGCCCTCTGGGGCAGAGCATTTCACACAACCACCACTCTCTGGGTGAAGAAGTTTCTCCTCATCTCTGTCCTAAATGGTCTACCCCGTATTTTTAACCTGTGTCCTCTGGTTTGGCACTCACCCATTTGCTTTCCAACCTCAAATCTACCCCTTGATCTACATTCAATCCCTTCCCAAATTACCTCCCCTACAACTTCTGCACACTTCCCAGTCAATTCAGTATTGCCAACAACCTTCTCCAACACTAGTAGATAGCTTACAATTGTAAGTAATCATGGGTAATTAAGCACATTAAAAGAATATCATTTCTATGTTGGTACAATAAATAAAGTCACCATAGTCCCAGAAGACTACAGGGCTGTTCTGTCATTTGAGAAAGATGACTGCTGGTGAGTTCAACCAGATGGCCATCAGGCCTCAGACAAGGAGTGAGGTTGAGAAGGCAGGACTTTTGTGGTAATCTGAGCTGGTGCAGGGCTATACACACAGTCCCTGGTAATATTACTTATGAACTACTCAACTTGGGATGCCTCTGTTTTATTCCCACTGTTGAATGTTGTCCAGGAGCTACAGCTGTTACCTCTTGCTTCTCTCTTGCTGTTTCTGTGCAGCTAAAGTGAAAGGGTTCCATGTGATTATTTTTTTAAAAGTTAAGCTTTCAAATTTGTGACAGCAAATCAGAAATATCTGCACCAGGGTATGTCAGTGGAGCAAGTTTGGAACTTGCTGTATTCAGGGCAGTTACAGGGAAGTCCCTAAAACAGACATTCAAGCCCTAATTAGCATATGCAATAGCACAATATGGAACAGAAGATCTGCTTTAAACAGCTGTCCCAGGTGCCTGAAAATCATTCAATGCCAGTGTAATCTTGGTCATTTTTATGTTGCAGAAGATAGGCTATTTTTCATCTGTAAAATGGGTGCAAAGCTAATCAATCAATCAATCAATCCAGCCAATCAACCTTTCCTTGGAACAAGAGTATTTTATGTGTTCCTACATGAGGAACTGACCACAATATCAAATCCTCCATCTCACTTTTATTTTTTATGACCTTCTTTAAAAACCCATCTTTTGACCAAGTATTCAATTACGTTTTTCATATGTTCCATCCATTAGTTTGCCTGATTACACTTCTGTCCGTTCTGGTAATTGTTCTTGTAACTAAATGTTGAGAAAACAAAACTGTCTTCTTGGGTTGTCACCAAATGCTATTTAGTTTTTATTGCTGATTCAATCTCCATATTTCCCTCCCATTTTTACCACATGCGTGCATGCGTATAAACACACGCACGTGCACACTCGCACAGTCCCACACCAACCCCCCCCCCACACACACACAGCCAACAACTAACTCCATGACATTATTTCTTCTGTTTTAGCCATTGTGCCACTAAAACAAATCATCCATGTCTTCAGTGCCTTCATGTTTGATTACTCTTAACTCTTGAGCTGACCCTCTATCCTCCACATATGTCATCTCACCCAAACCTCTGCTGCTATTCTGTAATGGATAAAAAAAAATGCACATCCATAAATCATAGAATCCTGACAGTGTGGCAACAGGCTCTTTGACAGAACAAGTTCACACCAAACCTCCAAAGAGCAATCCGCCCAGATCTAGTCCTCTGCCCTATTATCCAATATTTACCCCTGATTAACGCACCTAACCTACACATCCTGAACGCTCTGGGCAATTTAGCTTGGCCAATCCACCTAAACTGCACATCTTTGGATTGTGGGAGGAAACCCCACACAGACAGGAGAAAATATGCAAATACCACACAGTCACCTGAGGGTGGATTCAAACCCAGGTCACTGGTGCTGTGAGGCAACACTGCTAACCACTGAACCACCATGCCACCCTTATAGCTTCTCTTTGCACTGCTGCTCAATTTTGACTTCTGTGAAGCATTTTGGAATGTTTTTCTACATTTAAAGTGGAATTTAAATTCAAGATTTTTTTCTGCACTTACTTGCAATGACACAGCAGTGCCTCTCTTTTTGCTACGAGCCATTATAGACAGGAGAAAAAGCACAGACTGATTATAATCTCATTTTAATTATAAATGCTGTTCCTAGGCTCTTGTGGTGCAATGGTCATGTCACTACCTCTGAGCCAGAAAGTTTGGGTTCGAGTTCTTTCTCGCTGGAGCTGTGTCCAGAATATGTTCAAACAGGTTAGGTGAAATAGATTGATGCACTTCTCAAAGATATTAATTTTGGGATGTAATGTTTAGATTTCTCTGTATTAAAAAAATCTAAATTTTCTTTCAACCCCTCCCTATCTTGGCTTGATTCTGCATTGTATTTTTCCTATTAATGTTCAAAAAGCTCCGTGTTTACGTACTATCAAACACATTGAAAAATAACTTTCAGTCTACTGGGCAACATGAGAAAATAGGACTGATGTCAAATGTTTTGATCTCTATTGACCAATGATTGTACTGAGTCACTTGTATACAGATGACATCTTTTTCACTTCAATGTACTTCAGTGGAATGCAGTCTTTATTGAGGATAGACTTATGTTTCATTAATTTTATGATTTTTTTTACTACTTATGATTTCACAACCATTTCTGCTTAAATGGTTTACAAATTGGAATAGAGCAACAGCAAGATATTTGGGATTATTTTGGATGTTGACCAATGCTGGTGTTGTTTTGTTTCCCTGTTATAAAAAGTACAGTATTTAACTTTGGTTGTTGCAGATATTCAAACATGAGCAATATAGTTATGAAAAGGTCTTCTTTGTACAGCTCTTATGCCAGCAATGCATTCTATTATGATTGATTATCTGGAAGTACTGTTAAATACATAACTAATACATAAACCATCAAAATGTAATTGTTACATGATTCAGCCTTATAACCTTTCGACCATTAAAATAACATCAGATCTTATTAACCTTTCCTTGACCAACCTGTGTTTTTTTTTCAGTATTTTGTTTTGTCGCTATATTACATGTTCTCCAATGAGATTCAAGTTTGTTCTGGTGAAATTCAAGTAAATTGTGCTGTTCTGACATTCTGTTTTATAATCTGAGATTGCACCTGGAGGGCATCACTAAATTGTGCATTTTGACTTTACACTATTTGGGTATGCAGTATGGGCTTGAGAATGTGGAGTTTGTATTTCAAACATTTAAGAAAAATATGCTGCCGTGGATATATCAAATCATGAATGCTTGTTCAGATTGAGCATTTGGACAGAATTGAGAATGTAGAATAAAGGCAGGCCATGATTTTAGGTTTCAGCACTTAGGTGTATGAATGTTTTAGGATGAATTATGCAATAATACACCATAACAATCCCAATACTTGTATTTCTATAGTAATTACCTTGTTAAAACAGCTCAAAGCTCTTTGCAATGAAAAACCTTTTGAATTTCAGTGATTCATTTGTATGCTTAATAATTGGAAAGACCGTGCTTTTTATTTTTACGTATTTTTAATTATAGGCTGAAGTTGGAATACAGCTGTTTTAAAGTCAAGGAGTGCTGGAGGATTACTGTATGTTTTGAAAGCAAGTAACTTGGCACTCGTTGTAAACATTGTTTGCAGAGCTGCTAGTTCCAACAGTGGTTGAAGTGTAGTTTACAGATGATCTGGAGGCAATGAGATATGTACAAGTAGAGAGTTAGTTAGCAACAAGTAGCTGTGGATGAGCAACAAGTTATTGATGACAAAGATCTTCTCCCTATCAATGTCTATGTGATTGATTTTCAGGGTGGCTGACCATCTTGAGATGTGAACAAAATGCAGAGGAACCTACAGACCTCCTGCACCTCAGGAGCTTTCTCTAATCCCTGCAGTAATTATTATTTTCGGTTTATTTTTCCTTCAATAGTTATAGTTGATATATTGGAGCAATTTTATAAGTTTCATAAGCATCTCCTATGAAAATATCCAGAGAAGGACGACTCAGAAGCAGCATTTTAATAAGCACAAGAAACATTTTAGCAGATTATGTGAACAAAGACAGCTGAGTCATTTTCCAAGTTTTCGTCCATAATACCCCTATTTTCTTTTTCCCTGTGTGTGTGTCTAAGAAATAATCAGATTCAAGTTTTAGGCAGTAGAGTTATATGCCAATGGTTCATAATTGTGGCTAGTCTATTTATTTATAACAAATAATAATTCTTAAATTCTCAAACCATTTATTGGAGTTTACAATGTTCTTCAGGATACATTCTTTATTTTTAGCTCAGAGTTTTATTTTAGTGAACACTGAAGCAACTGATTGTTTCTATTTCTTGCAGTTGATTGTTTCAACTTTGAACTTGAAGTATACTGTTCTATTTCTGTGTGGTTAACCTATTTAAGGTTTGATAAGTCTCTATCCATATCTCCTTGCAGGTTTCTTATCTCCTCATCAATTTTTTTTTTATTACCAGCGTATTTGGTTAGACTATACTCTGTCCCCTACTCCAAATCATTAATATTGATAGTAAATAATTGAGTTCCTTGGAGTGATTCATTGTGCTTCTTGGCCAATGAAGTATTACCAACCTGATTATGATTCTCTGTCTTCTGTATTTGAACAAATCCTCACTATGCTGGTATGTTACCACAATAACTGAAGCTTATATCTTGTACAATAAAGTTTTTTGTGGCACTTTATTGAATGCCTTCATGAAATCCAAAAACACAACACCGACTGATTCCACTTTATCTGCTTGTTAAATCCTCAAAGAACTCCAGCAGATTAGTTAAATATGATTTCCTTCTTCTAAGATAACATTGACTCTGTTTGATTACATTAAGGTTTTCTAAATATCTTGCTGTTTCTTCTTCAATAATGTCCTCTCACATTTTCCTAATGACAGATGGTAGGCTTACTCACCTATAGTTCCTACTTCTTCTCTCTCTCTCTCTCAAACCCATTGGACCTCTCCTGAAATTTGAGTGAATTCTAGAATATTTTAATCAATACCTCCACTACCTTGCAGCCACTTTCATTAAAACCAATAGTCACAAGCCATCATGTCCTAGTGATTTGCTTGACTTAAGTCCCATTAGTTTGTCAAATACGTTGTCCCTCATAATAGAAACAGATATATAATCTTTACTCCCATTAGCAACTTGTTTATCTGCTGTCTTTGGAAGATTTGTGTCCACTGTGAAGACCAATGCAAATTTTGGTTTGATTAATCTGCTATTTCACTGATGTTCAAAACCAAAATTTGGGTCCGAATACCTGCCTCACACCTTTGTGCTCTTAACACAAGGTAACTGCCTCCAGATACACACCATCTCAGTTACCCTCATCTCCTCTGGTTTGTCACAGTCTTCACAGCTCACACTTCAACCCATCAAATCTGAGGTGAAGCTCCTCATTTGGTGCAGGTATGGTACAAGGTGGATTGCCAGTGTCCAACAACTCCAATCAGATCATAGAATCCTTACTGTGTGGAAGCAGTCCTCACTAACCCTCTGAAGAGCATTTCACCGCTCCTCCAATCCTACACCTGTAACCCTACATTTCCTGCAGCTACTTCACCGAGCCTACACACCCCTGGATGTATGGGGCAATTTAGCATGGCTATCCACCTAACATGCACATCTTTTGGACTGTGGAAGGAAACCGGATCACCTGCTGAAACCCATGTGTAAACTCCTCACAGACAGTCACCCAAGGCGGAAATTGAACCCGGGTCCCTGATGCCATGAGGCTGCAATGCTAACCACTGAGCCGCCCTCATCTGCTTAATATTCAGTTAATTTGATTCAATGTGATTTTTTTAAGCATGAATTGCTTATCTGAATTCTTCACTAGTAATCGTTTCTCCTGACTTAAAGCACTTGCCCAATCAAAAAAATCATAGAAGGAGTAGCCACTGATCACCTACTTCTTTTTCCGGTGACATCAGACTTTGGCTCTGACAGAAAGAAACAGCTTGAAAGTTCTTCCTGCCACCAATTTTACCTCCCACTGCTGCCATTTCCATATGGGGCCATTCTCTCAGGCTGCTTCATAGAAATGTTAACATGCTGCATCTCTCCTCCCAAAATTCTATGTGATTTCTTTTAATGGGATGTTGATTGAGGGATTAATATTGTACAGGATCCATTTGATTCATAGAAGATGAGCATACTCACCTACCTTGTTGTCAGGATCTGATGCAAACAGGTTTATCATAACAGTGATCTTTTACAGCTACTGGCTGCACTGTTATTGCTCTTCCCTATATGTCCATCCCTATGCAGTCCCATTTTGAGCTGCATAGCTTTCTTGCTGTTTTACCTCTATGCATTTTCCCGATCAGGCTACACACCAAGGTCGCCATGGATTATAGAATGGCTGCGAAGTAAGTGGTCTGAGCATAAATGTTTGAAATAAGACTGACAACTTCCCCATGTGCATCAGCATTCCCTGTAGACTTCATCAACTTTAACTGCTGTTGAAAATCAATTGTGGCAAGACTACAAGAAGCAAACAGCTGAACTGTTGAGGTTAGAACTTGCACCTCCAGCAGACTTATGTCATGGTCTGACAACTCTGCACACTTCCAGTGCATGTTCCTAACTCCTGTGCTCATTCATTCACTGAAAATGTCATTTTGCAATGTCCCACATTATAAGTGTGCAGCTGCAGTACAGACACCATTATTTTCCCCTAAATATTCGAGACCTAGAGCTGACTAAGCAGCTACAGAGCTAACATTTTTGAGCATAGATTTAAAACTATTAGCAAAGCTAAGAAAGAAGATGAAGTATTTTAATATAGCAAGCTATTACAATCTTGAATGCATCACCAAAATGGTAATCAATACATATTAAGTTGTTAAATTCAAAGAGAAGAGAATTGAGCACCGCAGTGGCTCGGTGACTAGCACTGCTGCCTCACAGCTCCAGGGACCTGTATTCAGTTGCAACCTTGGGAGACTGTGCAAACTCTACGCAGACAATCCCCCTGTTTCTACATGGGTTTCTGCTGGATGCTGTGGTTTCCTCCCATATTCCAAAGATATGTACGTTAGGTAGATTGACCATACTAAATTGGACTATAGTGTGCAGGGATGTACAGGCGAGGTGGATTACTAATGGTAAATGCTGGGTTATGGGGATAGGTTTGGATGCTCTTTGGAGGTTGGTGCAGGCGTTCTGGCATTGTTCTGCACTGTAGGGATGCTATGATTCTGTGAGTACATAATTGTAAAGCAAATATTTGCATGGCTGTGGAGAAAAAAATAGGAAATTGAGTCCAAGTAATTAACCTATTAAAAGGTAGCTCTTGAAGCAAGTTGAGCGGTCTTGTATGCTGTGTAATCCAAAGTTTTGAATTGCCATGATATCTCCTGTTAAGAGCTTTCCAGCTTTTCATATATCAACTACACTTTCCCAGCATTCTTTGTGATCCGATGAGAAGGTTGAAGAAAAGGATGATATCACACAACACCAGGTGATAGTCCAACAGGTTTATTTGGAAACACTACACTAGCTTTTGGAGCACTGCTCCTTCATCAGGTAGTTGTGAAGTATCTGATAGTAAGACACAGAATTTATAGCAAAAATTTACAGTGTGATGCAACTGAAATTATGTGTTGAAAAAGACCTGGATTGTTTGTTAAGTCTCTCGAATTTTCGAATGACTATATTGGTTTCAGTTCTTTGAGATGTAAATCTCAGAACTTTTTTTAGAAGTTACATTCTCAAATGAACTTTAACAATAGATGCCATGTCAGCTCAAATAATGCATTGAAGGTGTGAGGTGCCGTGTGAGACTTTCTGTGCCCCAATGTTCAGACTGACTCTATTTCTAGAAAAAGGGATTTACAGAATCTTACATGGTTTCATGCAGTTTTTGAGCAAAATAAAATGTAATTCTGCAGGTACAAATTCACCCCACTAATGTATATGCGTGTGAGTGTGTGTATGGGTGCCTGCAAGAGTGTGTGTGTGTATGTGTGTAAAAGATGTAAGTCTGCGAGAGGGTGCATGTGTCGGTGTGAGTGTGGTTGTGTATGTGTGAGTATATGAGAGAGAGTCTGAGTAAGTGTGTGTGACCTTGCAGCCCCAGGGACCTTTGTTCAGTTGCAGCCTTGGGACACTGTACAAACTCCACGCAGACAATCACCTTGTGTCTGCGTGGGTTTCTGCTGGATGCTGTGGTTTCCTCCCACAGTCAAAAGATGTGTATGTTAGGTAGATTGGCCATACTAAATTGCCCTATAGTGTCCACAGATGTGCTCGGTGGATTACTCATGGTAAGTGCTGAGTTACAGGGATAGGTTGGGATGCTCTTTGGAGGTTGGTGTAACCTCTCTGGCTATGTCAAAGCATCTTGAAACCCATTGTACAGGGGACCCCCAGCTTCTGTCGTGACACTAGATTTTTTTACAGAAACTCATCACCCACGGACCACTCCTCATCACAATGGGCGTTTCAGATCTCTAAACTAGCATCCTGATAGTGACAGCATCATGGCAACAGCCTCAGTACTCAACACCAATGACTGCCAATCTCCAAGCACTGTCCCACAACTCGTCTGCTTTATTTTCAACCACAACGCTTTCACCTTTGACAGGCAGTTCTTCGTCCAGACACGTGGAACAACCATGGGAATGAAATTTGCACTCATTTTTTCTCTATTAAGGACCTCCAACCAAGTCTATGCACCAGGTATATTGACAACATTTTCTTCCTCTGGACCCATGGCAAGGAGTCACTGAAACAACTACACAGTGATATCAACAAATTTCATCCCACCATCAAATTCACCATGGACTACTCTCGACTATCTGTCTCATTCTTGGACACATGCATTTCCACCATGCACGAACACTTCAGCATTTCACTCCATCACAAACCCACAGATAACCTCACAATGCTACACTTCTCCAGCTTCCACCTGAAAATATTAAAATAGCCATCCCCTATGGACAAGCCCTACACCGGATCTGCTCAGATTAGGAGGAACGTGACAGGCACTTGGAAGTACTCAAGAGTGCTCTGTAAGATGCTCAATTCATCAACCGCCAACTCTGACATTCCACAGAGAGAAACCGTAATGACCTCTTCAGGAGACAGACACAAGCTGCAACTGACAGGGTATCCTCCATTGTCCAGTACAGCCCAGGAGATGAAAAACTGTACCATGTTCTTTGCAGCCTGCAACACATTCTCATAAGGATGAACACCTCACCAAGACCTTCCTCATGCCTCCACCTTTTGCCTTTGAACGGCCACCAAACCTCAAACAGATCATTGTTTGCAGCAAACTGCCCGGCATTAAGGACAACACCAATAAACCTTGTCACAGCGGATGCTGCAAGACGTGTCAGAGCGTCGAAAAGGATACCACCATTAAACGGGACACCACACACCATGTGTGTGGCAGGTTCTCATGTGACTCGGCCAATGCTGTCTATCTCATACACTGCAGGCAAGGATGCCCTGAGGCATGACACATTGGCGAGACCGAGCAGAGGCTACAGCAATGGAGGAATGGGCACCGCACAATGATCAACAGACAGGAGTGTTCCCTCCCAGTCAGAGAATACTTTAGCGGTCCAGAACTTTCAACCTTGGACCTTTGAGTGAGCATGCTCCAAGGTGGACTTCGGGACAGGTAGCAGCGAAATGTGGCTGAGCAGAGGCTGATTGCCAAGTTCGGCACCCACGAGGATGGCCTCAACCGGGACCTTGGATTCATGTCACACTACAGGTGACCCCACTGCACTACACACATGCAGAGACACACAGACACACGCACACACACACAGGCAGACTCTCTCTCATACACAAGCTCTCTCTCATACACTCACACATACACACCCACACACTCTCTCCCTCAGGCACTCATACCCCCCTTACACACATTAGTGGGGCGAATTTGTACTTGCAGAATTACATTTTATTTTGCTCAAAAACTGCATGAATCCATGCAAGATTCTGTAAATCCCTTTTTCTAGAAATAAAATCATTCTGAACATTGGGGCACAGACAGCCTCACACAGAGAACCTCACACTTCAATGCACTATCTGGGCCAACATGGCAGCTATTGTTAAAGTTCACTTGAGAATGCAACTTTAAATCAAAAGTTCCGGGATTTACATATGAAAGAACTGAAACCAACATGGTCATTCAAAAAGATGAGAGACTTTACAAACAGTCCAGGTCTTCTTCAATATAAATTTCAGTTGCATCACACTGTAAACATTTGATATGAATTCTTTGCCTTACAACCTTTTACTCTACGACCACCTGATGAAGAAGCAGTACTCTGAAAGCTAGTGCTTCCAATTAAACCTGTTGGACTATAACCTGATGTTGTGTGATTTTTACCTTCGTACACCCTAGTCCAACACCAGCATCTCCAAATCATGAAACAAAGCAGGACTTGTCCTCTAAATCACACTTTTCAGAACCACCATTGCTGACAAAGTACTTTAACCACATTATGTACTTTTGAAGTACAGTATCTAATGTCTAACATGCAGAAGGCTTATGCCCGAAACACCGATTCTCCTGCTCCTTGGATGCTGCCTGACCAGCTGCGCTTTTCCAGCAACACATTTTTCAGCAGCTAATTTGCATAGTGTAAACTCGCCAAAAACAGTATTGTAATAATAAAATATTTTGTGATATTGATTGAGGCAGAAACATTCACCAAGACACCTGGGAGAACTCACCTGATTTTCTTCAAAATAATGCCATGGGATTTTTTTACACCCATCCAGCACTTTGGTTGAAAATCTGATCGAAAAAATCAGATCCTTTTGGCAGGTTAGCATCTCTTTGGTACTACATTGGATTGTCAGTCTAGATTATTGTCTTCACCTTCTGGAGTGGTGTCATGAACCCACATATTGTCATTCAAAGGTAACATCAGGCAATTTTTTTTTCAAAAAAGCATACTTTTTGAACCAAGGTTTAAGTCCCACACAAGACACAAGAATATAAGTTGATCATACTAGTTTGTACATTCATAATACTACTGGACAGAGTAGGTTATTCAAACTTATCTATTTATCTAATCTGTATTTTTCAAGAGTATCTGCATTCTAAAATCCTCCCAGAGTCAGGAACATTTCACCAATTTTAAAGATAATTTTTTTTTGGTTTTCAGTTCAATTTTTGGGAATCCCTTACATACAAGAATGGTCTTGCATGGTCAGCTCAGTTAGCCAGCATGTCACAACAGACTAGGCACTTATTCAATCACATCATGAGAGAAGGTTAATTTGACTCAAAAGGAATGAAACTGAATTCTAACATTTGAAATTGTATGCAGGATGACAAGTGGACACAAGAGACTTAGTCCTTCTTCATGGATGATAACAGTGTCTGTATAGTTGTTTTGAATGTGTAGTTACTGCAAAATGTTACCTGTCTATTACATTATTGAGAAATATTTCAACCATTGTTGATGGTACTGCTCTGCAGGGATTAGAAATCCTTGAGGGAAATAGTGCATCAATTTAAGGTATGTAGGAAGAATCTGTTTATTCTATCCACTGCAGAAAGCCCAGTGGTGCTGTGGATAGAAACGTGGTTTTTGCCATGACTTGTAAACAATAGCAGTATTAAATGGAATGTTATGTTGTAAGTCATAAAAGTTGCCCAGTGGGTCTGTCTGTGACAAGGAAAAACTATTCATTTTAGTTGTGACTATGAAGAGACAGGTTTGTCATTTCAGACAGAGAAAAATAGGAGCTTCAAATTTGCTGTCACCCATTTTGTGCTTTCAACTTTACATTCATGGAACATGACCAACACAATATTGCCCATTTTCATTATCCTTGAGAAGGTCATGCTGAGTTGCCTCTTTGAATGTATGCAAGCGGTTTGCACAGCCAATTCAAAAGAATGTTGACCACATAAGGAGTCACATGTAGGTCAGAGCCTGTAGAGGCAAAAGATTTCTCTCCCTGAAGGACATTAATGAAGCAGATTGATTTTAAAGTAATACAGTGATTTAATTGGTTATCATGACTGATGGCAGTTTTTAAAAAAAATGGATTTATTGAATTAACTGAAATTAAACACTTATCTACTGTTGTGGGGTTTGATCTGATTTCTTGAGGTTATTAGTACTAAAGCAGAATGACTATGTTTTGTACTTACTTTGTATTCTTGTGGCCCAAAAGGCATGAAGACAAAAACTCAAGGAAGACTCCTTTCCATTCAAATCTCTTCGGTATTTTTGGCATTCAATTTTGTTTCTTTTACAAATGGCATGTTGCTGAACTCATAAAATGCTGAGGTGGATCAAATAATCACATTTTGAGAAATTTCTGAACACTCTACACTGCTAGTTAAAGCTAACACAGTGAGCTGGCAATTTTTGCCATCTATATCCAGCCAAGAAAGAAGTTTAAAACCCAGCATCTTAAAATGGGTGCCCATGCTTTTACAATGACATTGTCACCCTCACATTAGAAATTCTGATAGGGGAGGTAAAGCTAAACTGTTAGTATCGGGATTTTCCAATTAGCTCAAAGAGTTGGCTACCAGCACCTGTAATGCTTATCTGTGTCTCATGACTGAAATTGGATCTCGTTGATTTGTTTGATTAAACAGTTCCCTCAGTTGGTCTTTGACTTTCTAGACTGTACTCCCATCTCAGTTGGCAGCCCGCCACTGACCCCTCACATTTATCTCCAAAATTTTAGCTAGAAAAAAGCCTACACTATCCAGGAAGGAAATTGACTGGGCCCAACTCACCCAGGAATCTATCATTGGGCACTGAAGTCCAAGAAGTTGTAACTCAAATGAACTGGCTTTTTACTACTATTTCAATTTATCAAAATTTGAAATTTGTAACCTCTCCCACCCTGCCTTGTCATCTATAGTTTCCTGAATACTTGTGACTTAGCAAAGCAAATCCATTGTATTCTGACTATTGTTATTAAATCCAGAAACTCAACTGGACTTGTCACATAAACACAGTAGCTATAAGCGCAGGTCACAGGCAGTGGATGTTTCACCTCCTGAATCTCCAAAGGCACCATCAACAAGGTACAAGTCAGGAATGTTATAGAATACTTCTCACTCCCCTGGATAGCTGCAGCTCCAAGAACATTCAAGAAGCTTGACACCATCCAGGACAGAGTAGCCCACTTGATTGACATCATATGCATAAGCATCCACCCTCTCCACCACTGATACTCGGTAGCAGCGTGTACTATCTCCAAGGTGCATTGCAGAAATTCATCAAAGATCCTGAGATGGCATTTTCCAAACTCTGACCATTCTCATCGAGAAGGCTAAGTGTAGCAGGTACATGGGAGCACCACCACCTGCAAATTGCCCTCCAATGCAGTCACCATCCTGACTTGGAAATATATTGCCAGTCCTTCACTGTCGCTGGGTCAAAATCCTGGAATTCACTCACAAAGAGTGTTGTGGGTCAATCTAGAGCACGTGAACTGCAGTGGTTCAAGAATGCAGCTCACACCCACCTTCTAAAGGGCTGCTGGGGTCGGGCAATAAATGTTGGCCAGAAAGTGAAGGCCACGCCCTACAAATGAATAAAATCAAAACCACCTTTCCTTTCACCTTAATGGATTTTGCTGTGGATTTATTTCAAAATTTGATATCCGAAAACCAGAATTTGGGTCCCAGCCTTTAGTCTACCACAAGAAACAACAGAAATAAAAGGAGAAAGCAGTAAATCAAGTAATCCTATCTGGCACAGGCTTGAAAGGGAAATTCACCCCCCTCCCCTTCCCCTATATCCATGACAGTGATATTAAGAAAGTAAGCAGATGCAATCAATTATCATGAAATCAGGCTAGAAAATGTCTAGCCATACAGTTTGGAAAGTAAGTTTCCATTGGTCGACATTCTTCCAATAAAGATTCACAATTATTTGTATACTTTAATTAATGTATACTTCTGTCACCTTAGCCTATACTGTCATGGTTTAGTTGAAAACACCTTCATTTTCTAGTTTGAATAAAAAGATCATTTCTGATTGACTCACTTGGTCTTGCTCAGATGTTGTGTAATTTTCTAGTTTGAGAAAAATGTTCCAATGTGAAGGATTTGCATGGACCTGCTCAGACATGAGGGCTTTGCTTTGTGCTCTGATCATGGATTAAAAGAGCCTTTGTAAAATAAAGACTAAGCGCTGATGATGCTAAGTCGTTCAGGCAGCAGCTGTGGAGGGAGAAACTGAGATAATGGCTGGATTATTCTGGGAAATTTAGGACCCTGACATTGGGCTCAGTTCTGCGCTGGGAAGCCCGATGTGGCCATTGTGGTGGGATATTTCTCCTGACCTTTCCAGAGTTGACCAAATGAGAAAGCACCTCTGTCAACCAAGTCCAATTAAGGATGGCACATGGTCCAGAGAAGTGGGAAACCGAACCACTGCAATTTTCAGCCAGCCCCACAGTGAGAGTGCTTGCTGCTATGACAAGCAGGAGTCTACCAAGCTGTGACAAAACATCTTTTTCTACAAGAGTGTGGAAAGCGAAATTTCCCTCATGGTCACAGCTATCAGGCTGTGCTGTGTATTTTGGTCCATCCATAGGAAGGCATGCGGCAACATTGCATGCCAGTAGGTCCATGCTGAAGTGATAGGAGGAAGAAGTAAATGTGCCCTACTGTCAGAGGCCCTCTTCTAGTTCCTAGAGTCATAGAAGTGTACAGTGCCGAAACAGGTGCTTTGATCCAACTCATCCATAGCAACCAGGTTTCCTAAACTAAACAGTTCAGCTCAATGGGGAGAAAGTGAGGTCTGCAGATGCTGGAGATCAGAGATGGAAATGTGTTGCTGGAAAAGTGCAGCAGGTCAGGCAGCATCTAGGGAACAGGAGAATCGACGTTTCGGGCATTAGCCCGAAGAAGGGCTAATGCCCGAAACGTCGATTCTCCTGTTCCCTAGATGCTGCCTGACCTGCTGCGCTTTTCCAGCAACACATTTCCAGTTCAGCTCAATGGCCTTTTATCAGAACTGGGCGAATTTAGAGATTTGCTACCTTTGCACATATGATTATGTACAAAGACAACACATGAGAGGAAGGTCAATAAAATGATGGCAGACAGGTGACATTAAATTGTAAAAGGTCTAATTCTGAAAAGTGTAAATGAGTGAATACAGACGGATCACCAACAACCACTGTTCAGAAAGAGAAAAAAATAAAGCTGGGTGGAAAGAATATGACATGCAATACTTAAACTTATTGTTGAGTCCAGACAGCTATAAAGTGCCAATCCACAAGATGAGCTGCAGTCCCTTCAGTCTAGGAACAGTGTAAGAGTCTGAAGACAGGTTAGAGTTGGAGTAAAGCAGATAAGTAAAATGGCAGATGACCTCTTACCTTCTTATCATCAAAGGCCCAAATACTACTTCTGGGTAACACAGCATTTATCTGCATTTGGCACATATCCCTCTAAACCTTTCCTATCCATGTACATGTCCAAATGTCTTTTAAATGTCGTGATTGTACCCGCCTCTGTCACTTCTTCTGACAGCTTGTTCCATGCACACATCACTCTCTATGGAAAACAAATTGTCCCACAGATCCCTTTTAAATGTTTTCTCTCTCCCCTTAAACCTATGCCCTCTAGTTTTGAACGCCCCTATCCTGGGTAAAAAAAGCTTGGCTGATCACCTTATCTGTACCCCTCATGATTTTATAAATCTCTGTAAGGTAACCCCTCAGCTTCCTAAGTTCCAGGGAAAATGGTCCCAGCCTGTCCAGCCTCTCATTACAACTCAAACCTTCCGGTCTTGGTATTATGCATACAAATCTTTTTTTGCACTCGTTGCAGTTCATCAATATCCTACCAGTAGCGGGGTGACCAGCATTGTACCAGAATACATTTTCAGATCATAACTTCAGCTGGATAGTTTAGAAGAGGGTGCTGATGTTGTGAGGGCACTATTGGAGAGATTGCTGCAACAGTAATATCTTGCCCGCCACTGCCTCAGCAATGGGCCGAAATGCCAATTACTACCACTGGTCACGTCGTCTCTGTTAACTCACCCTGGATCCAGCAAGATCACTCATAGCAGGAACTGGTCATGTAGCCAACTGGATGTGCTATGTGAGGACCAGGTAAATTTAGCCCAGTGTTTCAGATGAATGATCTATCATGAGAGCTGGAAAAAAGTAAATCCAGAGGTGATGAGAAGATGGAACAGGTTGTTACCTCTGATTTGTTACTGGTGTCAGGTGATAGTGAGGCAAGGAATAGGGAGACATATCCGCTGAACACGTGACTGCAGGGATGATGCAGGAGGGAGGGTTTCAGATACATGGATAATTGGGGCTCATTCTGGGGAAGGTGGGACTTCTACAAACAGGATGGTCTTCCCTTGAACTAGAGAGGTACTAATATCCTGGGTGGGAAATTTGCTGGTGCTGTTCAGGTGAGTTTAAACTAGCTCAGCAGGGGGATGGGAATCTGAGGTGTACTTCCGGTGCACAAGAGGAAGTGAGTAGGGAGGACAGGGACAGGATTTCACGGTCACAGATATGTGCTGGCAGACAGCAAACTGGTTTGAAGTGTGTCTACTTCAACGCCAGAACTATCATAAATAAGGTAGGTGTGCTTGCAGAATGGATAGATATCTGGGACTTCAATGTTGTGGCCATTTTGGAGACATGGATAGAGCAGGGTTAGGAATGGATGTTGCAAGTTTCAGGGTTTAGATCTTTCATTAAGATCAGGAAATGTGGTAAAAGAGGAGGAAGTGTGGCCTTGTTAGTCAAGGACAGTATAACGGTGGCTGAAAGAACTTTTGATGAGGACTCGTCTACTGAGGTAGTATGGGCTGAGGTTAGAAACAGGAGAGGAAAGGTCACACTGCTGGGAATTTTTTTATACGCCTCCGCAGAGTTCCAGCGATGTCAAGGAGAGGATAGACAAAACGATTCTGGGTAGGAGTGAAAGGAACAGGGTGGTCATTATGAGGGACTTTACCTTTCCCAACATTGACAGGAAATGCTATAACTCAAGTACATCGGATGGATCAGTTTTTGTCCAAAGTGTGCAGGAGGGTTTCCTGACACAGTATGTCGAAGGGCTGTCAAGAGGGGAGGCTGGTGCTTGATAATGAACCAGGCCAAGTGTTTGATTTAGTGATAGATGAGCATTTTGGAGAGAGTGACCATAATTCAGTTACATTTAGTTTAGCGATGGAAAGGGTTAGGTACATGCCACAGGGCAATACTTATGATGGGGAAAGGACAATTATAATGTGATTAGGCAAGACCTAGGATGCATAGAAAATGGTTACACAATGCAGGGAATGGCGACAATTGAAATGTAGAGCTGGTTTAAGGAATAGACATTGAGTGTCCTTATTGGGAATGTTCCTGTCAGGCAGGGAGGAAGTGATAAGGTAAGGGAACCGTGGTTTTCTACAGAAATTGCAACTCTTGTTAAGCGGAAGAAGGTGGCTTCTGTGATGATGAGGCAAGATGGTTCAGATGGGGAGATAGACAGTTACAGATTAGCTAGGAAGGATTTAAAGACAGAGTTAAGAAGAACAAGGAGGGGACATGAGCAGTCTTTAGCTGGTAGAATAAAGGAGAACCCTAAAGCTTTCTATAGGTATGTGAGGAATAAAATGATAATTAGGGTAGGAATAGGGCCAGTCAAAGACAGAAGTGGGAAGTTCTGTATTGACCATGTGGAGATCGGAGAGGTGCTAAATGAATATTTCTCATCGGTTTTCACTCAGAAAAAGAAATATATTGTTGAGGAGAAGAATGAGATTTGAGATATTAGACTATAACGGATGGAGATTAGTAAGGAAGAGGTATTATTAATTCTAGAAGGAACGAAAGTAGAGAGGTCCCCTAGGCCAGATAGGATTTATCTGAAGATTCCCTGGGAAGTTAGGGAGGAGATGTTGGAGCCTTTGGCTTTGATCTTTGAGTCATCATTTTCTGCAGGTTTAGTACCACAGGACTGGAGGATTGCAATGTTGTGCAATTGTTCAAGAAGGGCAGTAGACATGACCCAGGTAATTAAAGATCAGAGAGCCTTACTTCTGTTGTCGGAAAAGTTTTGGAAAGGATTCTAAGAGATAGGATTTATAATCATCTAGCAAGCAACAATTTGATTGGAAATAGTCAACATGGTTTTGTCAAGAGCAAATTATGTCTCACAAATCTCATTGAGATTTTTGAGAAAGTGACCAAGCATGCGGATGAGGGTAGGGCAGTTGACGTGGTGTACATGGATTTCAGTAAAGCCTTTGATAAGGTTCCACATGGTAGGCTGTTGGAGAAAATGCAGAAGCATGGGATTGGGGGTGATTTAGCAGTTTGGATTAGAAACTGGCTTTCTGAAAGAAGGCAGCGTGTGGTGGTTGATGGAAAATATTCAGCCTGGAGTCTGATTACTAGTGGTATGCCACAAGAGTCTGTTTTGGGACCACTGCTGTTTGTCATTTTTATAAATGACTTAGATGCAGGGGTTATTAAGTTTGCAGATGACACTAAAGTCAGTAGAGTAGTGGACAGTGTGGAAGAATGTTGCAGCTTGCAGGGGGACTTGGATAAACTACAGAATTGGACTGAGAGGTGGCAAATGGAGTTCAATGCAGCTAAATGTGAGGTGATGCATCTTGGAAAAGAATAACAGGAAGGCAGAATACTGGGTCAAGGGAAAGATTCTTGGTAATGTAGATATGTAGATGGATCTTGGAGTCCATATACATAGATCCCTGAAAGTTGCCACCCAGGTTGATAGTGCTGTTAAGAAGACATACAGTGTGTTAGGTTTTATTGGTAGAGGAATTGAGTTCCGGAGTTGTAACATCATGCTGCAACTATACAAAAAAAAATGCGGCTGCATTTGGACTATTGTGTACAGTTCTGGTCACCCCATTACAGGAAGGATGTGGAAGCATTGAAAAAGGTGCAGAAGAGATTTACCAGGATGTTGCCTGGTCTGGAGGGCATGTCGTATGAGGAAAGGCTGAGAGACTTGGGTCTATTTTCATTGGAAAGAAGGCGGCTAAGAGGGGATTTGATAGAAACATACAAGATGATCAGAGGATTAGGTAGGGTAGACATTGAAAGTCTTTTTCCTAGGATGATGATGTCAGCTTGTACGAGAGGTCATAGCTACAAATTGAGAGGTGATAGATTTAAGACAGATGTCAGGCAGATTCTTTACTCAGAGAGTGGTAAGGGCATGGAATGCCCTGCCTGGGAATGTAGTTAACTCAGCCACATTAAGGAGATTTAAACAATCCTTGGATAAGCACATAGATGATGATGGGATAGTGTAGGGGGATAGGCTTAGATTAGTTCACAGGTCGGCACAACATTGAAGGCTTTAGGGTCTGTTCTGTGCTGTATTGTTCTATGTTCTTTGAAGCAGACAATGCCAAAGGTGAAGGCTTGTTATCTAATGCTAAAAGAATGTTAGCACAAGACAAAAACAGACGTTAATTGAAACAATGAGAAAATAAAAGGCTGGTTTGTGGAGTTATCGCCAACATTACCGCTCTAATCATTGTCTAATTAGCTCTGTCTTCTTGTTTGTATCGTTCCTTTGGAATGTGGAGGACTTTTCCATCAGACAGCAAATATTATTTCTCACTCTATTCACTGGAATGGAGCAAAGAATAAAATGTCAGCTGATCAGAAGCTCTGCAAAACTCTTGCGAATGGCAAAGATAATTTGCAGAACAGACTAGTGTGATGCCTTTAGTTTTGCCACTTTAGGGGAGCCCACAATGTGATCACTACAAACAATATGCTCAGTTGAAAGAAATATAAGTAAAATGCTGTGTTCCCTAGAAGTAGTATTTGGGCCTTTAATGATAAGAAGGTAAGAGGTCATCTGTCATTTTACTTATCTGCCTTACTCCAACTCTAACCTGCCTTCAGATTCTTACCCTGTTCCGAGACTGAAGGGACTGCAGCTCATCTTGTGGATTGGCACTTCATAGCCGTCTGGACTCAACAATAAGTTCAAGTATTATTCTTTCCACCCAACTTTGTTTTTTTCTCTCTCTCTCTCTCTGAACAGTGGTTGTTGGTGCTCATTCTGTATTCCCCCATTTCCAGTTGCAGATTTGGACCTTTTACAATTTAATGTCACCTGCCTGCCATCATTTTATCGACCGTCCTCTCAGATTTGCCATGCTCCTCTCATGTGTTGCCTGTATGCAGCTGAATATATGCAAAGGTAGCAAATCTCTAAATTCGTCCAGTTCTGATGAAAGGCCATCGAGCTGAAATGATAACTTTACCCTTTTCTCTGTCGCTGCTGCCTGACCTTGGTATTTCCAGCATTTTTAGTTATTTCAGCTTTGCTGCATGAAAGTTTTTAAATCATTTGTGAAATGTCTCTTCGTGTTCTTGTCCAAGCCCAGAAATCCTGCAGAAAAAGCTGTATTAGCAGCTGCACAGCTGTAATGCCAGACAGTAAAGCTAATGATTAGAAATAAATGTTTTACTGTGCAATAATGCAAATGAATTGAGAGAAAACCTTAAACAGAGGATTGAATCAGATTATTTGAAAGCTTTAGAAGATTTAAGAAATGAGCTCAATAATCCCACAAGAAATTTCTTGCGTTGAGCATAGATATGGGGCATAGCCTATCGATCAAGTATAATTAAATCCATATCAGGCGTGACAGAGTATTAAAAGTAGTTGAGACGTGACTATGCTGTGCAACTGCCATTACAGACCATGAGAACATAAAATTGAATCAGAAAAAATAAAGTGAACCAACATACATCGTGTACAGTGCACTCTATTATGAACTCCAACAGTCTCATTTATCTTCAAAAAAGACTTTGGTCAGTTTCTATTATTTTCCTGACCACACAAAGTAAATCAAACAAAACTTCTGAGTACAAGAGAAAAACACTGCAGATGCTGGAAATCTGAAATTGTAATTATTTTGAGGAAAGCTCATTGACCTGAAACATTAGCTCTTTTTGCGTTTCCACGGTTACTGTCAGACCTGCTGAATATTTCTAGTGTTCATATTTTCATTTAAAACTCTGAATGCTGAATCTCCTACACAGAAGTTTACTCTTGATAGGAAAACAGGTTGATCATCCAGGAAGACTGCAATTCTTTTTTCTTAAGTCGAACGATTTCTAATGTTTGCTTTCCTGACCTTATACAGAAATATGCCTTTTCTTGTGACTTTCATGAGTTAACTTGAGATCGTGTTCGGCATTCATTCTCTCTACATAGTTCAGTATATTCTATTTCTATGAGCTGTCTCAGCTAGGAAGTCCAAATTCAAAGCTGAAAGCCCCAAATTTGTTTACTGGGAATCATTATTATGTTCCGTCTTTGCCTTCATAGTTTCAAATCCGGGACTGGACTCAGTACTATAATAAAACAAAGAATTGCAGATGCTGGAGATCTATAAAAGACAAAAATAAAAATTGCTGGAGAAGCTCAGCAGGTCTATCAACATCTTTGGAGAGAAAACAGAATGTAATGTTTTGAGTCCAGGATTCTTCTTCAGTTAGGAAAAGGTGGTATTATGATGGCAATGAAGGGGTGTGAAAAGGAGGAGATAGATAAGTGAACAAAAATGAAATAAAAAGTTAGGCAGACAAAAGGATTGAAATAGTATGTCGGGGAGCAAAGAAACTAGATTGTGATAATGGGGCTGAGTGGATGATAATGAATTGGTTGTACTGAAAGCAACACATCTCATGACAGTACCTGGGATGTAGGAGTGGCTGATCAATATGGAAGGATGTGTTCATACTCTAAAAATATTCAAGTTCATATTGATTTCTGAAGGCTGTATTGTCCCCAAGTAGGAGATGAGTGGTGTTGTGTTGTGTCTCACTGGAGCACCATAGCAGGCCTCAGACGAAATATTGGCAAGTGAAGACATGCAATGCAATTGACATAGTCGACTTGGACTTCACCAAGAGTTTTGAAAATGGATAATGGCCTGCATAGGAGATTGATAGCGTCGGTAAAGATCATGGGCCCCCCAAAAAATTGCCTAATTGAATCCAGAATTGGCTGAGTTGTAGGAACCAGAGATTGATGATAAAATGCGCATTTGTGACAGGAAGCCTGTGTCCTGTAGGGATCAGTGTTGGGACACTTGATGTTTGTGACATAAATGATTTAGACTTGAATGTAGGAGGGTTGGTCAATGAGCTTGTGGATGATAAAAGAAATGGTGGGATCGTAAATAGTCAGAAAGATAACCTTAGACTACAGGAACATAGAGAGGGCTGGTCAGATAGAATTCCATTTACCATCCGATCAGTGTGAGGTGATGTATGTGGGCAGGATAAACAAGTGAAGGGCATACATTACAAATGGTAGGTCCCTGGGAAGGATTAGATGGACCTTGTTGTGCGTGTCCATTGGTCCCTGAAGGTAGCAGGAAAGGTTAATAATAAAGTGGTTCAGAAGACATGTATTATATTTGGGCGTATTAGCTGAGCCATAGAGTTTAATGGCAGGGAGGTTATGCTGCACCTGTATTGGTGTTGCTTGAGTCACAACTGGAGTATTGTGTAAGATCTATATTATAGAAGGGATGTGATAGCACTGGAGAGGGTGCAAAGGAGATTTACCAGGGTGGAGCCTGGCGTGGGGAGTTTTAATTATAAATAGAGAGAATTAGACTGGGGCTGTTTTTGTTGGAGCTGATGGGGGAAATTATTGAGATGTGTAAAGTTGTGAGGGAAATAGGCAGTATAGACAAGACCAAACTTTTCTCCTCAGTGGAGGGTTCAATGACCAGGTACATAGAACAAAAGGAAAGGGCAGAAGACTCAAAGAGGATGTGAGGAAAAATGTTTTTTCACCCAGAAGGTGGTGGGAATGTGGAAAACACTGCCTGTAAGGGTGGTTGAAGTAGCAATCGTTATAACATTTAAGAAGTATTTAGATGTTCACTTGCTATGAAAAAGCATGTGAGGTCATGGGCCAAGTGCTGGAAAATGGGGTTATATCACTTTGGTGTTTTTTTTGGCAGTGGGCTGAAGGGCCTTTTCTGTGCTGTAGACCTCCACAACTCTTGATGTTTTGGTCCCTTTGAGCTTGTTCACCATTCATTCTGATTGTGGCTGATCATCCAACTCAGTTTGATTTCACTTTCTCACCATGCCCTTTGATCTCTTTAGTCCTAAGAGCTATATTTAACTCCTTCCTGAAAGCAATCAATGTTTTGTCCTCAACCAGTTTCTGTGACAGAGATTTTTACAGATTCACCACTCTCTGGGTGAAGAAATCTCTCTTATCTCAGTTCTAAATGACTGACCTCATATCCTTAAACTGGGGTCCCCTGGCCTGGAACATTCTTCCTGCATTCACCTTGCCTAGTCTTGTTATAATTTTACAGGTTTCTTTGAGACCCTCTTTCATTTTTCTGAACTTCTGCGCAATGTTCCAGTCTTTCTTCGTACATTAGACCTGCTATCCCAGGATAACTTTTGTTACACTCTCTTCATAGCCAGAGTGTCTTTTCTCCAGTGATGAGGCCAAAACTACATACAGTACTCCAGATGTGGCCTCACCAAGGCCCCGTACAATTGCAGCCAGATATCTGTGGTCCTGTACTCAAATTCACTTGTTATGAAGACCAGGATGCCATTTGCCTTGTTAACTGCCTACTGCTCCCACAGACTACTTTCAGTGACTTCTGTAAAAGGACACCTAGGTCACGTTGCACCTCACCCTTTACCCTTTATTGCTGCCATTACTACCATTTTTTGAAAGAAGGAAGAATTTATACAACACTATCAATATGAAATAACACCCAGAGCACGTCTTAGAAAAATAATGAAATAAACATCTTTCAAAAAAGTAAAGTGATATCAGCCTTGTTAATAATTTAAGATAGTACAAAACAACAAAAGGAAAATGGAGAGGCTTTTGTGGAAAACTCTAAAGTTTTAAGCTTTTATAACTGAAGGCACAGTATCAGTGATGCATAAGACATTACAGCCAGTGCCCACTCACTCTGAGACAATCAGCCAATGCAAGTAATCTGTTGATACCTACTTTCCAAAATTCCTTCATAAATTTAAATCAGAAACAAGTGACCAACACTTTGAAAACTGTATTTAAAAAAGGGCCTGATCATGTCCAGACTTTGCCACACTTTTAGTGGTATAGATGAGAAGTCCCACTTTATAACAAACCTATTGAGTAAAACTGAGTGTTATTGGCTTCTTAAATTGACTGGCATAACCAAACCAAGAAAATATAAATTATCAGTAAACAATTCACAGGAAAATAAAAATTAGATGTAAAAAATAATTAGGGGAAATGACAAGGAAAACTGTTCTATGTGGAGGTTTGTGCTGCTCTGATAAATGCTTCCAGAGTTGGTTTGTAAAGCCAAGATCAAGTGGGTCCACACTTTAAAGTGGTGACTGAACGGACATAAGAAGAGGTAGGCATATGGGAATTCTAGTCCTAAACAACACGAATGCCAATACAGATTTTTGCATTGAATGTCATTTACATCTTGTGCAAGAGGAATTACTGTCAATTTTTAAATTTTATCTTGGCCTATTCTAATAGCTAAGTTATTACATATGCATTTCTCTTGTTGCTATCTGAAATCAATTTTCTTATCAGTATTTCCCTATTGTTCAATAACGGCTTTGATTACTGTTTTTATTCACTGATTAAGTTTTCAGCATGAAAATATTAAATGCTAAAAATACATGGCAAGAGCTTGACTTGTTTTCGCTTTTCAGTTAAAGTCTCCTCAATAATAACGTCTCTTCTTTTGCTGTAACAGATTTGTTACATATTTCCAGATGATTACTGTTTTGTTCTAATCCTTCACTGTGTGTAAGCCATTTTATGTTTGCTGCAGGGTGCAAACTTTTACAGTGACTAAAGACTGATCTCTTTAATCTGATCACTGATAGCTAGTCAGTGTCATAGTTTTCTCTTTCATCTTCACAACTGGATTGTAATCTTTTTACTAAGGCAGATTGGCTTTGTATTTGGCAGTGTGCCTTTTTTTTCCTTTATATGATTGCTAAACTTCGAATTTGATGTATGAAAAAGAAATTGGAAGATAAACTTGTTGGACCTGAAAACAAGCGTGTGACCATAATGCACAGTTAACCCAGACTGGTTAATTGCAATACAACATCCCTGCTTTTTGCTCATTTCAATGAATCATAGAATTCCTATACTGTGGAGGCATGCCATGAAGAGCATCTCATTCAAACACACCCCATACCCTATCCCTGTAACTCTGTATTTCCCATGGCTAATCCATCTAGCCTGCACATCCCTGGACACTATGGGCAAATTAGTACAGCCAGTCCATTGAACCTGCATATCATTGGACTGTGGGAGAAAACAGGAGCACCTGGACAAAACCCATGTATGATTTCAGCTTTCCATCTGGGCGAACTGCACTGTGTTGTAAATTGGCTGGAAGGCTGAGGAGGGCAGGGATAGGGTGGGGTTGGGGGTTTGGTAATAGTCTAATGGCTAGCCTCACTCAAATGAGAACGAGATGCCATTGAAATCAAAAATCTCTACAGATGGTGGAGATCTGGCAGCATCGATGTAGATGGAAACTGAGCTAGCAGACTGAATGTTGCCAGCGTTGGACTCTAGATGGTCTCACATTTGTCCATCTCCTCAGTATCTGTCTCCTGCTCCAAAGCTTAGAAACCTACTCATCAATGGGTATGCACCAAAGAGCTACTTTGCAACTTTTCCATATCTCCACACCTTCCAGGCAACAACCAAAATTTCACATAATTGACCCTTTGTCAGAAATGAGCCTTTAGGAAGGTGCATTTGCTGAATCAGTTGCTGGCATCATACCAAAAGGGATTTTGACCTGGGGTGTCTTTTGTAGAAAGTAACAACACAGAAGAAAACAAGATCCAAGGATTCTGAATTGGTAGACACTCTAACTGGTTACAGCATTAATTCAATAGACTCAACATTAAAAAAATACCTTTACTCCGTTATAGCATGGAAAATCACACAAAAAGAAGTGTGTCATTTGACCAATCATGTCTATGCCAGGTCTTTGCTCTAATCCTAAAGTACTCTGACTGACCTGCATTTCCCACAGTCCTGTATCTTTTAATAATGTAAATATTTATCCAGTTTCTCCCAAAAATTGGAGGGTTTTGGCTTCAATTATCCCTGGGGCAAAGCATTACATGTGTCAACAACTGTCACCATGCAAAAGTTTCTCCAAAGTTGGAGGTTGGGATTGTTTCCTTGAAGAATAGAGGTTTGAGGGCAGATTTGTTTGAGGTATTGAAAATCATGATGTGTCTGGACTGAGTATCATTGACAGAACTGTTTCTATTAATTGAAAGCACGAAAACAAGTGGGGACAGATCTGAGATAATTGAAAAAATAAAGCAATGAAAATATGATTAATGTTTTTCATGCAGCTAGTGTTTGTGAGCAAAGTTATGACATCTGAAATAAAAGGAATAGCAATAACTTGGATATATTAGTCAAGTGACGGAAAATTAAGGATTTGTTTTGTCCAAGAAACATAGAAACATAGAAAAGAGGAACAGTAGGCTATTCAATCCCTTGACCCTACTCTGTCATTCAAGATGGCTGATCATTGAGCTCAGTACCCTAATCCACTCTCCCCCATATCTCTTGATTCTTTAAGTCATAAGTTGTATCTATTTCTTTCTTGAAAACACATAATGGACTCAATCACTTTCAAATTCCAAGGCTCACCACTATCTGGGTGAATACATTTCTTCTTATCTCAGTCCTAAAAGATTTCCCTCTTATCCATAAAGTATGACCCCAGATTCTGGACTTCTCCACCATTGGAATGTCCTTCCTGCATCTAACCTGTCTGGGCTTATTATAATTTTATAGGTTTCTATGAGATTCTCCCCTCATTCTCCTAAATTCCAGTGAATACAATCCTAACTAACTTGATCCCTCTTCATATGTCAGTTCTGCCATTCCAGGAATCAATCTGATTAATCGTTGATGCATTCCCTCTACAGCGAGAGCGTCCTTCCTCAGATAGATAACCATTTGCAGTACAGTCTCCCAGGTTTTCAAATGCTTATTTTTGTGGTGTATTAAATAGCCAAGAGCATATTGTGCAAGGCAAATTTTCGAAATGTTTGGAGAATACAAGACTTCGAAATATTGTGAACAGTAAGGAGACTTGTGTAGATCTTCTAAAGAACACAGATGGGTTGGTGGAATAGGTGGATCAAGGACAGATGAAATCTGTTATAAAGATTTTCATAATGATTTATTTTGGTTGAAAGAATGTAGAGTGACAGTATAAAGTAAGTTAAAAATCAAGCAACACCAAGTTATAGTCCAACAGGTTCATTTGGAAGCTCTGGCTTTCAGAGAACTGCTCCTTCATCTATCTGATGAAGGAGCAGCGCTCCGAAAGCTAATGCTTCCAAATAAAGTTGTTGGACTATAACCTGGTGTTGTGTGATTTTTAACTTTGTCCACCCAGTCCAACACCACTCTTCCACATCAAGTATCAAATAAAAGAGTGGGTCTGTGATACAGTGGTCATTTCCCCACCTCTGTGTCAGAAGATCCAGATTCAAATCCCACCTGCATCAGAGGAACATGTCAGAACAGTTTGATTAATATAACTACAATTTTAAAAGGAGTACAGGAGCAGAGGGAGATGTCTGTATATTATTATACGTCACTGAATGTGACAGAATGTGTTAAGAGAATAGTTAATCTAGCATACAGCATCCTAAGCTTTTTAGTAGGGATATAGAGTACAGAACCAAGGATGCTATTTTAAAATTGCATAGAACACTAGTTCAGCCAATTAAAACATTGTGTCGAGGTCTGAGCATCATAATTTAGGAAAGATTTAAAGGTTCTGGGGAGAGTGCAAAACAGAACTGAAAGGGTTCCAAGGATAAGGATAAAAACCTTGGAGGTTGAGCATGTTTCCTTGAAGAAAAGAAATTTGAGAGCAGATTTGTATGAGGTAGTAAAAATCATGGGGTGTCTGATCTGAGAATAATTGACAAAATTACTTCCATTAATTGAAGGACCAAGAACAAGTGTGGACAGATCTGAAATGTTTGAAAAAAAAACAACGGAGACATGATTAACATATTTTCTCACACAGCAGTTCAGGCAGCATCCGAGGAGCAGTAAAATTGACGTTTCGGGCAAAAGCCCTTCATCAGGTTTTTGCCCAAAACACGATTTTACTGCTCCTCAGATGCTGCCTGAACTGCTGTGTTCTTCCAGCACCACTAATCCAGAATCTGGTTTCCAGCATTTCCAGTCATTGTTTTTACCTATTTTCTCACACAGTCAGTGGTTGGTATCTGTAACATAGTCCTATGATTGTAGAATAGTTGAGTTCAATCTTGGTATTTTTGAGAGAATTGGATTATTATCTTAAGAATATTTAGGCCCACGTGAGAGACGCCAAGGAGTGGCATGTGATATATTCCTCTTCAGAGAGCCAGCATAAACATGACTGACCATGTAATCTCCTCCAGTGCTATAACCATCCTGTGAACTTATTTCCTTGATCCCTTGTGATTGCTTGAACTTGAGAGTTGGGAGTTTATCAATGAACTCCCAACAAAATAAATTAGGTCAACACATGTTCACTTAGTCACTCTCATTGACACACTTACTCACACTGTCTTCCTCCATTTCCCACACCAGCAATTTCTTGGCTTTGCTTAATAAAATTAACAATTTAATGCCAATTAGTGCTGAATTATGGATAGCTCTGTTCAGTGTACCAACACCCAAAGGAACTGGCTGTAGACTACCGAAAGTTATTAATTTCAGACCTCACACTAGGTGACAGTGAAGCTTTCAATTCATTACAGAGTGTTCTGGATCAAGTTCAAAATTACTTGGCAATTTGTGGAGACAAAGTTCCATCCCTTGTGTTTTTAGTGAATTTTTCCTGTCTATATGGTTTTACATACATTTAAAGACAATATACTTTTATTTTATTTTTAGTTGAAAATATACATGATTTAAGAATGCTTTTGAGTAGCTTGTCCAACTATTAGATTCATTTTTTGCTGTATTATTACATGAGAATGTAAGAGATTTTAACTAACAGTGAGAAGCAATTCCTTTTAGTTTTTCTATAGCCGACCACATCTCAACAGCCCAACCTTACAACCTTCCCTCAATCAAACAGTGCTATGTAGAATAATGCCCAACCCATTGTAAAAGCCAATATATCACACTGGAAAATGAGGCCTATCCCATTGTAAATCTCTATAACATATGCCATCTCTCAATCTTCCCCCCCGTAATGGTTCAGAAGAGGGTGTTTTTCAATTCATTCACAAGATGTCTGCAACGCTGACTAGGTGAGAATTTATTGCCCATCTCTATTTGCCCAGGGGCAGTTAAGACTCACCCACATTTCTGTGGGTCTGGAGTCATATGTAGTTCAAATTTAGATGAGGATGTGGGAACGAATGACAGTTTCCTTCTCTAAACAATATTAGTGACCCAGATGGGTTTTTCCAACAATCAACAATGGATTCATGGCTATCATTAGACTCATAATTTCAGATTTTTAAAAAATAGGATTCAATTAAAAATTCATCTACAATGGCGAAATTCAAATCCGGATACCAGAAATTTTCCTGGGTCTCTGGATTAACAGTGCAGCCTCCTTGTGAAAGGCAAAAGTGAGGACTGCAGATGCTGGAAACCAGAGTCGAGATTAGTGGTGCTGGAAAAGCGCAGCAGGTCAGGCAGCATCCGGGGAGCAGGAAAATTGACCCCTTTAAGGGCTTTTGCCCGAACGTCGATTTTCCTGCTCCTCAAATGCTCTTTGTGAAAGGCAGCAGCGACTGACATTTGGAAAATAGGGCCACCCATAATCACATGTTGTTACGTAAGTGTAAAGAATTTTTTTTTTGCTGTTGGGATTACCATAGGGAGTTGGGTAGGGGATTTCTTTACATTTCACACCAGAGGTTCAAGGCTTAGAAACACTTTGGAAATCCTTGAAGCCCATCAATAGTCTGCTCCACAAAATGCGCATCATTACACCAGCCATGCGACAGTCACCGAGGTAACATTATAAGAGAAGTAGGACAGATAGAAACATTTGTAAGGAAATGCACAAGAATGAACAGTTCAGTTTTGAAAATGTTGACAGATAAAACACTTTGTGGAAAATTGATTTAGGGCATTGTCTATTTTAAGATATTTGACAAGATTCAGGAATGTATGAACAGGAGGTACAATTAGTAAGTTTACAAATGACACCAAAGTAGGAGGTGTAGTGGACAGCGAAGAAAGTTACCTCAGGCTACAATGAGATCTTCATCCGATGGGCCAATGGGCTGAGAAGTGGCAGATGGAGTTTAATTTAGATAAATGTGAGGTGCTGCATTGTGGGAAAGTAAATCTTAGCAAGATTTATACACTTAATGATTAGGTTCTAGGGAGTGTTGCTGAACAAAGAGACCTTGGAGTGCAGGTTCATAGATCCTTGAAAGTGGAGTCACATGTAGATAGGATAGTGAAGAAGACATTTGATATGCTTTCCTTTATTGGTCAGAGTATTGAGTACAGGAGTTGGGAGGCCATGTTGTGGCTGTACAGGTCATTGGTTAGGCCACTGTTGGAATATTGCATGCAATTCTGGTCTCCTTCCTATTGAAAAGATGTTGTGAAATCTGAAAAGGTTCAGAAAAGATTTACAAGTATCTTGCTAGGGTTGGAGGATTTGAGCTACAGGGAGAGGCTGAACAGGCTGGGGCTGTTTTCCTTGGAGCGTCAGAGGCTGAGGGGTGAACTTAGACGTTTGTTAAATCATGAAGGGCATGGATAGGGTAAATAGGCAAAGTCTTTTCCATGGGGTGGGGAGTCCAGAACTAGAAGTCATAGGTTTAGGGTGAGAGGGGAAAGATATAAAAGAGACCAAAGGGGCAACCTTTTCATGCAGAGGATGGTACGTGTATGGAATGAGCTGCCAGAGGAAGTGGTGGAGGCTGGTACAATTGCAACATCTAAAAGGCATTGGGATGGGTATATGAATAGGAAGGGTTTGGAAGGATATGGGCCAGGTGCTGGCAGGTGGGACTAGATTGGGCTGGGATATCTGGTCGGCTTGGACAAGTTGGACCGAAGGGTCTGCTTCTGTGCTATACATCCTATAAGTCCGACTAACTCCTTTACAGCAACGGAAAAATGGCAATTGAAGGGTGACCTTATCGAGGGTTATAAAATCATGAGGGGTATGGATGGAGTGAATAGCCAAGATCTTTTTCTGCCTGACTTGCTGTGCTTTTCCAGCACCACTCTGATCTAAAGTCACTTGCCACTCCGTGGATCAATGAGTGTTCTCTCCTAGAGTACTGGGTCACTATCACCTTCCTGATGGAGTGTTGCACAGAAAACTCTGAAATAATCAGGCAAGGTCATACATTGTTAATTTTGTGTTCACCAGAAGTTACATTAATATACAGGGATCTATTGTCAGCAAACAAAAGAATTATGTTCATAACTTTTACCTTACTTTGGAGATTGGTAAGCTTGTTGTGACCCAATGGCTGAAGTGTTGACATGGAAAAAGCAATCAGTTGACTTCCCAACCAATTAGCACCCCTATCTTATGTTACATAAATTGTTGTGATCTTTTGAAATTTAGCATTCCTGTGCTTCTCCTGATAAATGCAAGATGATAAACTTTGACAACATGACTATCTTTTCAGCAGTGTTTAAACTATGGATGTTGGCAACTCAAACAGCCTAGTAGAATTTAACTGAGGATAATGATCCACTTCATGATCCCTCACAACACTACATTGTGTTGCTGTGTGGCTGGATGTTCAGTTGTAATTGATCATTATAATACCTCCTGATGGAAACTTCAAAATTGCACATGCTTGACATGATTGTAGGAGAAGTGCCAAGAAACCTAGTGGGTAAGGCCTTCTCTGGAGAGCCCTCCTTCTTCACTACCCTGCACACAGTTTCTCCTCTCTCCTGTTTGTGCTCCTCATACCAGTAGCACTGCAGCCCAAGAGACAATGCCACGTTATGTCTTCAGTGATAACTGGCTCTGTGCTAATAGGGCTTCCAAGTGCTGTGCTCACCTTGTCAATATCAGTTTCAGAGAGGCAAATACAATGAACTCTGGCAGTTCACCATCTATTCCCGCCTCATTGTCTCACTAGACAATAAGCTGTTAGTTGTAAGTAATTAGTTGAACAATAATTTATTAATAAATACACAGTTAATATTCGGCGACTGCATCAACTCATTAAATAAAAACTTCTTTCCAAATTTATTGTTTTTTTAATGCTGGGAGTTTTGATTTTGGAATCTTTTATGAATCTTGTAAAGTTTGGATTGTGTTGATAAACAGAACATATCTGGCCTCTGTTCATTTGGAAAGAGTTAAGCTTGAGAGACCACTTACCATAGATCCTTAATTCAAAGCATTGCTTTATTTAGTAATGGCAATTCTGCTCAGTCTGTTTTTCACAAATAATGGTTTTAATGGTTCAATAATGGTTTTCCCTCATGATGAATGTTGATGGCTGTGTCATATTCTGAGTAATAAGTAAGAAACTGGTGGTCAGTTTACTTGTGGAATTTACTGAGCAAAAATCTAAAAGCTGCCTGCTATTGCTATTTGAGTATGGAAGAACATTTTTCATTGATGATCTTGTCGTTGTCCTGGCAATATTCTGCTGCTCAATAATTTGGCTTATGCCAATAAAATTAAATCAAAGATAGAATGGCTTTTGAATTGACCATAGAAGTGTGTTAAAGATGAAAAAAATAAGGGAAAGTTCAAAAAAGTCCATTTCAGTAACCGATTTCAAAACAACAGTACAAAAGAAAATGAATACAGACGTTCGGAACTTGAAAGAAAACAGAAAATGCATGAAATATTCAGCAGATTTGACAGCATCTGTTGGGAGAGTAACAAAGTTATTGGTCTCAATTTTACCACAGCCTTCAGGATACTGAAACTGGATAAAATATGGGCTCTGAGTCTCCAGTAGTTCAATTTTCTTTTGGCACAGTCAGATTCCTAATTGAGAGCCTGTGGGCCTAACTTTTCAAAGGGACTCCCTGCTAATCTACCACCCTTTGTTGTCACTATCCCAGAGTCAGTAGAATTCTGTCAAATAGTTGAGGAAGAAAGCAAGAAATTTTAGAAAACAAAATAGATATTAGTTCAAATTGTTGCTCAAGTATCTTCCTTGACTTTTCCCTCAACAAACTCAAGAATAATATTTGTTGAGTTTCTTCCAAACTGATAAAGGGAGCTCCATATTTTAGTTAACTCTTTAAAATGAAATGATATCTGTTGCAGGCAGGAAAAAGTGATTCTGCTATTCCAGCTGAGATAAGATCTGATCAGATGATGTGGTCCGGGAACTTTTTGGTGAATGAAACGATGTTGACAATTGGATAAAATGGTACCATGAAATCTCCAGTGTTTCCTGAACCATTAACACATAGATTTCCTCAAATCAACCTTTGATCCACGTTAGACTCCCAATACCTCATTCCATCAAGACCACATTGGTGTATTAGCCTTGGCTGTATATTTAAACTCTACGTGAAGGATTATCAGCCAAGGCCAGCTAATATGCTGTCTCTTGAAACTGTTTGTAGTGTGGGCTTCAAAAGCTTTTCTTGATAATTCATTTCACATATCTATTACAAGTTAAGTTACAAAGGCTGGCTTGTCTTTTTACTCCAATTTCCAAGTGCTCAAATTGTTTCCCAATTAAAATATTTGTGTAAGGTAATTATCAAGAAATTGTTAATATATGGGCCATGTTAAGCCTTCATCCAATTTGATTTAATCACAACAGTGAGATCGAGATTGGGTCAGTTTATTGTCGTCTCCTGATGCATGCACAACCAAGGCTACCTCTTGTTAATAATAGTTAATATGCCAACAACATTGTGGGCGGCACGGTGGCACAGTGGTTAGCACTGCTGCCTCGCAGCGCCAGAGACCCGGGTTCAATTCCCGACTCAGGCGACTGACTGTGTGGAGTTTGCACGTTCTCCCCGTGTCTGCGTGGTTTTCCTCCGGGTGCTCCGGTTTCCTCCCACAGTCCAAAGATGTGCAGGTCAGGTGAATTGGCCATGCTAAATTGCCCGTAGTGTTAGGTATAGGGGTAAATGTAGGGGTATGGGTGGGTTGCGCTTCGGCGGGTCGGTGTGGACTTGTTGGGCCGAAGGGCCTGTTTCCATACTGGAATGTAATCTAATCTAATCTATACAGCAACAAACCATATCATGTTGTCAATGAGTTTCTTTTTCCTGCTGAGACTTATTCATGATCCATCCTCCACCAAAGACTACTTGATAGTTACTGAGAATAGCACAAGAGGGAGGATTATTGGCAGCATTCTTCCCTCACCCCAAACCATCAGTGGCCGGTTCCCAACATTTTCATCGTTATTAGACATGACAATTTTCTTTGCTAAAACATGTTAATTTTATGCATTATCTTGAACTGATTGAGTTGCAAAACCTTACTTTTGACAATCATGAATTTCACTTGCTGCCAAAGAAAACACCCCCCACCCATTCCTCATAAATAATTGACCCTGCTAACCATCTTTTCTACTTTAAAATATTGCCAAAGCAGCTGAAACAAAACTTTTGTCATTGCTTTTCACATCATGATTCCGTTGAAATTGCAGAATATCGCATCTCTGATTGGTGGACTTATTACATTTAAGTGTGTGTGTGTGTGTGTGTATTTAGTTATCGTGACCCTATAGTCTATTTTGAAAATTTACTTATTCCGTAGTCTTACAGATATTTATCACAGTTTCCTTTATAGGTTCTGTGATGAGAGATATGCAACTTATGTAACTTCAATATCATTATTTTCAGTTTGGAGCTTTTACAAATTTGGACTGTTGGCATAAGGGATTCTTTTTGTTTGTCTGAAGTGACAATAATGAGTTTGTAAGCATTTCTGTAACCACAGTGACTTGTTTTAAAATAGTTTGAGAGACAAAGAGCTTTGAAGAACTAATGGACTTTTGTTTATATTGGAAGAGTTTGTGAGTGAATAAAGGGCACAATGTATTGCAGTAGACTTTCTGATTTGAAATTCTTGTCTTTTTTTAGGTTGGGAGAACACCTGTAGTTTGAAGAGAAATGTTTCAATTTTAGCTTTTTTTTTGGCATTCTATACAGTTTCTAGTAGAAGATGAATGTGCAAAGAACATACTAATGAGAAATGGAGAAGATAGTTTAGATTTCTTTCAAAAGACACCAGTGCAAGAAGCTCTGTAAATATCCAGACCAGAGGTGTTTTGGTGAAATCTTGAAAAGGTGATTTGAAGGTGAAAAAGTTGAGCTCAGATGTCTGAAAGCTCAAATAATACTTTCTACACAGAGTTGACATTGAAGTAAAAGTTATCCGTAAATTAGACATTAATGAAGTCTAAATACAAGAGGAGATTCTGAGTGGTGTAAGTACTCTAAAAAGGTGCTTTATCAGATGGACAGGGTGCTTTTGGAATCTGTAAAGGAGTGTTTTGGAATTGATGAAGCAGCCTTTTGGGATCTGTAAAATAGTGTTTCTTTGGATTTGGAGAATTAGATTTTGACCATGCATTTAGAAATCTTTAAAGGCCCATGGTATGTAAATAGTTTGGTATGTTGTATTTCATATTCATTTCTTTTGCATAATAAACTTCTGTTTTATTATTTTCTGCAACATGCTTATGTTTCAGTGAGAGACCACATCAATAAAAGCAAAATATTTCCATCAAGCCACATTTTAGATTGGGATCTGATTTGTTTAGTAATATCACCAGTTATAAACATGATAGCTGCAATCAGGAAACTAATTGTAAACTGTGCTATTTTTCTAAGGTGAAATTAAAGTTCAAATTTACTGTTTAAAATTTCTTGCGTAATCATGGGTATAAAACTTTCCTTGAGGCAACATAATCAGGTAATGTAACTGAACATCTTTTCTTTTGCATTACAAATACTGAACATATTTAAAAATTGTAACCTGGCACAGTTTCAGAAATGTAGCTGCAAATGGGGTTAATTACCGCAAAAAAATTATCAAGTGTTTTTCCACCCTGTGAGTAGCCTAATTTTAAAATAATTGTAAGTGAATTTATATCAGCAATGCTGGATATTGTACTTGTTGCACTAGCATGTATTGGACAGTTTCTTCATATTTATTATGCAACAGTTCTTCAAAATGTACCTACCTTTACCTGTGCACTTCAAAAAGAAACTTGAAGAGCTGCTCAAACTGAAGTATTTATGGAAAGTATCATTCTGCATGCTGTTTTATTCTGGGGCCATGACTAGTTTTGTGTTATGAGCTCGCTGCCAGTGCAATATTTATTAAATTAGCATTTAATAATGCAGAAATGTGATTGACAGTTATCAGAGTAAAACAACAGCAACAAAGAAAAACAGTATTTTCAAAATCCTTCACTGAACCAATCCACTGCTGATCATATAAAGCCATCCAGGAAGAATGGCTAACTCAATATAGATCTTGTCATTCTTTCAAATTGGGCTGAAAAAGAAATGGTAAGATCATTCTCGGAATCTCATCACAAAGGAAGTTAGCAATGTAGGATTATATGCCACCCATCTGGTCAATTAACTGCCATGGTGGCACAGTGGATAGCACTGCTGCCTCACAGCACCACGGGCACAGTTTGCATGCTCTCTCCATGTCTGCATGGGATTCCTCCAGGTGCTCTGTTTTATCCAAAAGTCAAAAGTTTCCCAGGTTAGGTGGATTGGGCATGCTAACTTGCTTCATAGCTTCCAGGGATGTGCAGATGATGTTGCTTTATTCATATTAAGTACTGTGTTATGGGGAAAAGGGTGGGATATTTTGTCGAGGGTCACTGCAGTGGAAAAACGTGAAAATTCTAGTTTGGTAAGAAGAATAAACAGAAGTGTATTGTATGAATGATGTGAGAATGCAGAGCTCTGAAATACAGGGAGCAGTGGGTGTCCTATTTCAAGAATTGCAAAATGTTATGATAACTAATAGAATACAATCATTGTTTTGTGATGGGAAATGAATTTAAAGATAGGGAGGTTATCCTTCAGTTATGGAGGGCACTGGTGAGACCACATCAGGAGGACTGTGCACAATATTGATCTCCCCATTAAAGAAATATGTAAATGTATTAGAAGCAGTCCAGAGAAAGTTTGCGAAACTAATACTGAGAAAGGGGTCGCCAGTTAAAACAGATAACAGGAGATTTTTTTTTCTGTTTGCTTCCACCATATTTTGAAGAAAGCAATTCTGGAGTCCTTGAATATTTTTAATGCAGAGATAGACAGATTCCTCACAAGCAAATGATTGAAGAAGTGTCAGATATAGACATGAATATGAATAATCAGATCAGCCAAATGTTGGACCAGTCTTAAAATGCCAACTCCTGATCCTAATTTGTGTGTTATTCTGTTCACATGTAATTATATCCAAACTTCAAATGTTAAATCCTTAAAGGAGCTGAGATTAAATAGGGTATTATTCCCTAGGACTTAGAAGGTTAAGGGATGATTCGATCAATATTTTTAAAGATAATAAGCAGAGCTAAAATTAGATTAGACTGAGAGATGCTATTGCTGTTGACTGGTCAGCTAAGGGTTGGACAGCATTATCTTGAAGTAAAAGCCAGGTTTGCAGGAGTGAAATAGTGGCAGGTGATTATGGCTATCTTTTGCAAATGGCATTCAACCCTTTACAATAATTAATTCTAAAACTCAGATTCAGAGATGTCTTTCAATAACACAAGATATGCGGGTACATGGAGTCAGGCTACAGATCACTTATGATATATTGAATAAGAGAGCAATCCTTTAGGGGCTAAATAGTCTACTTCTGTTTTTTTGTGTTTTCACAATGGGTAAACAACACTTTTTGTGCAGTACATATTCAATGTAAACATCCACCAATGAAGAATGGGAAGTGCATGTCACTGTCTAATTTAGCATGTAATAGAGTTCATTGGCAAAATCTCTGCTGATGAAGTATTTGAAATCACTTAAATTAATCTGAGCTTCCATATTTATGTCATTTATCTCATGCAAAATTCCTCCAAAATGGCATATAATGTAAAATGAGATGTGACTGGGTTCTTAAGTATACTAAGTTCACAATTACTGCTGAATAATCTTACTGAAACTGAAAAGAAATTATATTTGAACAACATTAAAATTTCTGCATCGCGATAAACATTCCATGGGTTTTCTATAGAATTTTTAAAAAGGCTTTCCTGATATTTTAGCTTTTATATTAGTGTCATTTCTCTGAGCTAATCATCTACGTTCTGTAGAAGGATGAAGCAATGGAGGATGATCAGTGTTTTTTTTTTCATTTCCTAGGTTTCTGTCTGTGATAAATCTTTAGTTTGGTTTGCTGTTTACCTATTTCATGACATCACTGTCACTGATTACCAGATTCCTCATGTATTTGGTGCCAGAATCAAAGATGGGATCGTTGTCACTGAGATAATTTTGTGTCAAGTTGTCACTAACTGCAACATTTGCACCATTGTATTTTTTATTTAATATCTGGGATACATGTACTCACTTTCTGTTCCGAGTGCATTTTTTCTGTCTTGCTGGAATAGTCTGTAGTAAATTTCTCCCAACATAACCATATTTAACTTTTGATACAAAGCCTCTTTGGCCTGTGTCGTCTTCTTTTGTGTAAACACATTCTCTGGGGTGGCATCGTGGCTCAGTGGTTAGCACTGCTGCCTCACAGTGCCAGGGACCTTGGTTCAATTCCAGCCTCAGGTGACTATCTGCGTGAAGTTTGCACATTCTCCCTGTGTCTGTGTGGGTTTCTTTCAGATGTTCTTCCCACAGTCCAAAGATGCGCAGGTCAGGTGAATTGGCCATGCTCAATTGCCATAGCATTCTGGGATGTGTAGGGTAGGTTAATTAGTCTTGGGAAATGTTGAGTAATAGGTCCGGGTGGGTTACATTTCAGAGGGTTGGTGTACACGTGTTGGGCTGAATTACTCGTTTCCACACTGTAGAGATTCTATGACTAATTCTAATGATCAGGGAGGTTAATATTTCTAATTTTGCCACTAAGTCTGTTGTCATAGTCATAGAGTCTTAGTCATAGAGATGTACAGCATAGAAACAGACCCTTCGGTCCAACCTGTCCATGCCGACCAGATATCCCAACCCAATCTAGTCCCACCTGCCGGCACCCAGCCCATATCCCTAAAAACCCTTCCTATTCATATACCCATCCAAATGTCTCTTAAATGTTGCAAATGTACCAGCCTCCACCACATCCTCTGGCATCTCATTCCAAACACGTACCACCCTCTGCGTGAAAAGGTTGCCCCATAGGTCTCTTTTATATCGTTCCCCTCTCACCCTAAACCTATGCCCTCTAGTTCTGGACTCTCCAACCCCAGGGAAAAGACTTTGTCTATTTATCCCATCCATGCACCTCATAATTTTGGAAACCTCTATAAGGTCACACCTCAGCCTCCGACACTCCAGGGAAAACAGCCCTAGCCTGTTCAGCCTCACCCTGTAGCTCAAATCTTCCAACCCTGGCAATATCCTTGTACATCTTTTCTGAACCCTTTCAAGTTTCACAACATCTTTCCAATAGGAAGGAGACCAGAATTGCACGCAATATTCCAACAGTGGCCTAACCAATGTCCTGTACAACCGCAACATGACCTCCCAACTCCTGTACTCAATACTCTGACCAATAAAGGAACGCATACCAAACGCCTTCTTCACTATCCTATCTACCTGCAACTCTACTTTCAAGGAGCTATGAACCTGCACTCCAAGGTCTCTTTGTTCAGCAACACTCCCTCAGACCTTACCATTAAGTGTAAAAGTCCTGCTAAGATTTGCTTTCCCAAAATGCAGAACTTTGTATTTATTTGAATTAAACTCCATCTGCCACTTCTCAGCCCATTGGCCCATCTGGTCAAGATCTTGTTGTAATCTGAGGTAACCCTCTTCACTGTCCACTACACCTCTAATTTTGGTGTCATCTGCAAACTTATTAACTGTACCTCTTATGCTCGCATCCAAATCATTTATATAAATGACAAAATGTAGAGGACCCAGCAACGATCCTTGTGGCACTCCACTGGTCACAGGCCTCCAGTCTGAAAAACAACCCTCCACCACCACCCTCTGTCTTCTACCTTCGAGCCAGTTCTGTATCCAAATGGCTAGTTCTCCCTGTATTCCATGAGATCTAACCTTGCTAATCAGTCTCCCCTGGGGAACCTTGTCGAAAGCCTTACTGAAGTCCATATAGATCATATCTACTGCTCTGCCCTCATCAATCTTCTTTGTTACTTCTTCAAAAAACTCAATCAAGTTTGTGAGACATGATAGAGAGTTTAAGGGTTACTGCCGATTATATCTGCCATAAATGCGAATCTTATCAGATCGAATGGATCGGTTGCAGAGACAATTAGAAGCGATGAGGAATTTGAAACACCAACAGTATGTGGTGGATGGCAGTTATAGGAAGGGGGAAAGTCTCAGATACAGTCACATAGATGGGTTAACTCCAGGAAAGGTAAGAGAGGTAGGTACCTAGGGCAGGAGTCTTTTGTGGATATACCCATTTCAAACAGGTATGCTGTTTTGGAAAATGTAGGGGGTGATGGATTCTCAGGGGAACATAGCATGAACAGCCAAGTTTCTGATATAGAGACTGGCTCTAATGCAATGAGGGATACGTCGGCTTCTAAGAGATCAATTGTGTTCATTATGTAATGAGCACATTACAGTGGGAAGATGATATCAACTGAGATGATGTGCACCTAATTTGGTTGCTCTTGAAGGATCGTCCAAGTCAATGTCACAGACATTGATATCCATGCTTTCTACTCTTGAAACTGGTTGGATATTTTGTATCCTCAGAAAACTGAACTTTAGTTTGGACAAATATTTCAATTCATGGGGTGAACAGGATATTGATATACACTCCCATGTTATTATATTAATGCATTAAATAAGAAAAAAAACACTTTGTGAATGTGATGAAGACCCAGTGAATCAGACTAGAAGAATAAAGTCATATAAGTGATGAAACAGTTTAACAAACAATGCTGTCAGAGTCATGACACTCAGGGTCTATCTACAACATACCTATACCAAAAAGAAACCATAACGTGATTGATGACAATTCACTCACACTCCAGTTCCAAGTTCTTTATTCAGAGAGTAGTAAGGGCATGGAATGCAGTGCCTGCAACAATAGTAGACTTGCCAACATTAAGGGCATTTAAATGGTCATTGGATAAACATATGGATGAAGATGGAATAGTGTAGGTTAGGTGGGCTTCCGGTTGGTACGACAGGTCGGTGCAACATTGAGGGCCAAAGGGCCTGTACTGCGCTGTAATGTTCTATGTTCTATGTAAAGTGATATTTGTGATGTGTAATTCTCCAGCATAACTTATGAGGCAAGAATATTTTGTCATCAATAGAAAAATTAAAACAGGACTGTACACAACACAGCTAAATGAAAGGATTAAATCACACATTTCGGTGTGATAGAATTACTAATATTGCGCCGGTAAACATTATGGCAATTTTAAAATTCTTCAGCTGCATTTTCTCAATGTTTTTCAATTGCGCCCAGCATTTGTAGGTGCTTGCCCATAATCTCAATTACACCAGTTGCATATATTTTAAAATATGTAAGTCACGATCTATTATTTTAAAAGAGCTATGAAACATATTGCCCCAGGTCTTTCAGTTAGCATTGATGCTCTTTGCTTTGAAATTGCCTGCAAAGATTTCTGCAACCTGACGATTCTCTGATTTTTCAGCCTGGGCTTCCAATTTCTGCTGAAATGTCAATGGATCAGTATGAACATCACTGCTATAAAGCACAAGAAAAATGGATAAACCCCCTTTTTATGACAGTAGCTCGTGTATATTTTAAATTCTCAAGTTTTTGAAAAAGTGAATGGATGAATGAGTATTGAGGGCAGTAGTTGGGTCTGGTCAGGGTGGGTGGGAGGGAAGGAGATTTTTGATTGTGTTGGGATGAGTGGTGATGGTGACTTAGATCGTAGAAACTCTACAGTGTGGAAACAGGCCATTTGGCCCAACAAGTCCACACCAACCCTCTGAAGACCAACACACCCAGACCCATTCTGTATTACTCTGCATGTACCCCTAACCCACACATCCCTGAACAATATGGGCAATTTAGCATAGCAATTTCACCTAACCTGCAGATCTTTGGATTGTGGGGGGAAATTGAAGCACCCAGAGGAAACCCATGCAGACACAGGGAGAATGTGCAAACTCCACATAGACAGTTGGCTGAGGCTAGAATCGAACCCAGGTCCCTGGTGCTGTGAGGCAGCAATGCAAAACACTGAGCCACCATAACCTCTGGTGTTCAGTTCATTTATAAAGGGGCAAATATTGTGTGTAATCAGGTATTAACCAAGGTAACAGTTTCAGAGTAAGTATTCACTTATCTCACACAGGTTCCTGATACTGAGCCCAGTGTTTCAAACATTTTCAGAGTGTCCTGAGCATTGATAATCAGCCAATCAGAAGTTTAAACTTCAGATGTGGTCAGTCCATTATTCACAGTTCTCAGTGGAACATATATACATCTTAGACTCCAAAAACATTCAGCAATGTCTTCTGAAAAGATTAATTTGCATGACCTCCGAGTATGCGACATCAAGAATTTGGAAGGGGCAGCCATAGGGAGAAAAAAAAATAAAAGGTCTTCTGACAAATAAGGTACAAATGTGAGGCAGGCTCGAGCTGATGCCCATTCAATAATTAATACAAAACCATGTACCCTGAATCAGGAAAGAGAAAATCATCACCATGTGTTGTGTTATGTCTCATGGTCAGTATTTCAATATATCTTTGAGAGAAAGTATGTCAATATACCTCTAAGAGCTATATTCAGGATATGATCACTGTCAGGCCACAATGATATAAAGATCTCAGATCACTTGCAGCATGGCATGCCACTCAGAACCACACTGTACTGTTTAACTTCACATTAGCCCAGACACTTCTGTGCCTAAAGAATTAAATGTTTGTATATACTGGTTAATAACAATAAAGTATGTTAGATTCTTCAATATTGCAATAACTTTTTTTTTACATAAAGAGGAATAACATAAGCCACACCATTAACATATGCTCCTGGAAAATTATCAGCCACATTGAGAAAGAAGGGAAACAAAATGTGTCTACCCAATTCAGAACCTTGCATATTTCAGAGATATCTAAACTCGAGCAAATATTAACTCAATTTATAAAGTGTCTCATTATATAACAGTTCTCCTGTTTCAGGGACTACTACCCCAAAATAAGTACTTCATTCCTTGGACAAGGAGATGAAAATGACATAGTACTCCAGCTGTGCTTTCATGATAGCCCTATAGAAGTATAGCATAACTTCCTTATTTCTGTAAATTGGTTTCTTGAACTAAACATGAACATGTCACCTGTCTCCTTAATTATTAATTTACTTTCATGCTAACTTTCTGTGCTTCTTGTACTAGTTCACTCATTATCATCATTCTATCTGATCATCCACTCTTTAAAAATATTTTATTTTTCATTTATTATTACTTGAGTGAATAACCTCAGAATTCACCTATACTTAAATCTGCCATTGTGTTGTCCACGCAGCCAACCTCTCTATATCTCTTTTCAGCCTCTTTGAGAACTCCTCAAACTTTGTCAGCAATCCTAATGGGTTAATCTTGCATGGTAGACTAACTAATCAAGTTAGATCACATGGGATTCAGGGTGAGCTTGTCTATTGGATACAAATCTATTGTTAAGTTTGGAGATAGAAGGTTGATTTTTGGACTGGAGACCTGTGATGAGTGGTGTTCCACAGGGATCGATACTGGGTCCAATTTTGTTTGCCATTTATGTAAATAATTTGGATGAAAATATAGGGGTCATGGTTGGTACATTTGCGGATAACACAAAGATTGGTGGTATTATGGACAGGAAGAAGGTTTCCTCAGATTACAGAAAGATCTAGATCAATTGTGTCAATGGACTGAGGATTGGCAGAAGAATTTTAATTTGGATAAATATGAGGTATTACATTTTTTATAACATAAGCAAGAACAGGAGTTAAACAATTAAAAGTAGGAGCCTGGGTGGTGTTGTAAAATAGAGAGACTGAAAGGTTCAGGTACGTAATTCTTTGATATTTACATCACAGGTAGACAGAGCATTGAAGAAGGTGTTTAGCACACTTGCCTTCTTTGCTCAGACCATTGAGTACAGGAGTTAGGATGTCATGTTGAGGTCGTACAGGACATTGGTGAGGCTTCTATTAGAGTTCTGTGTGCAGTTCTAATCACCCTGTTAGAGGAAGGATATTATTAAACAAGAGAGAGTGCAAAAAAGATTTTAGAATAGGTTCCCTACAGTCTGGAAACAGACCCTCTGAAGAGTAACCTACCCTGACCCATTCCCCTACACTTACCCCCGACTAATGCACCTACCCTACACTTCCTGAACACTATGGGCAGTTTAGCATGACCAATTCACCTAATCTGAACATCTTTGGATTATGAGAGGAAGCCCACGCAGACAGGGGGAGAATATGCAAACTCCACTCAGATAGTCACCCAAGGCTGGAATCAAACTCAGGTACCTGGTGTTATGAGGCTGCAATGCTAACCACTGGGCCACCATGCCACCACAGGATTTTGCCAGCAATGGAGGGTTTGAATAAGAAAAATATGCTGGATAGACTAGAACTGTTTTCAATGATTCATAGGAGGCTGAGGGGTGAACTTATAGAGGCTTATAAAATCATAAAGGGCATAGATAAGGTGGGGAAGTTCAAACATTTTTAAGGTGAGAGGAGAAAGATTTAAAAAGGACATGATGGACATTGTGGTTTACAAAGTATGGTTAGTTTGCAGAAATCACCTGCAGATGGAAGTCATGGATGCAGATGGAATTGCTGTTACAATGTTTAAAAGCCATTTGGATAAGTACATGAATAGGAAAGGTTTGGAGGGACATGGGCCAAACGCAGGCAGGTAGGAGTGGTTTAGTTTGGGAAATAATTGGTGTGGACTCGTTAGACCAAAGAGTCTGTATGACTCTGTGAGCTCTTTGCTGAAGTGACTCATATAGATTTTAATAACTAAGGCCTCAGCGTTAATCCTTGCAGCGTTTTACTAATTAAAGCCTTCTCATTTGAAAATGTCTGATTTATCCTTATTCTTCCCATTCATCAATCCTACCAGTTACATCCTTAAAAACCTTGATTAAATTGGCAGCATGACTTCATTTTCAGAAAGTATGTTGACTATCTGGTCTTACTGTAATTTTTGAAGTACATCATAAAGACTTCCTAAAAACTACATTTCAGCATTTTGTTTTTGATAACCGATATTAGATTAGTTGGACTGTAGTTCCCTGTTTTCTATCCCTCCACTATTTTGAGTTTGATAAGATGATCTAAGATCTCAGACTTGCAGCTCAAAATCATTAATTGAGGTCCAGCAGCATTAAATGCACACAGTGGTTGAGTTACAGAGCTGCACTTTGTTGAAAGTTAAAAATCACACAACACCAGGTTATAGTCCAACAGGTTTAATTGGAAGCACACTAGCTTTCGGAACATCGCTCCTTCATCAGGTGATTGTGGAGAGGAGCGTCACTCCGAAAGCTAGTGTGCTTCCAATTAAACCTGTTGGACTATAACCTGGTGTTGTGTGATTTTTAACTTTGTACACCCCAGTCCAACACCGGCATCTCCGAGTCAGCACTTTGTTTAGGTATGCTGTCAAGCTGACCTTTGGTTGTTGATATTGAAGAATAAACCTCCTTACAACTGTTCATGATGGCTCCATTTCAACAGCTGGCAAATGGTTCCTCTTGTGTCTGCAACTTGAGATTCATTTTATGTTTTATTTTTTATCTCATACAGCATTAGCAAAAAGGCTAATGTCACGAAGTGTCCTTTCAGCTTTCCAAAAGCATTGACAAATGGACTGCCTCCATTTAATTGTTTCCTTTCATGAAATTTTCCGGTTCGACCACTTGTGCCTTCCAGGTATCCATTCAAATGTATAACTGGACCTGTGATAATAAGGTGAACTTGAAAGATTGAATGAAATCTATTCAGTTTCCTTTGAGTCAATCAAATGTCTGCTTGTAACCGGTTGAATCTGAGTTGTAGCTATTGTGGAAAATCAAACATGCTTGCTTGAGAGAAAGTTGTTTTGTTTTTCTTATTGTATATGTCCATATGTATTTCCTTCTTCCCCACCCGAAAATAATTGTAAATGTCTCGATTTTTTTTTGTCACAGTGAGTAAACTGCTAATAAAATTACAGAAGCAGTTACCTGAAACATGCAATTCCTGAGAATGCCATTGCATTTGCAGTAATAAAAAATGTAGCTAATAAGCCATTGAACGGGTTATTGGCAGCAATCACTTGATTACTAATACTTACTAATGAGTATGATTGTTCACCTAGGAAATTCTGTGTCATTGGTCAATCGTTCAGTGCACCTTTGTGTGGCTAATGAACCCAGTCCGAAAGACACAAGTTTGGCAGCTGTGTTCAGGAAGTGGAATTGGTTGGCTTTCACCTCGCGATCACTGGCATTCCTTTCTCTAGACCCTTTTCTGTATTTCCTTTTGCTGATGTTGGAGGATCTGAGCTACAGGGAGAGGCTGAACAGGCTGGGGCTGTTTTCCCTGGAGCGTCGGAGGCTGAGGGGTGACCTTATAGAGATTTACAAAATTATGAGGGGCATGGAAAGGATAAATAGACAAAATCTTTTCCCTGGAATCGGGGAGTCCAGAACTAGAGGGCATAGGTTTAGGGTGAGAGGGGAATGATATAAAAGAGACCTATGGGGCAACCTTTTCACGCAGAGGGTGGTACGTGTATGGAATGAGATGCCAGAGGATGTGGTGGAGGCTGGTACAATTGTAATATTTAAGAGGTATTTGGATGGGTATATGAATAGGAAGGATTTGGAGGGATATGGGCCGGGTGCTGGCAGGTGGGACTAGATTGGGTTGGGATATCTGGTCGGCATGGACGGACTGGACCGAAGGGTCTGTTTCCATGCTATACATCTCTATGATCTATGATGGGTTTCTTGAAGAATTATACCCCTTCATGCAGGAGTTTCCTTCGAGTAACTTTCTTCTGAACAAGATTCTCCCAGGCTTTGAGGTCCACTTGGGATTTATTTTGTTTTGTTTCTTACCTCATACAGCCTTAGCAAAAAAGCTAATGTCGTGAAGTGTCCTTTGAGTTTTCCAAAGGCATTCACAAATGCCACTGCCTCCATCTAATTGTTTCCTTTCATGAAATTTCATGGAAATCGAGGAGTCTTTGAAGGTTTTCTTTGGTCCTCTTCGCATTTGAATGCCTTCCTTGTGTTGGTTGAAGAAGATTTGCTTTGGCATTTGGAACTCAGGCATCCTAAGAACATGGCCAGGCCAACAGAGTTGGTCTTGAAGTTGATACTATTGACTCTTTCAAGTACATTTATGTTAGTACACCTGTCCTCCCAGCTGATGCTGAGAATCTATCTCAGACAGCATTGATCATACTTCTCCAGGGCTTGAGGTATTGTCTGCACACAGTTTAGGTTTTGGAGCATATAAAAGAATTGGCAGGAAGATTGCATTATTCATAAGCATCTTTGAGTATGGACATCATGATTGTCAAAGTTTTTCATTCTTAGGTTTCCAAAGGTGAGCATCATGGATTGGATGTAGTGTTAGATTTCCATATTGGTGACAGCCTTAGTTGGCTTTCCACATACAGCACATTTTCCACATTTGGGATCTTAATGGAGAGACAGACCATAATTTGCCCTGGGGTGGGTTGGTAAAGGAATTACTATCTTGAGCTTGAGGCTAAGACCAAGTCTTCAGATTGCTTTAGAAAGACATTAAACAAGACTCTCTTCAATGGAAAGTGATGGAGGACGTTAAAGAATTTCTTTGGACATTGTCATTTGCATACTGAAGTTCTGAAGCAATGCCTGTCTTGTCTTCTTCTTGGATCTCAACTAATTTAGGTTGAAACATTTTCTGCCTGTCCTGTGGACAAACCAAGTCCTGACCTGACTTCAAAGGATTGTGTCATATTACCTGTCCATCACTGACATCTTGCTGTCGAGGTGTTGGAGGATGTCGATTAACTTCTCTCTGACTATTGAGAGGCTCTTCCATAGCTCTTCTTGATTGACTGAGACAAAAGCCTCGTCAGATTGATGAAGTCCATGGTGAGTGGTTGGTGTTGTTCCTGACATTTCTCTTAGAGTTATTGAACAATGAAAATAGTGTCTATCGTTCTATGGATTGACAGGAAGCTACATTGATTTTCAGGAAGGGTGTCTTCAGAGACTGGGTGAGGGTGCCTGATGAGAATTCAGATGATAATCTTCCTGGCAATGGAGAGAGAGGGAGATTCCTTGGTCATTCTCACAGTTTAGTATATTTCCTTTGTTGAAAGCAGTGACTATGACAGCATCCTTGAGATCAGCAGGGGTTCTTTTTCTTTGTCCCACATGTTCAGGAAGACTTGATGGCGATGACAAGGAAACTCAATTCCTCCAATTTTGAAACTCTCTGCTGGAATCCTGTCCACTCCTGCAGCTGTTCCATTCTTCATGTGTTTAATGGTGGCTTTCCCTTTGGCCAGACTCGGTAGAAGTCAGTGGTGTATTGAGGCATTTCCTCAAATATATCCTCATCTATGATTATATCATGGTTTTGGAATTCTTTTAAGTGTTGTCTCCATCAAAGGCTAATGTTTTCTCTGTCTCTCAAAAAGATTTCATCCTTAATCCATGCTGGTTTGAGGCCAAGGGTGTTGGGTCCGTATGCTGCCTTGATGGCACTATAGAAGTCCCTGGTGTCATGTTTTTTGGCAAGGAGTTGTAACTCCTCAGCCAGCATTCTGCCCACCATCAGTTCTTGATTTCCCTCATTCTTCCTTGCAACTCCATCTTTACTGTTTCCTCTTTGTCCTTCAGTCAGGCACGGAGAGCTTCCTTCTTGTTGTCAATGAGGGTTTGGATGATGTGGTCATTCTCATTAAGCCAGTCTTGGTGTTTTCTGGTCTTGTAGCTGATGGCTTCTCCACAGCATAGCTGTCTTCGGCTCTTTCCAGACTTCTACAACTCCATTAAAATTAACGCTTTGGAGATTTTGGTGAAGACAAGTCATTTAACTTGTATAATTGTTAAAATGTTCATTAGTCCAGATAAGGTTTGTGCAACTACAGTGGAGAATTGCTGAACACCTGAAGGAAAGAAAAACTGGTTTGCTCACTTTGTTGCCTGTGCTCAGATTTTGTGTGGCAGCCTGTTCCTGATTTTCCACCTGAAAAAAATCTTGAAGCACAGCACAGCTAAATATGCTGATTTCCATTCATATTCCACAATGCTCTGGCAAGCATTTAATCCTTCAACCAACAGAAGTGAAATAGAAGTTAATTTATCCTGTTTTTGGGTATGAAACTTTGCAGTGCACAAATTGGCTGACATATCTCGCTGCTGTGTAACAATAACTGCACTTTAAATAAAGTTTAGTGGCTGAAAAGATATTCCAAAGCAATAAATGTAATTAAATAAGGGCAAATCTCTTCTTTCCCATTGACTATTTTGATGCAATTTGTTCCTGATTTAAGTTGCAATGAAGTGAAAATATAAGATACTACAATTGTATCATAATTTTTCAGTGTGGTAACTAGGATAACATGGAAAACATGGAGAGTGAAATTAAACTGATTTGAAAACATATATTTTAATGTGACACCTATAGAAAAAAATGAATTGGTTAAAATGGTTAAATTAAAAGCGAGACTGTATTTGGTTTCCTACTTGACCACAATTTCCAGAAGTACTTTACAATTAAGAAGTACTCTGCAAATGTAACCTGTAGCAATGTACTTATTCCTTGTTTTTTGACCTTGTTTGCAGTAAACCTGCCACCTCTTTGAAGGTGCTGTAAGACTAAAACTTCTTAAAATTGTCAAACATTTAAGAACAGTGTGAACGAAAGCGAAAGGAAATGTTTTCTCGATAATTTGACACATATTCACACTTACATATTATTCCTCTATTTGTGTAACTTCCTTGATGTACTCTTTTGGATTTTTCCAAATATTCAGTTTGCCCATCAATGCTGTTTATTAATTCAAAATAACTACATCTACTAGCTCCCATTATCTGTCCTACTACTAACATTTTCAGAAAGAAATCTCAAATAAATTTGCTGAACCTGATTTACCTTTGAGAAGATGTTGTGCCGAACATGACGCCAAAATAAACTAATCCCTTCTGCCTGCCCATGAGCCATGTCCCTCCATATCTTGCATATTCATGTGCATATCTAAAGCCCCCTTAAACGCCCCTATTGCATCTCCCTCCACCCCTACCCTGGCAGCACATTCCAGGCACCTACTATTCTCTGTGCAAAAGAACTTGCCCCTCACATCTCCTTTGAACTTTCCCCCTCTTACCTTAAATGCATGCCCTCAACTTTGGAGGGAAAAATAACTTCTGACTATCAATGCTATCTATGCCTCATAATTTTATAAAATTCTATCAGATCTTCCCTCAGCCTCCACCGCTTGAGTGCAAACAATCCTAGTTTGTCCACACTCTCCTTATAGTTTATACCCTCTAATCCATGGAGCATCCTGGTATACCGCTTCTGCACCCTCTCAAAAGCAGGAGATGTCAGGATAAGCAGCCTTGGTTCCCTGATTTCTATCTGTTGTTTTTCTTGAATATTGATACAGATGGCCTCAGACTCAGGAGAAATTAGGTTTGCAGATTGGTGAGTTACAATTTTCAGATACTGTTTTCCCAGAACCACAGAGATCTGCATAACATTTGACAATATACATCAGGCCACTTTCTAAACTACAATAAATAGGTTTGAAGTTTATTGAAGATTCGTACTTCTATTATAACATTAAGAAAATCAGCAATAAGAAAATGCAATTGAAGTAAACGCCCTCAAGTTCTTAATGCTTCCCAGCTAGCAATCAAAAAATTCAAGGTTGTTTGACATTGCGGAAGGTTCAGTAGAAAACAAAAGTAGGAAGCTTGCCTTTGTGAATAAAGAATAAAATTAGTACAGTATCGAAAAATGTTTTTGGCTTTGAAATATCAAGGTGAAGGATCAGTTTGGGAGGAGATAAAGAATAATCATTGGAATTTATAAAAATGAAAGGTGTACTTATTAAAACAAATAATTGGGGTGTTTGAAGGGCTGAGGGATCTTGACAGGACGGATGCTGAGATAATTTTTTTACATCAAGGGAGAACGTAGAACTTTAGAGCACATTTTTACAAAAAGTGGCTTTGCATTTAAGATGAAGTTGAAAATTTTTTTTTGTTCCGAAGTTCAATAAACTTTGGAAGTCTCTACCCCAGAAAGCAGTTAATGTTAGATCATTGAATATTTTCAAGACTGCATTTGAAAGATTTTTGATCGACATAACCATTGACTCACATGTTGGGCAAGTGGAAATGTAAAGTTGATCTGTCATTGAACTGGCAGAGCAGGCTTCATTCTAAACATTAAGCACACCAATTAAACACATTTTTCTCAATGGTCATTCTGAATGTACTTTGTTATTTCAGTATCGATTTCTTTAAATGTCCATGCTTCTTTCTACGTTATGGAATGTTTTTAATAAGATTTTAAATTTTCCTCATCTAAACCATTGAAATTAGGTTATTGAATCAAGAATTGATATAACTTCACTCATAAGACAATATTAGTCTGCAAACCTTTCTTTCCTTACTCACTGTACATTCAGCTATTGAAATGTCAGGAGAATCCATTAAACCATGAAATATTTTATTAATCACAGTAAAGTATTCTTCAAATGTTTTTGTGTTATTTTGGATTACTGTAAATCTCAATCTAGTTACTTTCTGTACCCTCATGAGTACAGATACTTGGAGTACATTCTATGACGTGGGCAGAATTGCACTCAAAACTGTGCTAGTTTTAAGACGTTATTTTTCTTTTGTTCATCCATGAGATGAGGCATCACTGGTCAAGCAGCATTTATTGCCAATTCCTGAACGACTCTGAACTGCTCTTTGGGCAACCACATTGTTGTGAGTCTGGAGTCACATGTAGGCCAGACCAGGGAAGGATGACAGTTTTTCCCCTAAAGGACATGAGATGGGCTTTTCCCAATAATCGACAATTAATCTATGGTCATCATTAGATCCTTCTTTCCAGATTTTTAGTATTGAATTCAAATGCCATTACTTGCCATGGCAGGATACAGACTCAGGTCTCTGGATTAACAGCCCAGCAATAACACCACTAGACCATCGCTTCCCCCTAATTGATCCTATTTTTAACATTTGCATATCAACAAATGTAAAATCTTTCATGAGCCAATACAAATGAACAAAGTTTTTAGGACACAATTTAAATCTAATGGTATGGCAATCTGTGCAGTTTTATTATTCCAGTTGAAAGACTATTCTGCACAAGTTAAGTCTCATGGAATACAGGGAGAACTAGCCATTTAGTTACTGAACTGGCTCAAAGGTAGAAGACAGAGGGTAGTGGTGGAGGATTGTTATTCAGACTGAAGGCCAGTGACCAGTGGAGTGCCACAAGGATCGGTGCTGGTTTCACTACTTTTCATCATTTATATAAATGATTTGGATGTGAGCAAAAGAGGTTCAGTTAGTAAGTCTGAAGATGACACCAAAATTGGAGATGTAGTGGACAGCGAAGAGGGTTACTTCAGAATACAACGGGATCTTGATTAGACGGGCCAATGGGCTGAGAAGTGACTGATGGAGTTTAATTCAGATAAATGTGAGGAGCTGTATTTTGGGAAAGTAAATCTTAGCAGAACTTATATACTTAATGGTAAAGTCCTTGGGAGTGTTGCTGAACAAAGAGACCTTGGAATGCAGGTCCATAGCTCCTTGAAAGTGGAGTCGCAAGTAGATATGATACTGAAGAAGACATTTGGTATGCCTTTCTTAATTAGTCAGAGTATTGAGTACAGGAGTTGGGAGGTCATGTTGCGACATTGGTTAGGACACTTTTGGAATATTGTGTGCAATTCTGGTCTCCTTCCTATCAGAAGGATGTTATGAAACTTGAAAGGGTTCAGAAAAGATTTACAAAGATGTTGCCAGGGTTGGAGGATTTGAGATATAGGGAAAGTTTGAATAGGGTAGGGCTGTTTTCCTTGGAGTGTCGGAAGTTGAGGGGTGACCTTATAGAGGTTTATAAAATTATGAGGGTCATGGATAGGGTAAATACACCAAATCTTTTCCCTGGGGTTGGGGAATCCAGAACTAGAAGGCATAGTTTTAGGGTGAGAGGGGAAAGATATAAAAGAGAACTCAGGAGCAACTTTTGCACACAGAGGGTGGTGCGTGTATGGAATGGGCTGCCAGAGGAAGTGGCAGAGGCTAGTACAATTGCAACATTTAAAAGGCATCTGGATGGGTATATGAATAGGGCCAGGTGCTGGAAGGTGGGACTGGATTCAGTTGCGATGTCTGATTGACATAGATGAGTTGGATTGAAGGGTTTGTTTCCATGCTGTACATCTCTCTGAATCTCTGACTCTAAATAGCAATTTTAAATAGTTCCAGGGAATACCAATAATAGCTAACCTGATTTTGAACAAATTGTGAAAGCTAGATGTGCTTTTTTCATTCATCTATTGGATGTGGACATCATAGGCAAGGTCAGTATTTATTGCCCTCCCTAATTGTCCTTGAAACAACTGGCTTGCTAGGGCCATTTGAGAGGACCAATATGAATTGGTTTGTAGTCACATGTAATACAGACTAGGCAATAATGGCTTATGTCTCTCCCAAAAGGACATGAGTGAACCATGTGAGTATAATGTAAATACAGTTACCAGTAGACTTGCCTAATTTAATCTAATCTAATCTAATGTAAATACAGTTACCAGTAGACTTGTCTAATTTTTTAACTTCCTGATTTTATTGACTCCAATTTTGCCATGTTCTCGGGCACTGGATACATTGACATACAGTAGTCCATTTTTCACCTTTGTTTAGAATTGAATTTTTAAACTCTCCTGTTCGTGTCCTTGTGTACAGAAACAAACTTAAGTTTCAGAGCTTTAAATATGCAAGTGAGCATATTTAGATTAGATTCCCGACAGTGTGGAAACAGGCTCTTCAGCCCAACCAGTCCACACTGACCCTCCGAATAGTAATCCATCCAGACCCATTTCCCTCTGACTAATGCACCTAGCACTATGGAAAATTTAGCATGGCCAAGTCACCTGCTCTTCACATCTTTGGACTGTGGGAGGAATCAGGAGCACCTGGAGGAAACCCACGGAGACATGGGGAGAATGTGCAAACTCCACACAGACAGTCACCCGAGGCTGGAATCAAACCTGGGACCCTGGTGCTGTGAGGCAGCAGTGCTAACCACTGAGCCACTGTGCCACCCACTTGGTATTAAAACTATGAACATTTCTGCCTCTACCAATCTTAGTTCAAACTCACAATGGTAATTAATTGAATAGCCAGCAAAGTAAGCAGAGCTCATAGAGTCATAGACATCTACAACTCAAAAAAAGATTCTTCAATCCATCCCATTCCTGCCAGTCAAAAACAACTTCCTAACTATTCTAACCCCGTTTCCCAGCACGTGACCCAGAGCCTTGTATGTCTTAGTGTCACAAGCATACATCAAAATAATTATTAAAACTATGAACATTTCTGCCTCCACCAATCTTATAGGCAATGAGTTCCAGATTCCCACCATCCTCTGGGTGAAACATTTTCTCTTAGGTTTCTTCTAAACCTTCAGCCCCTTAAAACTATGTCCCCAGTTATTGATCCCTTCGTCAAGTTGGAAAGTTTCTTCCTGTCAACCCTATCTCGGCCCCTCATAATTTGACACATCTCACTCAAGTCCTCTTTACCTTTCCTCTGCTCTCAGGAAAGTACTCCCAGTCTGTCCAATCTAACATCATAACTGAAACTTTGCAACCCAGGTAACATTCTGATAAATCTCCTCTGCATCCTCCTCAGTGCTATCACATCCTCCTATCATGTGGATTCCAGAATTGCACACAATATGCTAGTTGTGGCCTTACAGCTCCAGCATCCCTCATTTCTATTCTAGCAAGTGAAGGCAGGCAGTCTCATCACATGGAATGCACCGGTGGATAGCACCAGAGTTGAGCCTGTTCTGTGCTCACTTGGGTTGCATTTCCTTAAAATAAAGGTCATTCACAAGTAGTGGGAAAAGCAAGAAATTTGTTTTCTTTAGCTCCCTTAATTTGGATGCTGAAGCCAATTGCAATATCCCTAATGCTACATCGAAAATATCAGTTAGCTTAGTGCAAGCCTAGAATTTGATCATGTAACTTTGCGTCTCCATGGCTAAGTTCTGCATTGGTTATAGACAAAAAATGAAAAGTTTGGCTGGATTATGGAAAGGCAGAATAAAGGAACCGGATTAATGGAATATATTGGTGCAGGTGTCATGGACTGATTGTCATTCTACTGTTTTGTATGATTCACTATGGGAGCTATTAAAATATTTTCAAGTAAGGAGCAATTATTGAGTTGCTCATTGCAAAGTTCAATAGATTGGGTGCACACATTACAGAATATAAAAAATGTCATTTGTGTACAATTAACAGATTTGAATATTATGATCCAGTTAGATTTGAAAAGAGAAATCTGAATAACTTAACAATGTATTTTCTAACGGTATACACATTCAGGTTTACTATTTATTTCCCCCAAGAACTATCCTTAAATGACCAACAATATTAGACTTCTACCCGGGAACTAAGTAAATATGCCACAGTGCTCTGGAAGGTATCTTTAATCAGCATCAGCTTCAGCTTTTTTCAATGGTAACTTTTAGTTGCCACTTCTTTACTGTCTTTTGTCTGGTTAATTGACTAGTACAAGTTAATCTGCTTGTTGGTTTTCCCGATGCAAAGCTTTGGAATACCATTGCATAATCTTCCACTGATTTCAAACAGTACAATCTTCCAGCTTCTATTTTCTCACCAAACTTGAACCATATTCCACATGGTCAATGACAAAACCAGCTTCCTTTTTTCAATCAGTGGAGCAGGTCTATCTAAACTAGCATGTATTTTAGCTTCTTTCTCTCGCTGAACTACAAGTTAAACACACCAGCTCCAAACTTCAACAAACTCTCACAGCAACCATTGAAATAAATTTTGACCAAAGAACTAGTCTAAACTCGCTCATCTCCAAAATGACACAGAATGGTGTAGGCTGCCTTCAAACCAATAAAGTAATTGGGGCTTGGAGTTTTTCAAGGTTCATTGAATATTTTTAAACTTATTTAGCTCTAACTCCCAAAAACGAAACTGTTTCTGGTAGATTGCACTTCTTACAGTCATCAAGTTTTCATTTCTTTAGCTCAGTGAACTCCATTGCTGTTTTCAAGCTCTGTCACTTCTACTCTGACTTTTTAAAACAAACATGTTACCTTATGAACTGCCATTTCTTGAAATGTCCTGGGCAATCTCCAAAACCCAGCCTTTTCATGAACTTATCTTTACAAGTCTGCTGAGAAACAAAAGCAAAAATGACCCACAACCTGGGTACCTACAAATCATTAAAGCTTAAGCTTAGATTTCATTGAATACAGGGAGAACTAGCCATTTGGATACAGAACTGGTTCAAAGGTAGAAGACAGAGGGTGGTGGTGGAGGGTTGTTTTTCAGACTGGTGGACTGTGACCAATGGAGTGCCACAAGGATCGGTGCTGGGTCCTCTACATTTTGTCATTTACATAAATGATTTGGATGTGAGCATAACAGGTCAAGTTAGTAAGTTTGCAGATGACACCAAAATTGGAGGTGTAGTGGACAGCGAAGAGGGTTACCTCAGATTACAACATGATCTGGAACAGATGGGTCAATGGGCTGAGAAGTGGCAGATGGAGTTTAATTCAGATAAATGCGAGGTGCTGCATTTTGGGAAAGCAAATCTTAGAGGACTTATACACTTAATGGTAAGGTCTGAGGGAGTGTTGCTGAACAAAGAGACCTTGGAGTGCAGGTTCATAGCTCCTTGAAAGTGGAGTCGCAGGTAGATAGGATAGTGAAGAAGGCGTTTGGTATGCGTTCCTTTTGGTCAGATTATTGAGTACAGGAGTTGGGAGGTCATGTTGCGGTTGTACAGGACATTGTTGGAATATTGCGTGCAATTCTGGTCTCCTTCCTACTGGAAAGATGTAGTGAAACTTGAAAGGGTTCAGAAAAGATTTACAAGGATGTTGCCAGGGTTGGAGGATTTGAGCTATAGAGAGAGGCTGAACAGGCTGGGGCTGCTTTCCCTGGAGCGTCTGAGGCTGAGGGGTGACCTTATAGAGGTTTATAAAATTATGAGGGGCATGGATAGGATAAATAAACAAAGTCTTTTCCCTGAGGTTGGGGAGTCCAGAACTAGAGGGCATAGGTTTAGGGTGAGGGGGAAAAATATTAAAGAGACCTAAGGGGCAACTTTTTCATGCAGAGGGTGGTACATGTATGGAATAAGCTGCCAGAGGATGTGGTGGAGGCTGGTACAATTGCAACATTTAAGAGGCATTTGGATGAGTATATGAATAGGAAGGGTTTTTAGGGATATGGGCTGGGTGCTGGCAGGTAGGACTAGATTGGGTTGGGATATCTGGTCGGCATGGACGGGTTTGACCGAAGTTTCTGTTTCCATGCTGTACATCTCTATGACTCTAAGTTGGAGTGTGACTCATTCACTGTAATTTACATTAATTTGATTTTACATTACTTCAACTTTTCTCATTAAAATATGTATACACAACATATATTACATTTATGTATTTAATTCTATGTTTTTGTTTATAAACCGATCGCTTAATAAATCTATGTATTGAAGTTACAAAATTATGTGCCAGGCAATTCTTCAGGGACTTCTCAGGATCAGCTGCAGTAACATGAGCATAAGATTGCTGGGAACTGCTTTCTTGTGTCTTTCGAACAATTCCCCAATCCCCAGAAGATTGGAGGCTAGCAAATGTGGTTCCCTTGTTCAAGAAGGGGAGTAGGGATAACCCTAGTAACTATAGGCCGGTGAGTCTCACTTCTGTTGTGGGCAAAATCTTAGAGAGAATTGTAAGGGATAGGATTTACGAACATCTGGATAGGAATAATGTGATCAAGGATAGTCAGCATGGTTTTGTGAAGGGCAGGTCGTGCCTCACAAACCTTATTGAATTCTTTGAGAAGGTGACTAAGGAGGTGGACGAGGGGAAAGCGGTAGATGTGGTGTATATGGATTTTAGTAAGGCGTTTGATAAGGTTCCCTATGGTAGACTACTGCCAAAAAATACGGAGGTATGGCATTGAGGGTGAGTTGGAGGTTTGGATTAGGAGTTGGCTGGCTGGAAGAAGACAGAGGGTAGTAGTTGATGGCAAAGGTTCATCCTGGAGTGCCGTCACTAGCGGTGTTCCGCAAGGATCTGTTTTGGGACAATTGCTGTTTGTCATTTTTATAAATGACTTGGAGGAGGGGTTAGAAGGTTGGGTGAGCAAGTTTGCGGATGATACGAAAGTTGGAGGAGTTGTAGACAGTGAGGAAGGATGTGGCAGGTTACAGTGGGATATAGATAAGCTGCAGAACTGGGTAGAAAGGTGGCAAATGGAGTTCAATGTAGCTAAGTGTGAGGTGATTCACTTTGGTAAGAGTAACAAAAAGATGGGGTACTGGGCTAATGGTCGGATACTTGGTAGTGTGGATGAGCATAGGGATCTTGGTGTCCATGTACACAGATCTTTGAAAGTTGCCACCCAGGTACATAGTGCGGTGAAGAAGGCATATGGCGTACTGGCTTTTATTGGTAGAGGAATTGAGTTCCGGAGTCCTGAGGTCATGTTGCAGTTGTATAAGACTCTGGTGCGGCCGCATCTGGAGTATTGTGTGCAGTTTTGGTCGCCATACTATAGGAAGGATATGGAGGCACTGGAACGGGTGCAGAGGAGGTTTACCAGGCTGTTGCCTGGTATGGTAGAAAGATCGTATGAGGAAAGGCTGAGGCACTTGGGGTTGTTTTCATTGGAGAAAAGAAGGTTTAGGGGTGACTTGATAGAGGTGTACAAGATGATTAGGGGTTTAGATAGGGTCGACAGTGAGAATCTTTTTCCACGTATCTCCTATTACAAGGGGGCATAGCTTTAAATTAAGGGGGGGTAGGTATAGGACAGATGTTAGGGGTAGGTTCTTTACTCAGCGAGTCGTGAGTTCATGGAATGTCCTGCCAATAGCAGTGGTGGTCTCTCCCTCAAGATGGGCATTTAAGCGGGCATTGGATAGGCATATGGAGGATAGTGGGCTAGTGTAGGTTAGGTGGGCTTGGATCGGCGCAACATTGAGGGCTGAAGGGCCTGTACTGCGCTGTATTCTTCTATGTTCTATGTTCTATGTTCTCCTAATGTTACACCAGCCAATGGTAATTTCACTAAAAATGTTGGTCCCAATTTTACATGAATAGTTACACGTTTTTAAAGTGTATTTTAGTTGGTTTGTTAAAAGAACCATATTTAATAACCTTGTTTGTCTTTTCTAGCGAAAACATGTGGAGTGAATTTACATGGGCCAGCTGGTACCTTTGTGTCTCCCAACTTTCCTTTTCAATATGACAGCAATGCACAATGTGTCTGGATAATAACAGCAATAAGCCCCAATAAGGTAAGTGACAAATTAATTTATACACTTTCAATGTTGGTAATAATGCACCGTCATAAAAGAGTCCAATGTTTAATGGTAATGATCAGAGAAAATTACTTCTGGTTCATTACGCTGGTAACAAATTCATTGATCTCCGCTTTTAAAAATGTCTGAAATAATAATTAGACAAAAACTTTCTGTCAGGTTAAATTACAGAACTTCTATGATACATTACAAACTCCATTGTCCATCTTGTTAATATGCATACACTATTTAAGTGAAATGCAACTGATGTGTCCTTCACATTGTGATTTAAACCTGCTCTGCTGTAACATGAAAAAAAAATACCCCATTTCTTTCTGTCTATCACAGAAATTAAGGAAGAGTTTTGCTCATTTAAAACATGTCACCAAGCAATGCACATAAAGGAAAATGCATCCAGAGTGATAGAATGCAGTAAGAGTGACGGCAAGGTTGTTTACACTTCAAATACTCTGACAAGTTTATTGCTCTTCTAAAACTTTATAGCTGTATAATGAGCCTTTGCAATGAAAATACTGCTTTTTTTTATAGATCATCAATTATACATCAACAATTTCATACCAGTGTTTGCTGTTTTTCTTTGGGAGGGCCAAAATGTCCATTTCACTCAGGTTGATCAGAATTTCACTTAATGTGAATGTTGTAAACATCATCTTATAATCATATCATATTAGAGCATTTGTGTTTTGAAAATAATGGTTGCTGTTTGAACTCCCATCTCAGGCAATCTGTGACTGAGAATATAAAAATTATAAACCTCTCAGTGTGATAAAATTGTAACTGAAAAATATTTTGGAAAATTTGCATCATTGCAAGCCCATTTATTTTTTTTTAAAACCAGATCTTCCACTTCTGCTATTATATATAATTTCATAGATGTGACATATCCATCTTGTAGCCATGGCAATAGATAAGGTTGTTCTTAGTCATCATTGCAGCAACATTGAAATTGCCAATGGAAATCAGGGTAGAGTATATACGAGAAGCAGCTAAATTTCTAGTTACCATGAAAAAGAAATGATGGCACTGGAAGAAGCAAGTTGCTTCGACAAAATGGATGGCAGAAGGGGGTCAAACAAGAAACAGCTAACTTCATAAAGTTTGACTTGGGCGTTTCCTCAGAAGAGAAACGATGCATTAGAATTGCACTGTTTAATATTGACTCCAAGTGGCATAGTTCTATTTAAAATCTCACTCATATCTGTTCAGAATATAAGAGATTAAATGGCCTCACCAGACCTACTAAACTACACTACCAACACCTCTGACCCTTCCAGGTAATACTTTTATGTATATTGTACTTCTTCAGTCTTTAGCCTTGCAACATACTAGGATTATACTTTTAACTTCTGATTGTTCTTGCCATCATGTTTTGCCTGTTAACTAGTGTGGTACTTTCCTTCAATGTACCATAGACTTTTAAGTATCCCTTAGTTATCACACCTATACTTTATGGTGCTTGTCTTCATATTTGGTAGTACAAAAAGATTCAGTTCAACCTGAACTGAACTGCTCCTGCCTCCCTCACTCCTTCCTGTCCCCTACACCACCCCCTCTCCCCTCCCCCCACCCCTCACCCCACCTCCATAAGCATAAGGAATCCCAGACTACAAGTCATGACATCTTGGAATTAGATCTCTGATCTTGCAGGAAGAAATAGTTCTGACGAACTTGAGGATATGACAAGTGCAAGTCCACTATGGCTTCCCTGTTGAAAGGTTGGGGAACACAAACTTTGTCGTTGGTAATATTAGCAGCTTGTGACCAAGAATCACAGGAGAACCACAACTACAGCCCAGACTGGATAAATAATTTCTCTCGCATGTCAACAATAAGACAGTAGATAATTCTACAAGGGTCATTTACTCAGTGAAGCAGAACACAAGGCTATGGGCGATGTCAGAATAGGATCTGACAGTTATTACAGTTGAAGTAAAAATAAATTTGTTCGTCGGCGGTGATCATTTGAATTAATATGTGAGGCTTTCATAGATTATTATGTTTTAAAACAAGGAAACAGCTTGGCTTATTGCTTGCTGTGATCACCTGACAAATACTGACAACCCTTATGGAAGATACAAAGCACAACTACCTTGGAATTAGCATTTTAATCAAGAAGCACTGAAGCTCAATGATTGCCAAGAAATTTGTGTCTCTTGTTTTATTCATTAGTGAGTGATAATTTTGCAGATTGAAAAATAAAAGGTTATCTGCAAAACGTTTAAACTGGAGCTAGACTTGAAATGGTCAAATAGACTATGTTTCAACAGCTCTCTTTGAACAACAAATAGGGAGAAAGCACCATGTACTGAGGACCAACATACTCATCTCTCAATCTCAATATCAATCCCAAACTGGCACGTTTGGAGGAGCCAATACTTGGAAAACCTTCTGTTGACTGCGACATTAACGTTTGTGCAAGCTTTGCAACTCCTGAGAAAAAAGGTCAACTGCTAAGTAATTGGGACTCAGGTTTCACACACAACTCAAAGATTATTTAAAAATGAAACTTGAAAACTACAGCTGTCTTTACTTCCTGTCTGGATCAGATAACTGGTTGAATTGACAGTAAGTGTTTATGTAAAATCAAGTGAAGCTCTTTGAGTAAGTTTTTAATCTTTGAAAAAGATAAGGTTGTTGTCTTTTGTCTCATGGTCAGTATGTCAGTACAGAGGAACCTTGATTATCTGAATATCAATTATCCAAATATGGGATTCTCCGAACGAGATTTCGAGGTCCTGATAGAAACATTACATCAAAGAGATGTTTCCAACACTGATCACGTCTTTTGTTTACTGTGATTAAAAGTGAACTCAGCTTAATAAAATGCTGCCAAGAGCAGTCCTGGACTGATGGGAGCCCAGCCACCATCTCCAAATGACTGATCTCCCGCCCTCCCTCTCTATCCACACTTTCGCTGGAGCTCTACACAGACATGTACCCTAAACCCCCCTTCGTGGATAATCTCTCCAACATTGTCCTGTAAAGGGTAAAGGTGGAATGTGTGTATGTGTGTGTGCGCACGCATGGGCATGCGTGCACGCACACGTGCTATTTGGAGACCCCCCCCCCCCGCCAAAAGGCGGTGGCAGAGACAGCAACAGTCTGTCCCGGAGAGGGAGCAGGGGCAGACCGGGACCGGTCGGAGGTGGGGGTGGGGGTGGGAGGGACGGTGCTGGATGGAGTTGGAGGGAGGGCAGGGTGTTGGATGGGGTTGGGGGTGGGGGAGGAGGTACACGTGGGGTTGTTTTGGATGAGGTTGGGGTAGGCGGGGGCGGTGTTGGACAGGGTTGGCGGGTGGGTAGCGGATTTGGACGGGGTAGGGCACAGGCGGGGAATAGCAGCGGATGGGGGGCAGTGTTGGATGGGATTGGGCTTGGGGGCCCACAGGAGTAGTTTTGGATGAGATTTGGGGGTGGGCTTGGGGAAGGCGGGGGCAGGGGTGGGGGTGGTGTTGGATGGGGTTTGGGGGTGGTGGGCACATCGGGGGTGGGGGCTCGTGGGTGGTGAGCTGCTGCCTAGTCTCCTGAATGGGGAGTGGACTTAATAGAAAACCCCGAGCCCCTGAGGAAAGGCATTGAATCAATTAATCGAATAATCAATTATCCGAACGAACTAGTACCCGCCCAACTCTTTCACATAATTGAGGTTCATCAGCATACCTTTAAGAGACATGCTTATAATAATATTGCCTGCTAAAGATCTCAGCCTCCAACTTGACTCAGATCACTTGATGTTTGGGTTCCTCAATACCACAAAAACCATACCTGATTTCTTATGTTACAACAGATAAGAATAGCACCATAATATCAGGTAAAACTATCTTCTTGGAGGAAAAACATATTGAGTGTAAGCTAAGGTGCTTTCTCCCTATTTGTTGTTCAAAGAGAGCTGTTGAAACATAGTTGGATAGTTTTCACATTTCCACACTGTGTTTTCTATACCTTTGTAATGAAATTGCAGTGTGAAACTGCAGTAAAACGATTTTGAATTGGCTAAAGTTCTCGGCATAATTGGTGTGGTCATGAATGAACAGATACCAGAAATATATGAAAAATTTCCAGATGGCAAGATAAGGTCAGGCTGTCAGGATAGATAATAAAAAGGAATGGAAACCATAAACAACAACGGAATAGAGCAGATGGTGGACAGGTAGTGAATAGAGCAGCGATAAAATGTAATCTAAACCTTTACTGCCTCCCTTTCATGGAAGATCAGAGAGTGTAACGGAAAAGAAAAGTCAATTCCCATATAGTTTAAAATATGCTTTTTCTTATTTGATTGCATTTCTCAATAATTTGTGTTCAATAAATTTTGAAGACTGCAAATTGTGGCTCTGTAGCACCCTTCTTTGCACCCTGTGTGCTGTTTGAGCATGTATCTGAAGTGACAGCTGTGCTAGAAATCATTTTGGTATTAATGCTACCAAACATCCGATTAGTGTCCACTGGGCAGTTGCAGAGCAGCTAGTTCATTCGTCAGTCAGTGTGTAATGCTCATTTGTAGTGCTATTTTGAAGTTCAACACTTCAGTTCTGTCATCTGCTAACTTTACCGAGCCAAACATATATCAAGCAGCAGGAATTACTCCTCCCATCAACACTGTTCTATGGGATCACGGAGTGCTTTTGGTTTTGTTATTAGTCATTTTCTACTAATTGTTGCTGCAATAAAAGAAGTACTTGTTGATTTTCACTCATTGAAGTAAACCAGAAATTGTGTGGTGTATGCTGATGCAACATGATCCCTGCACTTATTTTAGGCACTCACATATTTTGTGACCATGGTGTTAAAAAAATGCACAGCGGTATTTTCCAACAAAATTAAGCAGATTTAATCAGGATTCTACAATAAGCTCAAATCAGATATAGCATTTGATTGGTATGTTTTTATTTTTTCAGAGAGTAAATTTGCTCGCTCAAATAAAAACATTGCTTGATTTTAATATAACTATGGCAGTTTATAATATATTGCATCATTTATTTTTCCAGTTTAAGCATATGGTGCATAAAGTATAATATTTGTTCACATTTAGTTTGTTTTGCACTTTTGTGTTTCATTCTTTTAATATATAAAAAAGCAAGACTATGTAATGGACCATTCTAAATTGCTCAGTAATATCCTTCTCAAACCGAGCAGTACTTCATGAGTTTGGTGCACTATTGTCGGTGTTAGCTTTGAGTGGTCAGTTGTTTCTACTTTTGATGGGGACAGCTCTTCAAAATGTAGCTGTTGTTGTACTTCATTAGCTGATAGGCTGTGGTGATCATTATTTCAAGGACCAGTAACTCTTAGTGTTTCTTCTTTCATAACATCTAAACATATAAACTGCAATTATAGTGATCACATTTGCTCAGGCATAGGTAATGATTTGTACAGATTGCTTTCATTTTCACACTAAAAATATAAAAGAAACTAATTTAGGTGAAGCAACTGGAGAAAGAAAAATATCAAGTTTTATTTCAAAGTGGTGTCCTTAATTCCCTTATGTTCTTCCAAGTGTGTATTAGCTTATTTTATGCTGACTTCTAGAAGCTTTGGTTTCTGAGCTACATCTCTTTGACCCTTCTTAAATAGAGGCATTACACTTGCAATACTCTCATTCATCATCTCCTCTGACAGTTCTTCAGGTGGACTGGTTCAAGTAAATTAAATGTTTTTTTTAAAATCCTATTTCTAGCCTTCACATTTCTCAAGCTTTATATTGGATCAATGTCAGTGTGTCTTGGGATATGTCTCTACATTTACGTTTCTGATATTTTCCACTTAACTGCCTAGGACAAGGTCAAATATAGTCTGAAACCATGGTGAACTAAAACATAATGGACAGAAATTTATGTTTTGCTGCTTGCCTCTCCCAAACTCAGCATATTAATTTATCTCAAACATTAGGCCAGTCTGAACTTTGAAGACAGTTAATGAATGCAAGAAGATATGAAGTTTATGTATAAAGTGATCCACCTCTATTTCCATATTGTAGAGAACATCTAGTGTCTTCAGTGAGACAGCTATGTGCGTAACGTACAATAACATCAATAAGCACAACCCAGAGCTGTGTGGAAGCAAGTGATATTGTAGCTATACAAAAGAGTATAGATGGATATGGGCCAAATGCTGTCAAATGCGAGTAGATAAATATAGAATATTGGTTGGCATGTGTTAGTTGGACCGCAGAGTCTATTTCCACGCTGTACATCTCTTCGATATTAATTAGTGTTCCAAATAAACTTCAAGACAAACTGCCTCAACAAGAACCTGACCTTCTGATTTTTTTTCTCCCTGCTGTCCATCCCATCCAAGATATAACTGTGACACAATTCCTGTGCAGTGGATTGCTATTGCGATACTCATTGAGCTAATTGGCTGATTTTATGTGTAGTAATGTAGAGAAAGCCACAACGCATAATAGTGAGAGAGAGTGAACACTAAATGCTGAATTTGACATGAATTGATTTATTATTGTCACGTACTGAGATACAGTGAAAAATATTGCTTTATCTGCTAATGCAATCAAGTCTTAACTTACTTAAGGACATCAGGGTAATAGAACAGATTGCAGAATATAATGTTACAGCTACAGAGAAAGTATCGAGGAAGATCAACTGTATGAGAGGTCTGTTCATAAGTCTCATAACAGTAGGGAAGAAACTGCTCTTAAATCTGTTAGTAAATGTTTTCATACTTTTGTACCTTCTGCCCGATGGAAGAGGGTGGGAGAGAGTATAAAAGGGATGGGTGGGGTCTTTGACTACATTGCTGAAAATGTGTTGCTGGAAAAGCGCAGCAGGTCAGGCAGCATCCAGGGAACAGGAGAATCGACGTTTCGGGCATAAGCCCTTCTTCAGGAAATTCCTGAAGAAGGGCTTATGCCCGAAACGTCGATTCTCCTGTTCCCTGGATGCTGCCTGACCTGCTGCGCTTTTCCAGCAACACATTTTCAGCTCTGATCTCCAGCATCTGCAGACCTCACTTTCTCCTCTTTGACTACATTGCATACTTTCATGAGGCAGTGGGAAGTATAGATAGAATCAATGGAAAGAATCATAGAATCCCTATAGTATAGAAACAGGCCCTTCAGCCCAACAAGGAGAAAGTGAGGACTGCAGATGCTGGAGATCAGAGCTTAAAAATGTGTTGCTGGAAAAGCGCAGCAGGTCAGGCAGCATCCAAGGAGAAGGAGAATCGACGTTTCGGGCTTATGCCTGACCTGCTGCGCTTTTCCAGCAACACATTTTTAAGCTTCAGCCCAACAAGTCCACACCGACCCTCCGAAGAGTAACCTATCCAGACCCATTCCCCCACTGTATATTTACCCCTGACTAATGTACCTAACCTACATATCCCTGAACACTATGGGAAATTTGGCATGGCCAATTCACCTAACCTGCACAAGTTTGGATTGTGGAAGGAAACTGGAGCACCCGAAGGAAACTCATGCAGACACGAGGAGAATGTGCAAACTCCACACAGACAGTCGCCTGAGGCTGGAATTGAACGGGTCCCTGGTGCTGAGGGGCAGCACTGCTAACCACTGAACCACTGTACCATCCCAAAGAAGGCTGATTTTCATGATTAACTGGTCTTTGTTCACAACAGTCTGTAATTTTTTGTGGTCTTGAGCAGAGCAGTTGCTGTACCAAGCTGTGAGGCATCCAGATTAGATGGTGCATCTACAAAAATTGGTATTAGTCATTGTGGACATGTTGAATTTCCTTAGCCTTCCGAGGAAGTAGAGGTATTGATGTGCTTTCTTGACATAGATGGACGAGAATAGATTGTTGGCAATATTTACTCCTAAGGACTTGAAGCACTCAATCACCTCCACCTCAGAACCATTGATACAGACAAAGGCATGTTCATCAATCGCTTCTTAAAGTTGATGACCACCTCCTTTGTTTTTCTGGCATTGAGCGAGACATTATTATCTTTACATCTGTCTGGGTTCAGAGCTGAAGCCATGATTAAACTAAAGCAAAGTGGGTACTTTTGCTCCCATTGCTTTTAAAAAGAAATATAGCAGTTTACAAGAGGTCCAGAACAACTGCAATTCCAAAACAACAATTTAAAAGTTGAAGGACAGTTCCAGTCTAAGAAAGTGATTGTGATCAAAGTACATAAAATAATTACAGAAAAATATATTTCCTATCTGAAAAGCCCTTACCTAGTCAACAGTGATTTTTATAAATTGCTTGAAATGAGGAAGTGGAAGGTTGGGTTCATAAGTTTACTGATGACCCAAAGGTTGGTGGTATGGTGGATAGCATGGAGGGCTATTGTAGGTTGAATGGTACATTGACAGGATGCAGAGCTGGGCTAATAAGTGGCAGATGGAGTTCAACCTGAAAAAGTGTGAAGGGATTAATTTTGGAAGATCGAATTTGTATGCAGATTACAGGGTTAAAGTCAGGATTCTTGGCAGTGTGGAGGAACAGAAGGATTTTGGGGTCCATGTCCATAGATGCTTCAAAATTGCCACTGAAGTTGATAGGGTTGTTAAGAAGGCTATATGGATTAGCAGGGGGATTGAGTTTAAGAGCCGCGAAGTTATGCTGCAGCACTATAGAGCCCTGGTTAGATCGCTCTTGGAATATTGTGTTCAGTTCTGGTCGACTCATTATCGGAAAGATGTGGCAGCTTTAGAGAGGGTGCAGAGGAGATTTACCAGGATGCTGCCAAGACTGGAGGACAAGTCTTATGAAGAAAGGCTGAGAGAGCTAAGGCTTTTCTCATTGGAATGAAGAGGAGTAAGACACAACTTGTTCGAGATATACGAGATAATGAGAGACATAGATAGAGTGAATAGTCTGAGACTTTTTCCCAGGGCCGAAATGGCTATCATGAGGGGACATAATTTTAAGGTGATTGGAGGAAGGTTTAAGGGAGATGCCAGAGGTCGGTTCTTTACACAGAGTGGTTGGTGCATGGAATGCACTGTGAGTAGTCACGGTAGAGATACATGAGGGACTTTTAAGCGATTCTTGGATAGGCATATGGATGATAGTAAAATGAAGGTTATGCAGGTTAGTTTGATCTCAGAGTAGGCTAAAAGGTCAGCACAACATCAAGGGCTGAAGGGCCTGTACTGTGCTGTACTATTCTATGTTCTCTGTTCTATCTCTATCAATTCTGTCACTTTATTTTTCCAAAATGCTCTAAAATTTTAAAAAAGGCAAACCTGACTGATTATTTGTTTGGCAGGAACAACATGAACAGGCACAAGCCCAGAATCGAGAAAGGAGCAACAACTCTTAAGAAAATAGCAGAGACATACCAAATAAAAACAGAAAATACATTACACCACAATATAGACATTTTGCTTGCAATGTTTACAGAGCAAAAAGTTATTCAAGGAAATTGGAAAGCAAACGTCTAACCGTGGATGTCAGAGTCAGAAAGTGTGGCACTGGAAGAAGCACAGCCAGTCAGGCAGCATCCGAGGAGCAGGAGAGTCAACGTTTTGAGCATAAGGAATCCTGACGAAGAGCTTATGCTCAAAACACGGACTCTCCTGCTCGTTGGACGTCGCAGTCGTCACTTTCTCCTATTGAACCATGGATGGACTATCCATTGACATTCTTTTACAATTCTAGTTTTAAGACAGAACAGGCTTTACTTTGGATCAGCAAAAAAGCTTGCACTGGATAACAGGCAGTCAAATTTCTTGCTGAAGGATCTGAAATTTTCAGAGTGATTAAATTATCTGGTATTTCTTAAAACTACTGCAAATATAAAGGCAAAACCATTTCAATCTTTAGAAGATCAACATAAAGTTCAAGTCAATATCAGAATACATGGCCTCTAGTTCAAGTCATACTACTAATAGTCAGGAAAAGTAATCAGCTCATAAGCAGGCAGTGAAAGGAAGGTGTGGAATATGATTTCACCAATGATAACATAACTGAACAGCATATGGAATATGTTATTGCCTTTAAGCCCATCAAGTCTTTCAGAAAAGCACTTTTGGACAGTTCATAACAATTGTTGCAGATCTGCTACATTTGCAAATTTTGGATTTTGGAGCAATAACTACAGCCATCAGTGGGTCCAGTAGAACATCCAAATCTTGTACGAAGTATATCTCATCTCATTCACAACAACAGTTTGGAACATAGGCAAGCTATGTTCCATAACGTAACATAGAGCTGAAGTGTTTAGAAAATCCAGTCACCCAGAGAAATCCAGAGTAAAATATTATTCTTCACAACAGCTGATGAGAAATAGATAACTGAGGAGGAAAGCTAAAGAAGCTTCCAAAATTCCATTCATGGCACACAAACATGCCAAAAAAAAGTCCAAGAAGTAACAGCAATGTTATAGGTTGCAGACTGCTATCAGACAACTTGTGGTCAACTTGACACACCAACAAAAACTGTCTGAAGCTTATATTTTCATCCAGGTGATACACGCCAGCAGAATAACAACATGCATTATATGCAGGAACAACACAAACAAGCACAAGCCCAGAATCTATAAAGGAGCAACAACTCTTTAGAAATAGTAGAGATATGCCAAAATAAAAGCAGAAAATGCATTACACCACAATATAGGCATTTTGCTTGCAATGTTTACAGAGCAAAAAGTTACTCAAGGAAGCTGGAAAGCAAACATCTAACCGTGGATGTCAGAGTCAGAAAGCATGGCACTGGAAAAGCACAGCCAGTCAGGCAGCATCCGAGGAGCAGGAAAGTTGATGTTTCGAGCGTAAGCTCTTCAGGCCGCACAGGAACCAAATATCATCTCTTTGTTTATCTTTAATGAGATATATTTGGGAAACTGGGATAGCACAAAGTAGTCCATAAATCAACTGCTTAGAATGGGCTGACATTCCATCCCTCTGCACTATCTATCGTAAATGTTAATAGGGATACTCAAGTTGGACACCCGAACCCTTTTTTTTACAAAGTTGAAACAGACGGATACCAATTATTGGTCTGGCAATATGAAAGATCTACTGGGCGGCATGGTGGCACAGTGGTTAGCACTGCTGCCTCACAGCACCAGAGACTCAGGTTCAATTCCCACCTCAGGCAACTGTCTGTGTGGAGTTTTGCACATTCTCCCTGTGTCTGCATGGGTTTCCTTCCGGTGCTCCGGTTTCCTCCCACCATCCAAAAAATGTGCAGGTTAGGTGAATTGGCCATGCTAAATTGTCTGTACTGTTAGGTAAAGGGGTAAATGTAGGGGACTGGGTGTGGGTAGTTGCTCTTCGGAGGGTGGGTATGGACTTGTTGGGCCGAAGGGCCTGTTTCCACACTGTAAGTAATCTAATCTAATCTACTTATTGTTATTATCCATGAAATGACAAACCCATCCATTATAGCATGAAAGATTCCAGACTGCAACATCAAGTCTGTCTATCACCTGACTAAACCTTTCCCATGTCCATTTAATGTATCAACAATTTGAAAGGTAATTCTGTGTTTCATACGAAAAATGATGCCCAGCTCAGCTTCAACTCTGCCTTCAAGTGCATCATCTGTATTCAAGAAGTGCTCAAACTGCAGTTGGATTCTGTGGTGCAAAACAATGCCAGCCAGAAAGTCCAGCTTCATATCGATTGATTCAGCATCAAAGCATATGTTTTGAAAAAAGATGGCACTATACTTATATATTGAGACCCAAGACGGCTGAACAATGCATTAGAAAGTTGTCTACACAAGAGCCTGATACTGGAAGAGTTTAAATTCTCAAGTGTCTTGTGTGCATCCAAAACCATTGCCAAGAATGGACATTGGTGCATACAATTTTCCCTCGATTCACAAGATCTGATGACTTTTAGAGCACATCTTTGGTAGATACTGCTTCTTCAGATTACTAGTGGGGTTATCTGTCAGACTGAACATATACCAAAGAAGTATGGATTGTATCATTGAGAATCTACCAGGTTGTCTCTGTAATACAGATGACATCACATTTGAAGGGAACTAAACATGATCATAATATGAACCTTCATGAGCACATGACATCAACAAGGAAACATAGTTTTGTTTTCATATACTGAAAAAAATGTCAAATCAACATGAGTCAAATTAACTTCTTCAGTTCAAATTACTCATCAACTGGTTTTAGACCTGATCATATCAAATATGAAGATACACAGAAGGTGCTCACACAACAAAAGGAGGCTGTTGTTTGTGTCTGTTTGATTTAACTTTAAAAGTCACATACATTTTGTATTTTGTAACCAAGGTGTCTTCTGTTTGAGGTCTCTCTGCAGACAAATGTGATACAAATGGCAGAAGGATCAATGGTACATTTTTCAATCTCTCAAGAATACTATATCAGCTAGTCATTATGTACTTCAATATCATGATCTAACCAGCTCACTGTGTCAGAAGTAGATGAATTTTAGAAAGGCATCAGAGAGTGTCTGCCAGGTCCTTGTGACCACTTGAGTTACTTACTCCAACATTAAAAGTCAAACTCTTATTTTAGTTTTTGGATAGACAGGCAGGTTTCATGCATATTCATTCAGCAAGTACTTCAGTGTTCATACTGACCATAAATAATTGGAAATGATCAGACAAAAACCTGACACAAGTGCACCTCCATGATTACAACACCAACTTTGAAGATCCAAATGTCCGGTTTAAAGTACGATGTCAGCCAGGCTCCTAAATGATCATTTCTTACTTTGAAACTCAGCTGAGAACAAAGATATTCCTTTAGACCTGAACTGGAAGGTAATCTTGCAATCAATCTCAAACATTATGGTCACAGCTGAGGAGAGTAAATTCAGCAAACAACTTCAGATGACCAGCTTTGACAGCTCAAAAAGATCATCAGTAGGTGTCCTAAATACATTCAACAGGTCCCTGAGTAAGTACATTTTTTCTGGTCAGTCAGGGATACATGAGCACTCTGCAAGAATGAAATCTTCAAAAATAAACAAATTCATAATTCTACAAGCAATGCTACAAACACGTTTGGGTAAAATACATAGAGGTCACACAGTTGCAGCAAAAGCCAAGACATTAGCATCTGTTTCCATATATTAGTTGGACATTATTTGGGACATTGATCAACTAATCAAATTATGTAAAACATGCGAGATGATGACACATATTTTTAAATGTTCAAGGCATAATTATATTACATTCTGGATTAGTGGTGCTGGAAGAGCACAGCAGTTCAGGCAGCATCCAAGGAGCTTCGAAATCGACGTTTCGGGCAAAAGCCTTCATCAGGAATAAAGGCAGTGAGCCTGAAGCGTTGAGAGATAAGTTAGAGGAGGGTGGGGGTGGTGAGAAAGTAGCATTGAGTACAATAGGTGAGTGGGGGAGGGGATGAAGGTGATAGGTCAGGGAGGAGAGGGTGGAGTGGATAGGTGGAAAAGGAGATAGGCAGGTAGGACAAGTCCGGACAAGTCATGGGGACAGTGCTGAGCTGGAAGTTTGGAACTAGGGTGAGGTGGGTGAAGGGGAAATGAGGAAACTGTTGAAGTCCACATTGATGCCCTGGGGTTGAAGTGTTCCGTGGCAGAAGATGAGGCGTTCTTCCTCCAGGCGTCTGGTGGTGAGGGAGCGGCGGTGAAGGAGGCCCAGGACCTCCATGTCCTCGGCAGAGTGGGAGGGGGAGTTGAAATGTTGGACGACGGGGCGGTGTGGTTGATTGGTGCGGATGTCCTGAAGATGTTCCCTAAAGCGCTCTGCTAGGAGGCGCCCAGTCTCCCCAATGTAGAGGAGACCGCATCGGGAGCAACGGATACAATAAATGATATTAGTGGATGTGCAAGTAAAACTTTGATGGATGTGGAAGGCTCCTTTAGGGCCTTGGATAGAGGTGAGGGAGGAGATGTGGGCGCAGGTTTTACAGTTCCTGCGGTGGCAGGAGAAAGTGCCAGGATGGGAGAATGGGTTGTAGGGGGGCGTGGACTTGACCAGGTAGTCACAGAGGGAACGGTCTTTGCGGAAGGCGAAAAGGGGTGAGGAGGGAAACATATTCCTGGTGGTGGGGTCTTTTTAGAGGTGGCAGAAATGTCGGCGGATGATTTGGTTTATGCGAAGGTTGGTAGGGTGGAAGGTGAGCACCAGGGGCGTTCTGTCCTTGTTACGGTTGGAGGAGTGGGGTCTGAGGGCGGAGGTGCGGGATGTGGACGAGATGTGTTGGAGGGCATCTTTAACCACGTGGGAAGGGAAATTGCGGTCTCTAAAGAAGGAGGCCATCTGGTGTGTTCTGTGGTGGAACTGGTCCTCCTGGGAGTAGATACGGTGGAGGCGGAGGAATTGGGAATACAGGATGGCATTTTTGCAAGAGGTAGGGTGGGAAGAGGTATAATCCAGGTAGCTGTGGGAGTCCTTGGGTTTGTAAAAAATGTCAGTGTCAAGTCGGTCGTCATTAATGGAGATGGAGAGGTCGAGGAAGGGGAGGGAGGTGTCAGAGATGGTCCAGGTAAATTTAAGGTCAGGGTGGAATGTGTTGGTGAAGTTGATGAATTGCTCAACCTCCTCGCGAGAGCACGAGGTGGCGTCAATGCAGTCATCAATGTAGCGGAGGAAGAGGTGGGGAGTGGTGCCAGTGTAATTATGGGAGATCAACTGCTCTACGTAGCCAACAAAGAGACAGGCATAGCTGGGGCCCATACGTGTGCCCATGACTACCCTTTTGGTCTGGAGGAAGTGGGAGGATTCAAAGGAGAAATTGTTAAGGGTGAGGACCAGTTCATTTCCTCCAATCTTTCCAACAATGGACAATGTACATGTGGTTAGGTGGCAAGTAAGTGTGAGAGAAGAACTATGTGGATCTATCTTATTAATATGAGATCTGGCAACAATGGTAAACCATTGTTATGAGGAGAAGTGCATTGATTTAACATAGCTATCCAAAAGTCTTTGTAACTCATTTTTATATTCAATGATCATACATTATGTGGTACAAGCATTATATTCTGTAAGACCGTTCAACTGAGGGTAGTGAGGAGTGGAGTTAATATGTTGAGCTTTCCATTTCACACACATCTTGGAAGGATGCAAACCTGTGCCACCGTGCTGATGGGCGGCACGGTGGCACAGTGGTTAGCACTGCTGCCTCACAGCGCCAGAGACCCGGGTTCAATTCCCGCCTCAGGCGACTGACTGTGTGGAGTTTGCACGTTCTCCCCGTGTCTGCGTGGGTTTCCTCCGGGTGCTCCGGTTTCCTCCCACAGTCACAAAGATGTTCAGGTTAGGTGAATTGGCCATGCTAAATTGCCCGTAGTGTAAGGTAAGGGGTAAATGTAGGGGTATGGGTGGGTTGCACTTCGGCGGGGCGGTGTGGACTTGTTGGGCCGAAGGGCCTGTTTCCACACTGTAAGTAATCTAATCTAATCATTGTTGGACACAAGGTGTTCAGAAAGTCCAAACATCCTGAATGTGGCGGTAAGAGTGTCAACAATTGCACATGTGGTATCTTTATATTTTCTCAATAATGGGCATATGGTGAAGTATCCAGTCACCAGAATGTAATATATTATTGAGAAAATATAAAGATACCACATGTGCAATTGTTGACATTCTGACCGCCACATTCAGGATGTTTGGACTTTCTGAACACCTTGTGTCCAACAATGGTTTGCATCCTTCCAAGATGTGCGTGAAATGGAAAGCTCAACATATTAACTCCACTCCTCACTACCCTCAGTTGAACGGTCTTACAGAATATAATGCTTGTACCACATAATGTATGATCATTGAATATAAAAATGAGTTACAAAGACTTTTAGATAGCTATGTTAAATCAATGCACTTCTCCTCATAACAATGGTTTACCATTGTTGCCAGATCTCATATTAATAAGATAGATCCACATAGTTCTTCTCTCACACTTACTTGCCACCTAACCACATGATTCCTGAAGAAGGGCTTATGCCCGAAACGTCGATTCTCCTCTTCCCTGGATGCTGCCTGACCTGCTGCGCTTTTCCAGCAACACATTTTCAGCTCTGATCTCCAGCATCTGCAGACCTCACTTTCTCCACCTAACCACATGTACATTGTCCATTGTTGGAAAGATTGGAGGAAATGATACAGTACATGATCATAAGTAGACAGTTATTCCAAATTGTGCCAGACAAAAAATTATGAGTTCAATGTTCTGTTGCAAACACCTAGCTTTATTTGAATATATTGTATTGCTGTGTTCGGCAAAGCTAATATGATATTGTAATGAGAAATAGGCAACAGATCTGACCTGCCTATCATTAACCATTGTTGTATGGAATGCTAAGTCAGAAACTGAAGATGTCATGCCTGACAACAACCACACACTTACAACAAATGATACAGATACATCTGCAATAACAGCACACAGCAGAGTGAAGCTGCACCAGCAAATCATGATAAATGTATAATAAATAGATACAGATCTGATCATATTGTACATACGCCTGTGTATTATCTAAATGTACAGAGATAATATATCAAAATGCCACATTCTATAAGTTATCATTTTCATTCTTTGAAGGATAAATGGGTGATACTATGATCTGGCATTGATTCTGGCCAAGATAGTTTATGCCTTGAAAAGCGATACATGATATCACAACATGTGATGTTGCAATATGAAGGTACAGCCTCCCCTTCAGTCACCATCTGTGCAAGGAATCACTGTAGTCAATCAGTTATATATCTATGATGTACAGTAACATCAGTAAGCACAGAACCCAGACTGTGTGTAATTCTGTGATTTTGTAGCCAGCGCTTAGTGCTCCATTGTGTATTCTAAACAACTTAGGTATCTGTCTCATTGTGGTAGATGTTAGGTGGACTAACATTTAGAAATCTGAAATGTAGTCAGCATAATAATTTACAAATAACTTTTTTTTCTAGGGGATTTTGAAGCAAATTTGCAGCTGGGTTAAAATGTTCAAGACAGAGGTTCAAACTAACAACAAAATGTTTTGAGTGATGAGCAAATGTCCTCCTTTTCATTGATTTATTCTTTTTTTTCCATTTTGTATTCTTTGCTTTACTTCAAGGGACTTTTATTAATCTGCTTTTCTTTTATACAGCAATACAGAGCACATACAACAAAAACTCTTCAGCAACAACTATTCTTCATATAATTGATATATAAAGTTAAAAACCACACACCAAGTTGATGAAGGAGCAACGCTCCAAAAGCTAGCGTTATTCCAATTAAACCTGTTGGACTATAACCTGGTGTTGTGTGGTTTTTAACTTTGTACACCCCAGTTCAACACCGGCATCTCCAAATCATGATATATAAAGGATCACTTAGTGGGTGACCTCTCTGATAACAGCTTCCACCCTGCAGATTAACCTGTTTCCTCAGCCCAGTTCTGTTTCATTGAAACACTGAGGGAGCAGCTTTAAATTCTTCAACATTCACTATGTTGGTTTCACAAGATCAAAGTGAAGTGTGGTGTTGCTGCCTGCATTAGCAGCTACAACGACAGGTTGACTGAAGGATATCAGTTACTTCTCTGAGAATAAACAAGAACCTGAAGTAATCTCCACACATTGCCAGACGCTAGCACTTTCCTGGGTTGATTCATGAAGAAAATGACTGATTTTCAATTGCTGTGTGCGGCTTATTGAGATGTTCTCAATCAAACTTGAAAACACAATAGGTGCATAAATAATAGTAACATTAGCATGGATTTATGAAACAACAAATACCAAATGCAAATAAATGCTTTGTGTGCGTTCTGATTCAGTTGGAGAATGGGTATAATGTTGCAATATCATAATACTGCCATTTCCTGTTTCTGAAGAAATAAAAAGGCCATTCTTGTTTGACAATTAATTGACTTGTGATATGTTTAGGTCGCAATGATGCGATTAGTGGCACTGACTCAAAAATAATTCCCCACAGACAGAAGAGTCACAAGTAGACAGGATAGTGAAGAAGACATTTGGCATTTTTTCCTTTATTGGTCAGTGCATTGGGTATAGGAGTTGGGAGCTGAAAATGTGTTGCTGGAAAAGTGCAGCAGGTCAGGCAGCTTCCAAGGAGCAGGAGAATCGACGTTTCGGGCATGAGCCCTTCTTCAGAAAAGGCTCATGCCCAAAATGTCGATTCTCCTGCTCCTTGGATGCTGCCTGACCTGCTGCACTTTTCCAGCAACACATTTTCAGCTCTGATCTCCAGCATCTGCAGTCCTCACTTTCTCCTCCAAGTTAATGTTATGACCAAGACAAGTAAAATTGACAATCATGACAAGAATTAAAATGGAACCAAAATACTCCCACATACATATCGTGAAGAAGTTACCTGAGAGTATAACATCTTGCTCAACTGGGCAAATGGCCAAAGAATGGCAAATGGAGTTTTACTTGGATAAATGTAGCGTCATCCATTTTGGTATGATGAATATGGGCAGGACTTATACAGTTAATGGTAGGCCCTGCAGTGTGTTGTCGAGCAAAGGAACCTCGGGGGTCAGGTATATAGTTCCTTGAAAGTGGTGCCACCAGTAGACAGGGTGGTGAAGAAGGCGTTTGACATCCTTGCCTTCATTGGTCAGAGCATAGATTTCACACGCGATCATCAAATCCCTACAGTGTGGAAACAGGCCATTCAATCCAACAAGTCCACAACGACCCTCCGAAGAGTAACCCACACAGACCCATTGCCCTATCCTATTACTCTAAATTAACCCTTGACAAATGCACCTAACCTACACATCCCTGAACATTATGGGCAATTTAGTAAATTCACATATCCTGTACATCTTTAGACAGTGGGAGGAAACCTGAGCACCTGAGGAAACCCATGCAGACATGGGGAGAATGTAAAAACACCATCTAGACAGTCACCCAAGGCTGGAATCAAATGCAGGTCCCTGGCACTGTGAGGCAACAGTGCTAACTACTGAGCCACCATTCTGCTCTTGCCACCATGCTGCCCTGAGTACAAGGGTTGGGACATCATGTGGAGCTTGTACAAAACTTTGGCTATAGGAAAAATATTATTAAATTGGAACGGGTGCAGAAAAGATTTACAAGGATGCTACTGGGACTGGAAAGTATAAGTTGTAAGGGGAAGTTGGATACAGTGGGACATCTTCCCTGAAAGTGTAGGAGGTTGAGGTGTGACCTTATGGAGATGAGGGGCAGCAATAAGGTGAATAGCAAAGGTCTTTTCCCTTGGGTAGAAGAGTTTCAAACTAGCAGGCGTAGGTTCAAGTGAGAGGAGAAAGACTTGAAAAGGACCCGAGGAGCAACTTTTTCACATAGAGGGTGGTTTGTATGGGGAATGAACTGCCAGAAAAAGTAGTAGATGTAGATACATTTGCAACATTTAAAAGACAGCTAGACAGGTGTACAAATAGGAACGGTTTAGAGGATATGGAACAAATGCAGGCAAATGGAACTAGTTTAGTTTGGGAAATCTCATCATCATGGAGAGGTTGGACCAAAGAGTCTGTGCTATATGACCCTAAGACTCTAAAAAGTCCAGAATGTGTGCTGATGAAGTGTTGAGGCCAATTCTTTGCCAATGCCAGCCTTTTGTTATCAAGGCTGTGAGTGGTCACAATGCCTGAGGCATTGAGGAACACTAGACAATTTGGAGGCCTAAGCTGGGTGCCAGCAAGCTGCAACCAGCAGGTAGCCATCCTGACTTAGCCATCAGCACCATCTCGTTTCACTGCACTGCCTGGACAACCTGCAAATAGAAATGGTGAGATGAGGTAACAATGAAATGGTACTGCATGCAAGTAGGGCCCTTCCTGCTCATCAGCGAGAATCTCCTGTGGTCATTGAAATCATCTCCAGAAAATCAGACCTCTCTTTCTCAATGTCACAAAATTCTTTTTTTTTTCCCATTTTCACCAATTTTTGTCAATTATTTCACCATTGCCCATGTCATTAATGTTCAGGGAATTTACAATACCCGTCCAACAGTTTTCTCTCCTCTCTCCAATTGTTCCTCTTTATTTTGAACAAACAATCTGTTTAGATGAATGATGACACACTTCTGGGGCAAGTGTTATTTGAGATAATGACATTAGCACAAATCCTCTCTCATCCTCCATATACCAATCAAACAATTGTCAATCATCACTAGTTTCCCTTCTCACCTTAATTGTTTCCTTTATTTATAGTTTTGCTACCTTCAATCATTTCTATTTGAAATTTGAAACCACTTCCAAATTTTGATTTGATCTTTTGTTTTTACTTTGGCTTCTTATTCAGTAGTATATCGGCAGCCATTTGTTATTGTCTGTCATATTTGAAATGCCATGTTTGAAGTAGGTAAAATAGTACATGACAACAAAAGAAAATTGAAAAGTTAAAGGAGGCTGACAGAATAGCACATGCCATTAACATTGTTATGCTGTGTTCCACAAACTGATGGCCTCTGAGACTTTGTTCATTAGTTGAGCATTATTGCTCTTGATCTCCTCGACTCTTTTCCATAATGACAACTTGGAGCAAATGCTGAGATGACTCATGTTTTGCATCTAAGTTTTGATTAATATGTAGTTGAAGTCTGCAAAGTGTGAAATAGATTAGGTAATCTAACCTAATTGATTTCAGATTTTGAATCCCATTGCAAATCACTTAACAAAGTGTCATATTCACATTACACATCTTTGAATAATTAAAATATTTGCATTTGTTGACACAAAACATCAATAATATCACAATAAATTATTGTTTCCTACATTAACCTGATTAGTAGCCCTGGCTAGTAATATCTTGCTGTCCCTGCACACTGGGTTAAAAATTGAGATATAATACCTGTGTGTTAAGTAGTAGCTATTAAAATTAAACTGCTAATGAAAACTTAAAGGCTAATGACTCAGCTTTTTGATTACAGAAGAATATCAATAATCCATGAAAAGTAAGTTGATTTCTAGGTCCATCAGTGCACACATTATGCTTTGAGTGGTCAGTTTGAATGACTAGTGAATGCACTTCTCCATGAAAAGGACTTTATAGCCCATTCTGCATTCTCCTTCATCCTTACACTTAGGATATTATATGGAATATCTACTGCATAGCGTTTTGAAATATAGATAGTGTTTTAATCTTTTGGTCTTGAACTGTAGTTCAGGATAATACAATTTCCTTTCTTGTTCTATTATGTTTAACTTTAATTAGTATACTTTTTGAGTAAATATGTATTTTTGACACCATAAGTTGGAACTACAATCACAGAATTTTTATGGGCCAAAGGAGGTCATTTAGCCAATCAACTTTGAACCAACTCTCTGACTTAGTGATTTTGACTTAGTGCCAAGCTCCTGACTTTTCTCCATAACCCTGCATATTGTTTTGATTTGAATACTTATCAAATGCTTTATTGAAACCTTAATTGAACCTTCCATCGTGACACCTACAGCAGTGCATTCAAAACCCAGATGACTCACTATGCGAAAGTTTTTTTTTTCACATCACTTTTGCTTTTTTTTTGCAAACCACGTTGAAACGTTGCCCTCTCATTCTGTTGGAGTCTGATGCTGCCTTGCAGATAAATTGTGTAGTCTCTTGCTAGGCTGAATGGCTGAAAGGTACTTCCCAAAATTCAGGAGCACTGCTCTGAAAGCTTGTACTTGCAAATAAACCTATAACTTGGTGTCATGTGATTTTTAACTTTGTACACCTCAGTCCAACGCTGGCACCTCCACATGACAAGTATCAATGGCAGCTTCTTGAAAAAAATGCTAATTAAATGATTGTTTCTTAATGGGATTAGAGATAATCCAGTAGTTATTTAATACGTGATATTGAAACATCAGTGATTTATGATACGTACATTTGTTTGAATTACTTTAACTAAAACTTGTCATCACGAGGTTAAATCAAATAATCAAGTCTATTAGGATTCCAAATTAGAGACACTGTTAATTAATCAAATCTGCTGGCAACTGTCTAGCTGATTTGATTTTATCATTTCAAATTAACATATTTATAAAAGTACATAAAATTTGACAGCTTTTTTCCCTTGAGTTAATTATTTTCATGAGCAATTTTGGAATTAAGTTTGAGTCTTGCAGCTCATTTTTTATCTCAATTTGAAAAGTATATCATGTAGTGTAGGTAATATTTCTTGTAAAAGATCCATTGGCTCATTTCCACAGAATTTTCATATTCATTCTTGAGCTTCAATTATTCAACGCATTTGGTCTCTTCCGTATTCCAAAAGAAATAAATGTGCGGAGATTTGCTGCACGTTACTCAGTAGAATACTTTCATGATCAACTACATTTTATGACTGATAAAAGTTTAGAGAGAGTTTTGCACCTTATTGTTTCAAACTCAATTGAAAAGAGAGATGCAGTTTCATATTCATATTTTATGCATGTTTAAACAATGTAAGTTTAACAAACACAGTTGCATCATTTATATTTTAAAATTATTAGCAATCAGAAGTTCAAAGGTGGCAAACTTTACCTGTGAAAGACCACTTCACTTACTGAAATATGCTAAGACAGAAGATTTGAAAGGCACTAGATAAAATACACGTAACATGCTGCTCAGAATCTTTGGTGGAGGAAGGAGTAAGAGTGAGGTAGGTAAGACAAAAGTAATGCAACAATCCCGACAGAAACCTTGTCACAAGAAATCATGGTTTGGACACAAGCTAATAAATGAAATTCATGGGCTGTTGTTTGTGATTTTCAGGATGTACTCCACATGAGTTTGGTTCCCAGTTGGAATTGATTGATAATCCTTTTGACTCACTTTATCAGAGATCATTGACCAGGATCTGATGATGCTGTAGATGTTGAACAATAGAGGTAACATTGACACAAGAAATCAGGATCACTTATGCTTAATCGCTGTGTTCTGAAAATGCACTTTTGGCTAAAATTGGTGTCTGTCAAGCAGCATTGCACTGTTGGGAAATCTGCAACAAATATCTATTGGTGAGCGTGTTCGTAGTTAATGTCCACCCAAAATATCCACAGACCAACCAAGGCAATGGACAGCACAATAATACTGATGTAATGCCAGCACGGCCATTTTTGCAGTTCAAAACTCCAAGTAATATCCTCTCAACTTCAAGAATTGAGCACGTGTTCAACAACAGGAAGAACCACCACAATGGTTTTCACAGGTGTCATCTAACTTACTAATTGGATGCTGGTTAACTTCAGTTGCTGTTTTCATTCAACTCAATTGGGGATTTATATAGTTGATTAGAGTATTAACAGAACAATTGTTTTGTGCAAAAGCAATTTAAAAACTGTTCCCTGCAGATTTTTTTTTGCTTTTAGGAATTCCCTGGAGTGGGTCATGACTGTGAGAGTAGACCAAAGTTACACAAAGCAGGGCAAGCTGCTATAACATGGGGAAGCAATTATGTCGTCAATTTGTCTCTAGACTAGTAATCCAGAATCCCAGGTTCAAATCTCATTAATGTAGATGGTTGAATATAAATTCAATTAAAAAATGGAATAAAGAATATTTACAAGAATGGTAATAATCAGAACTATTCTCCTTTGAGAGAAGGCTAAGAGGAGATCAGATGGAGGTTTTTAAAATCACAAGTGGGCTATATAGAGTAGATAAGCAGAAACTGTTCCTGCTTGTAAAACCAACAAGAATAAGAAGGCATAGATTTAAAGTGGTTTGCAAAAGAAGCAAAGGTGTAGAAAATTGTTTTCATTCTGTAATTAAGGCATTTTAATGCACTGCCTGAAAGTGTGGTTGAGGCAGGTTCAATTGAGGCATTCAAGAGTGCATTTTATGTTTATTTGGTTAAAATTAATGTACAAGGGTATGAAGGAAAAGCAAGAGATTGGCACTAGGTAATATTGTTTATTCAGTGAGCCGGTGCAGGCTCAATGAGTCAATTGGCTGCCATCTCTGCTATAATACCTCATCAGTGATTCTCTGCAAACTCTAATGTTGATGACAAAACCATTGTTGATTGTTGTAAGAACCCAAACTCATGAAACTCATTTAATGATTTGCTAAATCCATTAATCTGGTCATCAGAGTCCTCAGCAGTCGACCTGCTGTATGGCTGACCTTTCAGCTGCCTGGCTCCGGTGCTGTCCTTTCCCCTGCCCGAGCCGCTGCTTTTTGGTGTCTGATTTGTCATCGGGTGCTGATCCCAGCTCTTTGTTGGCCTTTGAGTTTGATGGTTTCTGCCTTGCTGATGACAATAACGAATCAATGGCTCTCCAATGGTCAGCTCCATTTGCTGCTTAAGGTTTAGGATGCGCAGGTGTGCCTTTTCCTCTCCATTAACTCTCATTTTATCTGTTTGTGCATCATTGTCTCCTCAAAGAAAGAGCAGGGAGTATGCAACTGAGTAACTTTTTTTTATGTGATGTAGCCTGTACTGTCCACACTCTGTAAAATGGCATTCTGAGGCTTACACTAATGCTAACTGTGCATGGGTACAGTGGAGCAAATAAAAATGTTTGTTATGAGTCCTGATTGACAGAAATGCTTGATTACTGAATGAAGATAATGTGTTGGTTTAAGCAGTTTCTGAGCTGAATGATGCAACTGGCAATGTGAGCTTACTAAACACATTGATATATCATATCATATCCAGACGCTTGAATACAGACCCCCATGATTACCTGGTCCCACTGCCTTTTCAGGTCTCCTTAAAACTTATCTGTTCGTTCAAGCTTTAATGGTCCATGCTTATATCATGAGCTGGAAAATCATGAGTCTGTCCAGCTCATGATTTCAGAAATACTGCTTCTAAATGCCATTCCAACATATTGTTGTCTCAAGGACCTGAGAGTGGGGTGAGATCTAGTTTCACAAGTTGTGATGTTATGCAGGGCTAAGCCAGTTTGGTTTGATGGATCACCACAGTTCTCAGAATCAATATCTGGATCCCAACATTATGCGCCCCCCCCCCCACCAAAACCTCTCCCCTCATACCCCATTCAACCTGCACCCCCTCATGTTCGCCATTTTTCATTCTTTCATATTCTTCATCCCCCTCATACTCTCTATCCCACCATGTTTCCATGTAGTCCCTTTGACTTGATGGTCCTGAAATATCAACATTCTCCCTGTGACCCGTCCATTCCCAATGTATTCTCCGTACGCACTCACCCAGTATTCACTACTCAAATATTTTGGGATGCCATTCCACCATTGAAGAGCTCTGCCATTCAAAAGTACTATGTACTGGGAAGAAAGCTCATATTTATAAAAGCCATTAAAACATGTAAATCTCCTCAAGTAGTGAAAAAATTATGAAAGCTAATACACTATTCACAGTTAATCAAAGGCTGATAATCCTTTTATAACATCATGAAACTGCTCAATATCTGAATAATTTATCAGCCTCTGCTAGAAAAAAAGGCCCTCTATATTTTGACAGCCAGCCAAGCATTCATAATTGACTATATTGTAATTACCCATCCCTGGAACTATGAACATGATATCTCTAATCAGGGGATTCTTTTTAAGAGAATAAAAACACACACTGAAGCACCTGAAAATATGAGGGTATTGAGAGAAGAAAATGTATATTTGTTACAAGGCTGAAATGGCAACCTTGACCCTCAGAAGAGGTATGTGTAAGGTAGCAACCCAATTTTTTGTCCCATGAAAAGGCCAAAGAAAATTAGAATGGGATGGTGGAGGCACAGCACATTTAAAATTTCTGAAATTCCAAAATTTCATCAACTCTAAGCTTTGGTCCTTCCCCAGCCCATTCCTGCCTTCAACTCCTGTTGAAAGTGTGGTTTTGTTAATTTCCTGTGAAGCACCTTGGGATATCTTGTTATTACATTAAATCTGTTGTTGCTACTGTTTGCAGAATCTCCTGTCTTTCTGCAGAGGCAGGTTATCTTTCTTTCCTGTCACATCCTGGTCCAAAGTCAAATTCTGAACCTTTTGGGAGTAAACTGTACAAACTAATTTACAAAACTGTTTGAATCTCCTGTATTATCTTGTATATTGGAAACCATGTTGATTTTATTTCAAGTGAAAATTGGCATTACAGGACCCAAAAGAAGATATTATATTCAGTTTTCACCAAAGATTGGAGACAGGAGAGGGCTGGGGAATGACCACAGATTTGTAGAGTGATACAGCATAGAAACAGACCCTTCGGTCTAATTCACCTGTGCCAACCAGGTTTCCCGAAACTAAACTAGTCCTGTTGCCTGCATTCGGCCCACATCCCTCTAAATGTATCCTGTACGTGTACCTGTCCAAATGTCTTTTAAATGTGGTAATTGTACCTGTCTCTACCATATCCTCTGGCAGCTTATTCCATACATTGTGAAAACATTGCCCTTTGGTTCCCTTTAAACCTTTCCCGTCTTAGTTAAACCTATACCCTCTACCTTGGGACTCCTCTACCCTTGGAAAAAGACCTTTGCAATTCACCTTATCTATTGCCCCCATGATTTTATAAACTTCAATAAGAGCACCATTCAGCCTTGGACACTCCAGCCTCTCCTTATAGCTGAAACCCTCCAGTCCTAGCAACATCCTGGTAAATATTTTTCCGTATACTTTCTCGTTTAACAATATCCTTCCTATAGCTTAGAATTTTTGGTCAAGGTTGTTGTTGGAAGATCCATAATTTGTATTGCGTGAAAATAGTAACAAAGTACCATTGGAAATTGTTAACTTGGGCCTTGCTATTTGCCACAGCTAACGGAAGATCAGCCAAATTGTTACACCTATTTGCATTGATTGCCTCAGGGTATGTTGGCAGATTGGGTGAATGCCGCTTGATTGCATAATTACAGAGCTGGTAAGAGCTAATCACAAGTAAAAGAATAAATAAAAACTTCTAAAAATACATGACATGCAACACTGAACAAATGTATCATGGAGTTTTGGGGAAGGTGGGATGTGATCAGCTAGAGCATATATGTTGCACATGTTTTGACAATTATAATAAATCTCTTGTAATAGGTCTGAATGCTGGAAGTGTGAATATTTGTGAAGAGGTCTTTGAAATATTTGTTATTAGAAGCACTGACAACTTTGTTGGGATATTTCAGCTTTGCACAGGCAACAAGTCAGAACAAGTCTGAAAAATAGTTCAGTTGCACAAAATATCCCATTTGTGCTGTCATTTTCCTCAAAAAGATCAATCTCATTGCATAATGAGAATGAGGATCCAGTGAACCGGGAAGTATCTTGAACAATTGAATGTAAATATTACTATGCTTGGTGAAAATGTTTTCATCCTTTGTAAGCAATTCATTTTTTGTTCATTTGCTTGCTGCCTGACCTGAAATTCTAATGGGTTCGACCATTAGTCTCCGAAATCTCATGCAAATTAGAGTTACTAGCTATTTATCTCATTTCTATGGCCATTCTGTGAATCTCCCACTAGAGTTCTTCAGGACAAAGCTCCTTCTCTTCTAAAGAATGCACCTATTAATTCCACTTTGTGATTGTTATGTAATCAAGATGGTGATTATCCTGCTCCAGTGACTCAGTTAACATTACCCTTTGTCTCTATTTGCAATTAAACTCAATACACAGAAATCAATCAAAACAATACAGGGATAAAGGTGCTTTCTTCCTCATTAGCAAAGCATTCATTAATATGCAGTTTGTGACTTTTAAAACCGTGAGGTGGGAGCTATCAATTCACAGCATCGAAGACTTGCTGTCAGATAGTTCAAAATAGTCAGCAAAGAAAACTCAAGATTTATAATGGAAATACTGAAGTAATAGATGAAGAAAAAACAATACAACTCAGTAAGGAAAAGATGTTCCAATGATAAATGGGGAGAGAAGATACAATTTCAAACTTGAAAAAAATTTGCTTAGAGAATACTGCATAAAGTCAGAACAAAAAATAGGAAAGCTAGACAAAAAAGAGGGCTAAGCATGTTTTTTTAAAAATAATTTATGAAACACAGATATCACCACAAGTCAGTTGTTCATGTTGAAATGTCTTCCATGCCGTGTTTTGTATTTTTGGCAATTGAATGCAGTGCAAGGTCATATCAGAAGGGTTAACTATAGTGCTGAAGGCTGGAATTAGATTAGATTAGATTAGATTACTTTTTTAGATTAGATTAGATTAGATTAGATTAGATTAGATTAGATTACTTACAGTGTGGAAACAGGCCCTTCGGCCCAACAAGTCCACACTGACCCGCCGAAGCGTAACCCACCCATACCCCTACATTTACCCCTTTACCTAACACTACGGGCAATTTAGCATGGCCAATTCACCTGACTTGCACATCTTTGGACTGTGGGAGGAAACCGGAGCCCCCGGAGGAAACCCACGCAGACACGGGGAGAACGTGCAAACTCCACACAGTCAGTCGCCTGAGTCGGGAAGTGAACCCGGGTCTCTGGCGCTGCGAGGCAGCAGTGCTAACCACTGTGCCACCGTGCCGCCCACCATATTGGCTAGACTGGTCAGGATAGCAACATTCCATCCCCAAGTGAGGTATTAGATTCAACTCCCAGTCCCAGGTTACTTCTACTGATTTCCTTATGATAGTTTGGGTTTTAATCAGGCAGAAGCCGATTGAGTGGTGACCCCTCCAATCTCCCACCACTGTCCCAATTAAATCTGTGGCAAGAAAGTGAGGCATAGTCTTCGTGCCCTGCAAACACTTTGAAGTCTTTAAAATCTTCATCCTAATGCCACTAATATTCAATCAACAGTGGGCAGGACATGCATCATGTTGAAATTCACTTCTGTCAGAGTAGTCTGTTGGATCCAGGTGGGTGGGGGTGCCGGATGGGAAAAGGTGGATGTTGTGCGTAAGGCTCTTGTTCAAAGAGACGATCCTCACTCCTCCCTTGGTGAACACCTCCTACCATTACAAATCTGGCCCGGGTTCATGGTGATAATAGACCTTCCATGGATGTAATAACAGAAGCAGCCACCACCTCCAGCATGGCATTTTCAATCAATAGAAACTTGCTGACAGTTTTCGGTAGGTGAGACTTCCACCCCCAGGTATCTTTGGTTCCTGAGAAGGCTCAGTGCTACTCAATATTCATCATCCACCTCCATGTGCCTTCTCAAAAAGAAGTTGCTTAGAGCTATTGTCAACTGTCTAGTCAGTATGTCCCATCACCTCCACTGAGCATTACCTCAGAACTTGAACTTAAAAATCAAGTCCAAAGCTTTTGTACCCAGGGTATTATCGCATTGCTGGAATTGCTGCCTTTCGGACAAGATTTACACTTCAGTAGTAAATAGTGAAGTTATTTTAAATGACTTGGTGAAGAATTAACCCTCATTTAAAACCAAATGTCATATTATCTGGCTATTGTCACCTTGGTTTTTTGTGAGAATTAGTTGACTGACCAAGTTTCCCATATTACAATAATTACAGCGGTTCAAAGTTGGCTGTGTAGTGTTTTGAGACATCCTGTGGTCATGAAAGGTACTACATATATGAAAATTGTCATTTCTTTGGATATCAGTGAACCAGATGGATTGCTGTAAAATTTCCGATAGTTATTGCGCCTCCATTACTGATGGTCTTTTTTTCTTCAAATTTCAGATTGACTTAATTAAATTTCCCGTTGTCATTGTGGGATTTGAACTCAATTTTGAGATCATTAGTCCATACCTCTGGGCTTCAAGTCCAATGGTAGACTCACTGTACTACCATTTCAGATTTGAAAAGGAAATTAGTGAAGACTATAAAATACAATAGACTCACTGAGTCACAAAGCTAGTCCCTTTTTGTTACTAAAAGCTGTTCCTTGGCTCAAGGATGCTCTGTCCTTGATTTTTTCAGAGGGGTAATAAACCAGGCTGGGCTCCGATCAGTCTGGTGATATGGAGATGAAAAGGATGTCTACATGTAAACAAATGAGACTTCAGGCCAAAATGGTCATGTTTTAGAAGGGGCCTGCCTAAAGAAAAGGGAGCGGTCAGCTCTCTAGCTGAGCTGAGCAGTTTTAGTTCAGTCTTGAACAAGCTGGAAGTTCAACAGGGAGCTGTGTGGAAAATCTCTCTCTCTTTCTGCCCTTCAATTTCAACCTACAAGCATGTGTTCTATTTATACTGGTTTTAAAAGGGAGTTTGCTTAGTGGGACTGTTGTGTATATTTGGAATAGCATAATTTATGTCGAGTTGGATAGGCTGAGTTCTGGAGGGGTTTTTTAATGTATTCTTTGTGTTTCATTGTGTAATTTTGTGAATACATTTTTGTCTATTTTAAAATCTGGTAGTCAACCTAGCTAACTTAATCTGGGTAATTTTCACTGCACACTTACCAAATCAAGTTGCAAAGTTATCGTCTGAGCTGCCTGCATAAGGATGTTTTGAGTGGTCTGGCCTAGTCCATAACAGACTGGGGGCTCTTTGCGGGATTTTAAACAACAAATGGTCAGTGCTAGTGTCTTTATTTTGGGTATTGGTTTGGTTAGGATAGTAATGGCTCTTTCAGTCGCCAGAAGTGTTCTGGACTTTGGAAGGTTTACAAAAAGTGAATAAGATGAAGTTGCAAGAATTAGCAGAGAAACTGGAATTGGAACTGCCTGCTTCTGTGAGGAAAGGAGAGATAATTACAGCAGTAGCTCAGTATTTAAACTTGCTAGAGAAACCCTCAGAATCTATAGCGATGGCAAGAATTCAATTGCAAATGATGCACCTCGAGTTAGAGGTAAGAGATGAGAAAAGGACAGCAGAAATGAAAAAGTTTGTGTTACGATTAAAAGCAGAAAAGAGGGGAAAAGAGAGAGAGCAGAGAAAAAAGAGAGTGTTTGAACTTCAAAAACTGACACTTATAAATGAAAGTCAGCTTAAAAGGCTGGAGATAAAGGCTGGGGGTAGGCTGAGTGAGGAAGAGAGTGAGGATGAGCAAGCCCCTAGTAGTCAGAAACCTAGTGAGAAACTGTTTAAGTATGTTCAAACATTGCCTAAATTTGATGAGAAGGATGTGGAAGCCTTTTTCATCTCATTTGAAAAGGTGGCTAAACAAATGTAGTGACGCTTTGGGTTTTGTTGAATCCAAACAAAACTTGTAGGTAAGGCAAGCGAGGTATTCACATCTCTACCAGAGGATGTATCTGGGGAGTATGAGGAGGTGAAAAAAGCCATTCTAAGTGCATATGAGTTTGTGTCAGGAGCCTAAGGAGGGACCAAGGTCAGACCTGTATTGAGTTTGAAAGGATCAAACAGAGTAATTTTGATAGATGAATAAGAGCTTTAAAAATCTATCAAACCTCTGATGCCTTTAGAGAGGTAACTATTTTGGGGAAATTCAAAAATTCACTGTCTGAAATAGTGCAAACTCATGTGGAAGAGCAGAGAGTTAAAACAACAAGGTTAGCAGCTGAAATGGCTGATGATTATGAGCTGGTCCATAAAACTTGGTTTGGCTTCCGGAATCAATTTCAGTCCATGAGATATAGAAACTGGGGCAAAGAGAAATCCTCACGTGGAAAGGGAAAGGTAGATCTCAGAGAAGATCATAAGGATAACTGACTACAGGTTAAAAGAAGAAGCCCTTGAGGGGGACAAAGAAGTAAAAGGCTCCGGTGTTTTCATTGTAATAAAATGGGCCACACAAAATCACAGTGTTGGTGGGCTAGGAGAAAGCCAGATGTAGAAAAAATAGACAAAACACAAAGTTTTGTTAGACTAGTAGCAATAAACCCAAGGTAAGTTAGACAACCGCTTCAGAGTGTATAAGATGATCAGAGATTGATTAAGGAGGAAGTGCCAGATCTGATTAAAAAATATATGTGCAATATTAAAGTTTATTCATATAGGCCAGGAGTAGTAGCTAAGGAGGTTACAGTATGAAGGGACACAGGATCCTCTCAGGCTGTAATGCTGAAGGATGAGGAGATTTGCACTCCTGAGGGACTATTACTGGAAAGGTACTAGTAACTGGAATTCATGGTGAGACAAAAAGTGCTCAGTTATGTAAAGTAAGGCTAGAGAGTCCAGAGAAGAGTGGAGAATTTGTGGTAGAAGTACGGGACAAACTCTCAACTCCAGGAATACAATCTGTCCTTGCAGATGATATAGCTGATTCACCAGTAGGCATTCTACCTACCCTTGATGAAAAAGCAGTGGAGATACAGGCAACTGAAGACATGAAGGATATTTATCCAGGAATTTTCCCTTATTGTGTGATCATAAGATCACAGTGGCACAAGTTGAAGCAGGAGGGATCAAAAGGCACAGATAAGGAATCTGACATAGTGTTATCCAAAACTTACTTTGGTCAGATAAGTGGAACAGAGAAAGAGCAAGTAGGTGAACATGCAAGAATCTTTAGCTCTACTAAATTATTTGAATTACAGCAGAAAGATGAGGAGTTAAAACAGTTACACCAAAGGCATATACAGACAAAGAAAGTGAATACATTCCTGTGTGTTATTACTTAACAAATGATGTCTTACTGAGGAAATGGAGACCATTGCACATTCAACAGATGAGAAATGAGCAGAGATTCATCAAATTGTTTTGCCAGTAGGGTATAGAAAGGAGGTGCTGCAATGGCACATGAGCTACCACTTGGAGGTCCTTTAGAAGTGAGGAAAACTCAGGCTAAAATTCAAAGATATTTTTACTGGCCTGGACTACACAAAGATATAGTTGAACTTTGCCACATGTGAACTACATTTCAGCTAAATAGAAAACCACAGGCAGTATTAAAACCTGCACCTTTAATACCTATTCATTTGAGGAACTTTTCATAAGAGTCTTGATTGTTTGCAAAAGTCCACTACCTCAAACAAAAAGTGGGAATAAATATTTATTAACAATAATGGATGTGTCGACAAGATTTCCAGAGGCAGTCCCATTACACAACATCAGAGCTCAAAAGGTTGGAGCAGAACTACTTAAATTTTTTACTAGATATGGATGACCAATAGAGATCCAGTCAGATCAAGGATCAAAGTTCACATCCAAACTATTCAAGGAGGTTATGAATAACTTGGGAATAAAGCAATTCAAATCTATTGCATACCATCCTGAATCACATGGAGCACCAGAGAAATGGTATCAAACACTAAAAACCATATTGAGGGCTTCTGGTCAGGATTATCCAGATGCTTGGGATAAGGGAGTTCTGTTTGTACTTTTTGCGATCAGAGATGCACCAAATGAATCAACCAAATTTAGTCCATTTGAATTCATTTTTGGGTATGAAGTAAGAGGCTCATTAAAATTGATGAAGGACAAATAAATAAGTCAGAATTCAGAGACCACCCATTTGGACTATGTGTCAAATTTTAGACAATGATTAAATCGAGTTGGAGAGTTGGTATTTAAAAGTATCACAGCACACAGTGAAACAGGAAGCGGAGCGGATCAGAATTCACAAATTTGCAATTATGCAATTGGAGATAAGGTATTCGTGGTACTTCCAATGACAGGTGAGCCTTTAAAAGCAAGGTTTAGTGTGTCGTTTCAAATTTAGAGGAAATGGACTGAGGTGAACTACTTGGTAAGGATTCCAGACAGGAAGAAATCTCACAGAGTGTGTCATGTGAATATGCTCAAAAGGTATTTTGATAGGGAAGGAAAGCAAGAGGAGAAGGTGTTATTGATTACAGCATAGAAGGAAGAACCAAGTTCAGAGGATTCTGAATTGGACATTCCTCAAATCAACTGGACAATGAGGAAGTTGTCAAAAATTGGGCTAAATTATTGAGTTAGCTTTCACAAGAAAATTGAAATGGCCTGAAAGAGTTATTACTATCACATGGGGAGATATGCGGAAATAAACTGTTGTAGAGATAGGAGATGCTGTTCCGATTAATCAAAATCCGAAAGGCATAACCCTTTAAAGTTGGCACAGGTTCAGAAAGAGTTAGAGCACATGCTCCAAGATGTTATAATCGGAGTGAGGTACAGTGACTGGAGCTTACCCACAGTCATGGTGCCAAAGTAAGATGGTACCCAACTATTGCAAAGTCAACATCGTTACAAAGACTGATGCATATCCAATTCCATGATTGGAGGACTGTGTTGAAAAAGTGGGACAAGCAACTTACATTTCTAAATTGGAATTGCTCAGATACTACTGACAAGTACCCCTGTCAGAGAGAGCAAAGGCTATTTCAGCTTTTGAAACGCCAAATGAACTATATCAGTTCAAAAGCATGCCATCTGGTGTGAAAAATGCTCCAGCACATTTCAGAGAATGATTAATAAAGTATTTGCCAGATTACCTAACTGTGCGGTGTATATTGAAGACCTAGTGATTTTTAGTCACTCATGGAAGGAACATTTACAGCATTTAGCAGACTTGTTTGATTGACTTCAGAAGGCAGGCTTTATGGTAAACCTAGCTAAAAGTGAATTTGGCAAAGTCCAAGTTATCTTCCTGGGCTTTGTTACTGGATATGGACAAATGGCCCCACAGGATATGAAAATGAAAGTAATTGAGGAATTTCCCACACTATCGATGAGAAGGCAGTATTATGGTTCCTGGGGTTGAATGGATTTTACCAAAAGTTTGTGTCAAACTTTAGCAGTGTGGCTGCACCACTGACTAAATTGTTTAAAAAAAAGGGTAAGAAGTTTCAGTGGACAGCAGACTGTCAAAAGGCCCATTCAATTTGACAATTGTGCACGTGGCAGGTCATGACAACCTGATTGCCGATGCGTTATCGAGACTCGAATGAGATGCAGAGGCGTTCAACGGTAGGTGTACCACAGCTTGAATTTGCATAGGATTGTGCATGTTTGCATGTTTGCAGTTAATATAGTGTACATGTGTGTTTAGACTACTAACCAGATTTGAAGGGTTAAAAATGAGGCCATCTTTTGGTATTGACGGTTCTTTAAGGGGGGAGGTGTCACAAAACTAGTCCTTTTTTAAATAAAAGCTGTTCCTTGGCTCAAAGATACCCTGTCCTTGATTCTTTTCAGACGGGTAATAAACCAGGCCTGGCTCTAATCAGTCTGGTTTGATACAGAGATGAAAAGGATTTTGAGAGGCCTTTTGTTTATATGTAAATAGATGAGACTTCAGGCCAAATTGGTCATGTTTTAGAAGTGACCTGGATAATGAAAGGGGAGTGGTCAGCTGTCTAGCTGAGCTGAGCAGATTTAGTTCAGTCTTGAACTGGTTGAAAGTTCAACAGGGAGCTGTGTGGAAACTGTCTCTCCTTCTGCCCTTTCACTTCAACCTGTAAACACGTGTTCCATTTATGCTGTTTTTAAAGGGAGTTTGCTTATTGGGACTGTTGTATGTATTCAGAACAGCATAAACAGTCTGAGTTGGATCGGCTGAGTTCTGTAGGGCCTCTTTATTCTGTTCTTTGTGTTTCATTGTGTAATTTTGTGAATAATTTTTTGTCTGTTTTAAAATGTAGTAGTCAACCTAGCTAACTTAATCCGGGTATTTTTCACTGTACACTTAGCAAAACAAATTGCAAAGTTATGGTCTGAGCTGCCTGCTTAAGAATGTTTTGAGTGATCTGGCTTGGTCCATAATAACTGCTGTAGGAAAGATGTTGTTAAACTTGAAAGGGTTCAGAAAAGATTTACAAGGATGTTGCTGGGATCGAAGATTTGATCTGTAGGGAAAGGCTGGATAGACTGGAGGCTGAGAGGTGACCTTAGCGTTACCATGGAGTTACCATGCCAACAAGGCTGGCCCACAAGGAGTTTACTGGCACTAATGGATGGCCAGACTGATTTAAGACAGGCATGGCATCATCTACTGCTCACTAAACAGTTAGGGTGCTACAGTTATAGCAGCAATGAACGTGATTGGCTACAAACATATTTTGCCAACAAGCATACCCCAGCGGACAGTTTTAATCAGATGAATCCAGACTCTCTTACCACCTTTTGTTAGCTTGCTCTTTGACAGTACTGGAGAGCATCTCAGGACTCCAAATGCTTCTGGACCATCTATAATTTTCAAAGCACCGGCAGGGGTAGAAAATGGAGAATGTGCCTGTTGCCAATTAACAGCTTCTAAACTCCATTGGGAACTTTCTGAAGTTCTGTGCAGTCAGGAATGCAATTTGAAAGCTTATTTCAATGAACCAGAACAATCTGGTGAAGTTGGTGCATGGCTATTGCCAGAATGTCACAGAACATTTCTTGTTCTAATAATGAGAGTTTTCAGACCCTTCAGTAATCTCTTGAACTTTTACACATTGTTTTCTGCTGGCTGTCATTTTTGAGCATCTATCCTCTGTCCATCTAACAATTGTCCTTTAATCCTGAGGGTGCAGCAGCAAGTCTTAACATGGTGCCAAGCAGTTACCACCAGCCTTCTCATGATGCTCCAACCAACTATCTGGGTACTGAGCACATTTCCTACTCAAATTAGATATTACTTAAAAATAGCATTGTAGGAGTATCAAAGTTCAAGTGTGGTGTTGGGATCTGATACTTATTATGGGGATAGGTTCCCAATGCTACTTTTTGAAAATCCAGTTCATCAAGTCTCTCAAATCTATTAAATTTCACTTTTTATTCATACTACTATTGCTGTCCTGTTTCATCTACTTTGGCTACAACATTAGCTCCCCCCGCATCCCCCCCCACCCACCCCTATCCCTGCCCAGCTCTGCTGTTGCCATGTTATGTTTTAAAAGTTCAAAAATAAAACATCCGAACTGTCTTGTATCCACAACATCAGCCATTCAATAGAAAATTACTCTAGAGAGAAAATAATAAATACTTGTCTTTGTTTAGCAATATGCACAACTATTGAATGGTTGCTTCAAAATACCTTACGGCACTTTTGAATTGTATTCACTGGTGTAGGGTAGGAAATGCAGCAGCCAATTTACATACATCAAACTCCCATAAAAAAAAAATCACCAGATATCTGTTCTTGTGTTGACTGGGGAGCAAATATAGGCTAGGACATCAGTGCTCCACTTTGAAATAATGCAAAGGGATATTTTAAATCCAACTGAGCAGACAAATGGGGCCTTATTTAAACATCTCATCCTAAGTCTTTCTTTTTCGTCTTGTCTCTCTGTGCTGATGCTAAGTGAGTTGTGCAAACTATTGTCAGTGACTGACATAACTTGAGAGCAAAATGAACAGTTCCAATGAAGTGTCATATTGTAGTCAACAAGCCAACTTGATTTCTTTCACCACTGATGTTGTTCGACTTGCTGATTTTCTCCAGGCCTTTCTGTTTTTATTTCACATTTCCAGCATTCACAATATTTTGCTTTTGTGTCCGACAAATCAAAGTGGTTTGAATATATTTGCATGTTATATTAAGTGTAAACATGGCTTGCTGTCTCAAATGATTTGCCAAATGCTCAAACTCAATTAAAGCATCTGTTGGATTGCTTAAATAAGTTTAGAAGCTAGCCACATGTTTAGACACCAGGGATTCTCCTCTCCTTACTCTAAGAAGTATTCAAATATATCAGATTCATGAGGCTGCTCCTCTCATGTATGAGTAAGACTTGGTGCAAAGTCTACATTTTCTTGTCATACAACTTCAGTGTGGTTACTGCAGTAATTGACTTTGAGTTGCTGTAGAAGTCAGGCAAACCTAATTGTATAGAATTCAGTTATGAAGTAGGAAAAGAGCACAAGTTGAGCAAGACTAGTCAGGATGGATTTGTAAAAAGAATGCTACACATGACCTGACAACATTTTATTGAAGGAAAAGCGGAAGGCACAAGCGAATGCAATGCAATGACATTGTCATCATATGGCAGCAGGAGTTTAAAAGAATGTGTCCTGATGAATGGGAGAAGTTTGACAAGCAGGAAACAAAGGATGAATTAAATAGTTGTTTCTTAGACTAAAAATATATGGTGGGAGAAAGTGAGGACTGCAGATGCTGGATATCAGAGTTGAGAGTGTGGTGCTAGCAAAGCACAGCAGATTAGGCAACATTCGAGGAGCGGGAGAATCATTGTTTCAGGCACAAGCCCTTCACCCTGATGAAGGGCTTATGCCTAAAACGTCAATTCTCCTGCTCCTTGGATGCTGCCTGACCTGCTGTGCTTTTCCAGCACCACACTCTTGACTAAAAAGATAAGTACAGTAGTTTTCAAGTTAAAATGAACTCTCACTTATCTCTCTCCATTGCTGTACCAACTATTGCTATACAAACAAAACAAAAAGAAGCATTTTCATCACTGTTATATTTGGCTTATCAAGGTGAGGTAAGGAATGTTGTATATCTAAGAAGTTTTTTATTATGATTCATCACTCATGCACAATCATGGGTCTGGATTTTATGATCCCTTTTATGATGTGTTTGAAGGTGGGAAGGGCATTTAATTATGTCGGGTTGTGGCATGCTTCAACTCCTCCAAATTCCTGCAGCCACCAGAAGTGGTCAGACATGAGAAGGTCAACTATTGATCGACCTGAAAATTGCTGGTGGTGAAATCACTTCAGTGGCCAGTTGGCCTGTTGACTTGTGGTGTATGTGACAGAAAACTGGGCAGCCAGTTTCTTATCTTCCCCATTGCTTACTTCCAGGCACTCGGTTCCTGATCGATGGACTCAATATCAATAAAGGGGTGCGCCTACTGAGAGCCAAACCCCTGCCCTTACTGTCACGCTTCCTTCTATCATTACTGACCAATGACTTGGTTCATTTCTTGATCTTTTGCCTGAGCTGGTTGTCATTCTGGCAGAAGCCACAGCCTCCCAGTGGTGCCTCAGATTGGTCAGTAGCCCGAGTTAGGAGGAGTTTCAGTTCCCGATGTCCATGATTTGAGGAAAAGCCTACAGGTGGAAACTTAATGGTCTGAGTGGAATTTAATCACCAGTGGGTTTTCCTGGATGAAGGAACACAGGTCTCTCTGTTGGCTTTCCAGTCAGCAGGTGAGAACATTGGTGCATCCAGTCTCATCCAGTGAAAAATTATGATGGGAATTTGCACTTCAATTAATGGCAAATCATGTCAGTCACTAACCTTTAAATTTTGAATATGTATTGCAAATGAGCAATTTGAGCCACATACTCCAGGTTAAAAAAATGTACCCCTCTATTGTTGAGATTAAGTACTCCTAGTTCAGGATTAAGATATTTGAATGTACTATTATGTTCTTCCCCCAAACATTCTGCTTTGTCTCAAACCCAGAATACCATACTCTTCTCCTCCAGACAATTTGTCATGTCTCATAACAATCAAGCTGCAGTCTCAATTGAATATGATTGTAAATTCCATGTTGTTGGTCCATGCCCACCCAAAAAAAAAATAAGACTTGCCTATTTTTGAAATTTTAGCTGATGTATGCCTCTGTACTTGAGTATTGTAGAAGCTCAGTTTTATAAATACAATTGGTGATGATAACCTACAATCAATTAGACATTGGTGCTGTTTCTATCTTAATCAATCTGGCAAGATTCTATGTAATTTATCAGCCAAAGCAGTAAGTTCTTGTTAATGACTGGATTGACTTATTTTTGCATATTACATTGTAGATAATAGATAAAGTTTCTTAGATTGTTCATGTAAACTGAACAATTATGGAACTGAACATTGTAGCAGATTGGTTTACATCTTTTTTTTGTCATGAGAAAATAGGATATTTACATTTTGCTTTATAATTATGGAGGAAATTGAGAGTGTCAGCAGAGATTCATGATAAGCAGGTACAGGTATATTCAGAATCCTAATTCAAAATAATCACAGTGGTTAGATATATTTCAGCTCTTGTTTGGCCTATTACATTCTCTGTAAAATTAACACTGCCACCAAAATAAAGTCACGATTAATTCATATCTGTGAGTTGAACTCAGCCATATGTCTTGTCATTGGAGTCAGCAATACTTTGTCACTAATACACAGTATGTAAGTATTTAACTGATGATTACAGATACATGGCAAGATATGCACAAATTAAACATTTGACAACAATACTTGCAATTGATAAGCAGATATATTAGAAAACATGGTTATATTCAGTTTAAAAGAAATTGAATGTCAATAAATATAACAACAAGAACTGTATTCAGTGCTATGATAGAGAAAACATGTTTAATAAGTTAATTATGGTTTGAAATTCCACAATAATGTTTTTGTTATGAAGCCTGTAGAGACTGATAATTTTTCGCAAAAAAGTATAATTTTCCATTCGCTGATCGGAAGTATATGACAAGATTTCAAAATGTAGTAGTGTTACTATAACAAACAAACTACAACTAATCTTGTCTAAACACCAGTCGGCAACTGAAAATACAGTTAGATCAACTATTGATTTATAAAATGACAGAAAATCCTTCTGCATGATTACACTTGATCTTCTTTCTCAAGTGGATTCTTTATCCTACCAGAGTGAATCCATAATAATTCTTTTTTCAGAAACAAAAACAGAATTTGCTGGAAAAGCTCAGCAGGTCTGGCAGCATCTGTGGAGAGAAATCAGATTAACATTTCAGGTCAGCTAACCCTTCCTCAGAACAATTTCTCATTTACAGCATCCGCAGTTCTTTCAGTTTTAATTATTATTTAATGTGAGTTTGCTCTCATTCATTTCCTTTTCCAACTGTGCAACATTTAATTCCAGAACTAGCTCTTTGGTGAAGGATAAAGTGGAGATTCTTCCATCCAGACAAATAAGATAAATCTTCTGAGTCATATTTACATTCTCAATAATTCAGAATCTTCAATCTGAGTATGACCTCCCACTTGTATGGTGTTTGATGAGGGTGGGGTGATCAGCATTTTATTTGCCTAATGAGCAAGACTGGCTGCTTCAATTTTTATGGTTTCCCAATTCTTTTCTACAGTGCCCTATATGATGGAAAAGCTTGTAAATTGATATTTCAATGGGTTCCTATTGCTAGTTGCCCCATCAAAGCACACTTTCATGGTATATCAATCACACAGGCTGTGTATCCAGTTAGAAATGCTGATTAATTATTTTCTAAACACCCAAATCAAAATCTATTCTATCTTGGAATTAAAGAAATAGTTTAAAGTATAATTATTTGCAGAACTCTTATTCCTAATGCTTTCTTGTGGCATCGAGATGAATGGTTATTTACCATCAGCATACTGGTTTGGTCATTGTTTACAGGTGTGAATATCTTTCACTTACTTCCCAGTAAAACAACCTGGGCCTCTTAACCTTTAACGACAAAAGTACTTAAGTTTATTGTCAGGCAGAATTCAGATCAGGTCATGTAACCCACTTCACTTCTCTATTTTATCCTAAATAAAAAAACAAATTCTCCAACATAACAATCTTATAAACTTAGTTTTTTTTATCGACTTTTATAGACTTCAGAGTGGAATTTTCTGATATCATTTTGAAAGGCTGCGCAGTAAAAATTTTGGACTCAGTCAATCCACAATTAACTTGCACACTGTGATTGGGAAAATTTGAAATCAGTTCCATTTTTGGATAGAATCATGAAATCACACAGTAAAGGCTCTTTAGCTCATTGAGTATGGATCACCGAAAATATTGCTTGTTTTGAATTTTTAAAGACTATTGCAGAGATGGTACAGTGGAGGGCTAGGAAATGAGATGTTGTAGTAATTGTTATATTAACTTAACAGGCTATTAATTTGCAATGTTCATGTTATTTCATTAATTTTGCAAAACATCAATTGTCTGAACACTGTTCTTGCACCATATTACACAAGTCACATTGTCAGTGTCATTACTGGAAAAATAATTTTCAGGATTATAGTAAAAGCTAAATCAAACAAGAGAGATTAACAGCTGCAGCCCTTAATGGTTAAATAGGTCAAGTCCCACAGGGATTTCACCTGTGCCTTACCCCCCCAATCACTATCATTTATCTCTTGTTGGCAAAAGTATCTATGAGCATGTTGAGGGAGGACAGGATTGAATTTAGCTCTCTATAGTGGAATGATACACTGACACTCATTGTCAAATTTTATGTTGAAAGAATGGACACTTGGATGAGTCACTGATGCCTGGAGAATTGTATTCCTGATAAAGTGCTTTTGCCCGAAACATCGATTTTACTGCTCCTCGGATGCTGCCGGAACTGCTGTGCTTTTCCATCACCACTCTAATCTAGACTCTGGTTTCCAGCATCTGCAGTCATTGTTTTTACCGAATTGTAACCTGGCCAAGTCTGCATCTTCAATGGACTTGGGAAAAAAATGGAGAGCTAAAAACAGTCGGAGGCGTGTTGATTAGCTACTCCTTTAGTTATGGCGAACAAAAAAAAGGAAATATTTGCATTTCTTACGTTGGATGGAATGAAAGGAGGTTTATTCTTTCATTCTGGAGTGGAGCCTGTGATATTCACAGATACTGTGTTTTTGGATTGTTTTGAATTGCACTGAAGCTGAATAAAGGCAAGTCAGCAAGTCAACATTCCTTTACTGCTACAGAGTTTAAAAATGCCACTTGGCAAATTTGTAATTTTAACTTGAAAGCTTTTGAACTACAACTTGCAAAGAATATGCAAGACTGAGCAAATAAAAACCGTTGATGAGACTGAAAGCTTGCAGCTTCTCGCATTTTAACTTACTGGCTTAGTTTTGGGTGATGATTTTTAATTTAAAAATATCTTCAGTTCAAAAATCCATACCTACATGTCATGAAAGGCTTGGAGGAAAGCTATTACATTTGCTTCAGTAACTTTACTGATTCAGCTACAGATTTGATTTCAATGATTTTGAGTCAGTAGGGTCACTCACTGAGATTTCAAGTGTATGGAATAGCATTTGAAAAGTAAAATCAGTTTAGTGTGCTGCAGTATTCAGTGTAAGTTGTAATTTGTACAATAACTATCACACCACTGTCTGTGACATGACTTTCTCATGCTGTATGATGTGTAGAATCCTGATTGAAGGCAGCAGGTCATACAGTCATAGAAATGTACAGCACGGAAACAGACCATTTGGTCGAACTCATCCATGCTGACCAGATAACGTAAATCAATCTAGTTGCATTTGCCAGCATTTGGCCCATATCCCTCTAAACACTTTCTAATTATGTCCCCATCCAGATGCCCTTTAAATATTGTAATTGTACCAGCCTCCACCATTTCCTCTGGCAACTCATTCCATACATGCACTATCCTCTGTGAGAAAAAATATCTCTTCAGGTCCCTTTTAAATCTTTCCACTCCTACCTTAAACCTATGCCTTCTCTTATTGGACTCACCTACTCTTGGAAAAAGACCTTGTTTATTTACCGTATCCATGTCCATCATGATTTTATAAACCTCTATAATGTCACCCCTCAGCTTCCGATGCTTCAGGGAAAATAGCCCCAGTCTATGCATCCTCTCCTATAGCTTAAACTCTCTAACCTTGAGAACATCCTTGTTAATCATTTCTGATGGCAGGGAGACCAGAATTGATTGCAATGTTTTAAAAGTGGCCCAACCAATGTCTTGTACAGCCCCAACATGACGTCCTATCTGCTATACTCAATGCACTGACCAGTAAAGGCAAGCATACCAAATGCCCTCTTCACTATCCTGTGTACCTGTGACTCCACTTTCAAGGAACTCTGAAGCTGCACCCCAAGGTCCTTTTGTTCAGCAACACTCCCCAGGACCCTACCACTAAGTCTATACATCCTGCTCTGATTTGTTTTACAATGCCCAACACCTCACATTCATCTAAATTAAACTCCATCTGCCATTCCTTGCCCTGCAGAACCTTGTCGATCACCTCACTGAAGTCCATATAGACAATGTCCACAGCTCTGCGTCCATCAATCTTTTTTGTCACTTCTTCAAAAAACTCAATCAAGTTAGTGAGACACAATTTCGCATGTTGACTATCCATAATCAGGCCTTGCCTTCACAAATACATGTAAATCCTGTTCCTCAGAATCCCTTCCACAACTTACCCACAACTGATGTCAGGCTCACCAGTCTATAGTTCTCTGTTGCATCCTTACCATCTTTCTTAAACAATGGCACCACATTCGGCAAATTCCAGTCTTCCAACACTTTACCCATAGCTATGGATGATAAAAATATCTCAGCAAGGGGCCCAGAAATCACTTCCCTAGCTTCTTACAAAGTTCTGGGGAACACCTAATCAGGTCACAGGGATTTATCTACCTTTACACGTTTTAAGACATCCACCAAATCCTCCTCTATAACATGGACACTTTTCAAGATATCATGATTTATTTCTCCAAGTTTTCTAGCTTCCATGTCCTTCCCCAAAATAAGTAATGGCACTAAATACTGGCTTAATATCTTACCCATCTCCTGCATATGTTCCACACATTGATGACTTTGTTTATCTTTAAAGGACCCTATTCTCTCCCTCATAACTCTTCTGTCCTTAATGTACTTGTAGAATATCTTTGGATTCTCCTTAACCTTATTTGCCAAAGCTACCTCATGTACTCTTTTGGCTTTCCTGACTTCCCTTTTGAGTATACTTGCTGCTCTTATACTCCTCAAGGGATTCATTTGATCCAGGCTATGCTATAACTGCCATCTGCCTTCTCTTTTTTCTTGTCCAAAGCCTCAATTTCTCTAGTCATCCAGAATTCTCGACACCTCGCAGCCTTGTTCTTCACACTAACAGGAACATACTGCCTCTGAACTCTCGTTTTCTCATTTTTGAAGATGTTCCACTTTCCAACTGTCCCTTTTCCTGCCTCTCCCAATCAACCTTTGAAAGTTCTTTCCTAATACCAGCAAAATTAGCCTCACATCGCACTGGAAGTAACTCAGATATTACTTTCCTCAAAAACCTGTTTTTTAACCTCCTGCCTAATTTCCTTTATTCGCTCTTCAGAACCCCTCTGATGTCATGTACAATGGCCTCCTGCTGGTCATGATCCCCTTTGAGAATATTCTGCACTCTCTCTGAGACATCCTTGACCCTGGCACCAGGGAGACAATACACAATCCTAATGTCTCGTTGTTGACTGCAGAAACATCTCTCTGTGACCCTGACAAGAGAATAGTCCATCACAATCGATTGCTTGGAACGTGACATACCTTTCATTACCGTCAAGCCAGTCTTGGCTTGAGAAATTTCATCGTCGGTGCTACATTTCCCTGATAGTCCATCGCTCCCTACATTTTCCAAAACAGCATACTTGTTTGAGATTGGGATAGCCACAGGAGACTCCTGCATTATCTGCCTACCCATCCTACCTTTTCCTCAAGGTAACCCATTTAATGAATGTATCTGCAGTTTTTTTCAATTAGAATAGATTAGATTCCCTGCAGTGTGGAAACAGAACCCTTGGCCCATTAAGTCCACACCAACCCTCTGAAAAGTAACCCACTCAGACCCACTTTCCTCTGACTAATGTACCTAACACTCGGGGCAATTTAGCCATGAAACTGCCATCCATCACATCCCTTAACTCCAGTGAATTCCACTGCTTCTAACTAATGCTGCAACTGATCCATGCAGTCCAACAGTATTCACAACCAAACACTCTTTCTGCAGCCATACTCATCAGCAATATTTAAATTATCTCTAATCTCCCACATCTAATAGGAAGAGCACATCACTCTACTGAAGGCTACTCTTAAACAATCCACAGACTCAAAAACTAGCATAGTCTTACTGCTCTAAAAACACTGCTCTGAATAACTTAACACCTATGTTTTTAGGTCTGAGTTGGAAACATCGGGATGTTAATGTAAACAATGCAATAAAGGCTTGCTGCAGGTTGAAAAAAAAATTGAAAACACTATCACAATGCCTGTTATTACACTGGAGCTTATTGCTATGTGTTGGAATATTATTTGCTATTATACCAGAGCACATTAATTCTCCAAAACCAGTTCTTCTTGTCATCTGAGCCCAATATGCTCTATTCCAGGAGTTGCAGGATAACTTTGTTTCTTACACATGTTGCTGAGTATGCATAAAAGCTGCTGGATAGTAATGGGAAATAGAAAGTGGATGACCCTGACAAGAGAAGAAATGTTGCTTTATATGTATGAAAGCAGAATGATACTTAGACCGCAGCAAATCCTGAACCATAGAGGATTACAAAACCAACTTGAACTTAACTCTCAAGGCTCATCATGGCATTTTTATGCCTGGGAAAAAAAATACAACATTATTACTTGCTTACAACCAGCTGCATTGTCTCAGTTATTTCATTTGAGAGAGAGAGAGGTAATTGCAATTTGCAAAAATTTCCTCACTGTGGAATATAATTGATAATTTGCTGTTATTCATCACATTTCACTGGCGAACTAACACAAGAGAACTTTCTACGCTCATGAGTCTTCCTGCTTGAAGCTTTTCCGTTTTCTATTATTTGCAATTTCTGACTAAAGCTCTTACAATCTTAATATGCAGTTGTGGATGGTGGAGAGGATCACTTTGCCTAAGTTAAAAAAAAGTTACAATTCAGCCTATTTAACATAATGGCCAGTAGTTTGCATTAATACCAGTGGTGAAACTGTCCAAACTTTGTGTTTTTATGAAGTAAATCAGACAGCTGTTTCCTTGGCAGGCACAAGTGCAATTGAACTTAAAAATTCAGAAGTTGCATTCTGAATTACCATGTTTCTTCACAAGCGATGTTGGAACAGAAGCTCACCAGTAGCGATGGCATTAAAATGCATACGCCAGCATGAAACAGGTTTATGCACTGACTCGTTTCCAGTTAAACATTCCAGTTTAGGTCAGGGCAAATTCATTAAGGAGTAAGTGATTATTACAAAATTTGATACATGACAAATACATTTTCCAATCCGATTGATTGAAGAGCCTGGCTGTTTTATGCCCTGTTTACAAATATCACAGGGCATCATTTGAGAAACTAAGATAAAAAAGTGATTGATTGTTTGCTAACGTGGTCCATGGGATATGAAGGTTTGTCCTGTGCTGAATAACTGAGTAAATTGCCTGTACATTCTCTGGAGTTTAGAAGAACAAGCAGTGATCTCACAAAGATTGTTATGGACCAGACCAGACCCTCTCAAAATATAATAAGGTAGCCTAGATCCCAACTTTGTACTTCTTTCGACGGTAAATGTGAGATGCTGTATTTCAGATGTAAATTGATTAGTCAAACTACTCAACATGAGGGGGATTCAAGATGGCAGTGATCTAGGAAGATCGCGTTGTAGAGCTGCACACTGCAGGGCAAGCAAGGTGAGGTTTTAACCCACACTACCTGCACCCCCCCCCCCCCCCCCCCCGCCCCCCCCTCACCCCCTACCCCCCCAGCGATATCCTGGGACTCTGGGAAGGTTGTGGAGTCCCAGGAAACTGTCAGAGAGCAACATACCTTGGTTTTCACTGTCCATGGATTCCAAGAAAAGCAGGAGGTGCAGCGTGCAGGATCCTTGAACTCGATTTCCTACCGGGTCCTGGTAAAAGAGCTCACAAAATCTCATGAGATGTGGGCAAGCAGTTAGAGGAGAAGCTGGCCCTGATCTCTAACATGCTGCTGAAGCATGAACAGCAGCTGGAAGACCTCAAGAAAAGGGCAGATGAGGTAGAACGCAGTGTTACAGTGGTAGAAGCTGATACCGGTTCCTCCAAGGATAGGATCCAGGCCCTGGAGATGCAGGTCCATAATTTGCATGACTGGATTGATGACCTCTAGAACAGGGGCAGGAGAAAAAATATTCGGAGGGTGAGGGAGGTGAACCAGTGGAATTTATTGAAGACTGATAGCCAAACTTTGGAGGCTGAAATGAGAAGCTTGAAGATTGAGAGAGCTCACCGGGTAATGGTGCATAGGTCAGGTCTGGACCAACATCCTCGTCCTGTCTTGGTACGGTTTCATCACTACAGATGTAAGGAGAGAATCATGGAAGCTTCCAGAATCCAATGGAAGGGGTTCAAAGTCCCTTGCTTATGAAGGCTCCAAGACCATGTTCTTCCAGGACTTCTCAGCAGCAGTGATCCGGAAAAGAAAGTTCTATAATGGCATCAAGAAAAGACTGAGGTCCAATACTCTCTGAGGTAAGCGGCAGTGCTACGGTCCACCTTAGATGGATCTCTTTGACACGTCAGAGAGGGCAAGAGGCTTTATGGACAAATTAACTTAACCTGAACAATTTAGTATGTACAAATAGTATTGTTGTTTGGGTATGACTCTACTTTTAAAAAAAAGAGGAAGTCTGGTAACAATTTGGTCTAACCTATGCTCGGGAGTCATAACATGCCAGAAACACACCCTTGGCAAAAATGGCAAATTCAGAAAAACAGATGGTCTCACGTGCAATCCCATCAGCAAGAAAGATACATGTGGTAACTCCACAGACAGAGAGAGACTGTAGCAACTGGGAGGGATTCACTGCCTTCCAACCCTCCTGAGACCCCAGCAACAACTAAAAATCCAGGATTTTTGAGAGCTTGACCACACCCACTCAGGCTGCTTCTATTGTCCCAACCTAAAAAAATCAAGATCTCACAAGTTGTTTATCTTCTCATAGACTGCTCACAGCTGTCCCCTAATCGCTCTCTAAAAGAAATCCGGACAAAATGCACCTCTTAAAGCCACAGCTTTACCACAAAGATAGGTGCGATTCTGAAGAGGCTTGGTCAGGTAAACATTGAGAGACTGTTTATACCAATCATGGAATCTAAAACATGGGGACTCACATTTAGTATAAGAGGTTGATCAATTAGTACTGACAGAAGGAAAGATTTCTTCACTCGACAGGTCATGAATCTTTGGAATGCTCTAATCCAGAGGCTTATGGATGCTCCATCATTGAATACATTTGAAGCTGAGATAGACAGCTGTTTGATCTCTCGAGGAGTCGAGGGGTATGGGCGGTAGATAAGAATATGGAGTTGAAACCAGAGACCAGTCATGATGGTGTTTAATGATGGACCAGACTCGACAGGCCATTTGTTCATCTCTCATTCATATTTCTTGTGTTCTTGTTATATTGGATCAGATATCTGATCACAGCAAATCTGTGATTCAAAGTCCGCAGAAAACTTATGAGAAACTGCTGACAAGGTGAATGATGAATGCTGTTTTTTTCACTGCCATATGCAGAATGTAAGCTGATAACATCACTGTTTGCCAGTTCACTAGAGCAATCATTTCTTCTCAAATCTGCAAGAAGTCATGGAAAGAAAATCAGTGATACAAAATAAAAGCTTTTCAGTGGAAGCATAAAATTGAAGAAATATCCTGATGATGTTCAAGCAACCAAAGGAAGATTGAACATGGAGTGGTCACCTCTGCGTTTGGTTTGAAACCTTGTCCAAATGAATTCAATTTGAAACAAAAGTACAGACATGATGTAAGCAATTCAACCCCTTGACATGCTCTGCCATTCAATGAAATTACGGCTGATCTCATCTTGGCCTCAACTCCATCTTCCTGTCCAGAATCCAGAATCCTTCAACCCGCTACTAATTTAAAAAAAAATCTCTCCCTCTCTTCTCTCTACATTAAATTTAATCAAAGTCCTGGCATTCACTGCACTCTAGTAGTGCATTCTACAGTAGTGCATTCCATTTGCCTTCCTTATTACTTATTGCATCTGCATGCTCGTTTTCTGTGATTCATGCAGGTGGACACCCAGATTCCTCTGCACTGAAGCACACTGAAATGTATTTCCATTTAGATAGCAGGTTACTTTTCTATTCCTTCAAAATGGATAACCTCACATTTGTCCATGTTAAACTTCATTGGCCAAATTTTAACCTGTTCATCTAACCTAATCTTACCCATTTTTAAATGTCTTATTTCTTTATTGCAGCTTACTTTCCCACCTATTTTAGTTTCACCTGTAAATTTGGCTATAGTGCATTTTATCTCTGCATCCAAGTTATTAATAGAGATAGTAATTAGTTAGGGCCCTGAAACTTTACCCTGTCGCACCAATTATTTACATGTTGCCAACTGGAGAAAAGATCCATTAATCTGTATGACTCTATAACTCTAAAATTCTCACTCTGTGTTTTGATTGTCAATCCTCTACCCACGTGAATAAATCATCTATAAATCCATGTGATCTTACTTTATGTACTAACCTTTTGTGTGAAACTTTATCAAGTAACTTCTGGAAGTCCAAATATACTACATTAACACAAGACCATTATTCACTTCACTTGTCACATCTTTGAAGAAATTTAGCAAAGTAGTCAAATATAATTTGCTCTCCATAAATCCATACTAACTCTGATGGATTTTATTTTGACTTCCCAAATGTCCTGTTGTTTCTTCCTTAATAATAGATTTGAATAATTTCCCAAGAATACATCTTAAATTAACTTGTCTCTCATCTCCTACTTTCTGCCTCCTTTACTGAATATAATTTTTCCAATTCCCATATACAGGGAATTTTGGAATATTATAACCAGTGAACGATTATATCTGCTTCCACATCCTGTAAGACATTAGGGTGTAAGCCATCAGGCCCTGGGGACCTGTCTGCCTCCAATCCAGGGTGGCATGGTGGCTCAGTGGTTTGGACTGTTGCCTCACAGTGCCAGGGACCTGGGTTTGATTCCCACCTCAGGCGACTGTCTGTGTGGAGTTTGCGCATTCTCCCCATGTCTGCATGGGTTTCCTCCCACAATCCAAAAAAGATGTGCAGGTCAGGTGAATTGGCCATGTTAAATTGCCCATGGTGTTAGCTGCATTAGTCAGGGGTAAATATAGGGTATGGGCCTGGGTGGGTTGGTCTTTGGAGCGTCGTTGAGGACTTGGGCTGAAGGGCCTGTTTATATACTGTAGAGAATCTAATAGTTCGCTCAGTGCGTTATCCTTCATAATGATGATTGCTCTGAGTTCCACCCATTCGATGGTCTCTGCACTGCCTATTATTAGGCTGGTATTTGGGCCTCCACTATGAAAACTGATGTGAAATATTGATTTAGTGTCACGTCCATTTCTGTGTTCCCCACTATTAACCTCCTACTCTCATCCTCCAGTGGACCAACATTAACTTCAACAGCTCTCTTCCCTTTTATATTCTTATTGTAGCTTTTGCTGTCTGTTTTTACATGAAAGGATCTTCTCCAGGGTAAGTAAAAACTGTCCCCTTTTGGATTTGATACTGGCTTTGAAATTCCCTCCCAGTAAGGAGAGATTAGAATGTCAAAATTTGGTTGCAAATGAGGCTATCTACCTTTATGAGGCAGGCATGTCTATCGTGCTCCAAAATATTCTTGATTATTGACTAACCAGTAAAATTAATGAGCCCCAGTAGGATGGAATAATAACTGGGCGCTTTGGGTTTTTTTAGGCATGGCTCCAGAATATCATGCAAACTCAGAGAGCTTAACGTAGTTAACTCAAAATTAGTACTTGTTTGTACAATCATCTGGAAAATTAGCAGTGTTTCTGTGCACAGTTAGAGGCTGCAATCCTTGAGTTTTGTCAGCTGAAGCCTATCTGGAGGAAGACAAGTAGTATATCATCTGAAAGAAAGAGAATGCTCTATGGATGGCGAAGTAAAGCTATATGTATGTGGATTTCTCAGTGCTTTGATTTACAAATATTATACATGGCAAGGAGATTTTGCAAATGAAAGACACTGATTAATAGAGCAAGCTAAATGAAAAGGCCACAGTGGTATGGTATTGTCATTGGAAAGCAAATATAACTGATTGGTCTCTTGTGGTGCAGCAGTAGTGTCCCTCCCTACCTATTCCGGAGGTACATTATAACATGTTTGAACAGGATGGTTAAAATATTTACAAGCAAGATATTAAAACCAGTGCTGAATAAGATAGTCTGCTGAACTTGGAGTGAGGCACATCATAAGGCCAGTATAAAAGAAGCTTTAGCTGGTATTTGTGGCACAGTGGTAGTGTCCCTACCACTGGATAGGGAGGCTAGGGCTTTATGCAACCCCCCCAACCCCCCCGGCCAATCTAAAAGTGTGTCATAACATATCTGAAAAGTTTGATTTTAAAAATGCTTTAAAAAGAAATCTTTGAGGAGAGAGTAAAGTCTGCAGATGCTGGAGATCAGAGCTGAAAATGTGTTGCTGGAAAAGCGCAGCAGGTCAGGCAGCATCCAGGGAACAGAAGAATCGACGTTTCGGGCATAAGCCCTTCTTCAGGTTTCCTGAAGAAGGGCTTATGCCCGAAACGTCGATTCTCCTGTTCCCTGGATGCTGCCTGACCTGCTTCGCTTTTCCAGCAACACATTTTCAGCTTTAAAAAGATATGCCTAGTTGGCTAAATTCTAGTATTTATGGATCCTCTGGCAAAGTGATGGACCAGAACGTCCAGAATCACATCCTACCTATCCGCCAATCATATCTTTGTAGCCCTGTATTTCTCATGGCTAATCCACCTAGCCAGCACATCTTTGGTCTATGGGGGGAAACCGGAGCACCCGGAGGAAACCCACACAGACATGGGATTAAATGCATGGACAGCAACATGTCTGTTTGCAGCCTCTCCCTCTTGTATTTGCCACAGCTTGCTTTTCCACCTTGCTCGAATAAGTTTGTCTTCATCTCTTCAGCTAAATCATGAATTTAGATTTTAAATGGTTGAGCCCCTAGTCATCATCAGCGATCACTCACTGACAAGTATCAAGTTCCGTGTCACTGGTCATGGGTTCTGTGGGTCCATGTGTGGCTGATGAGCCTGATCCGAGGCCCACATCTCGACTGCACACTCACCAGGTGTTTCCAGGAAATGGAATTGATCTCGGACTCCAGATCACTGGCATTCCTTTCTCAGGCTCTTTTTCTTGCTGATGGGTATTCTCAAAGAACTATGTCCCTTCAGAGAGGAGGTTCTTCCAAGTCTGTTTCTTCTGAGCAAGTATCTCCCAGGCAATGATATCTCTGTTATATTTCTTGAGGGAAACCTTCAGAGGGTATTCAAAGCATTTTGTTTGTACTCCTCTCATCCAGGTGCCTTCCCTGAGCTTGATGAAGAAGATTTACTTGCCTGTTGAACTCAGGCAACCTAAGCACATAGCTGTTCCAGCAGACTTGATTTTCAGATAGTTGTGACCTTGATGGTTTTGCTATTGGCTCCTTCAAAGATGTTGATACTAGTACACCTGTCCTCCCAGCTGATGCAGAGAATCCATGTCCAAGAGTATTGATGGTAATTCTCCAGGGTCTTGAGCAGGCATCTATACATAATCCATGTTTCTGAGCCATACTGAAGAAGTTGGAAGTTTGACTGCCTCATGCATCAATATCTTGGGAACAGCAAGGATGCTGCAATTGTCAAAACCTCTCAGCCAATGGATTGTTTGGATGTAATGTTGACCTCTGCATCAACGTCAATCTTAGATATGAGATGGTTCCCCAAGAAGAGGAAACTTCATGTTTGAGAGGAATTCTCCATTGATTTTAATGGACGGATAAATTGGAACTTGCCCTGGGATGCATTAGTTAAGGACTTGAGTCTTCTTGAAGTTGAAATTAAGACCAATTCTTCTATTTGAGGCTCCAGAACTAACCCTGTGGCAATCCACTAATAGCAACCTGCAAGCTTGAAAACTCCTTCTTTGATCTATTCTCTGCTTCCAATCCATTAGCCAATCCTAATATCCCAAAGACTGCTTTGAATTATTCAACAAGGTTACTTCGAACGTAAGTCATGTCTCCTTAAAAAATGCAAATTCTTAATATATGTTTCATATCTAACTTTTAAATGAGAATATTTGAATAAACATTTGTAAAATAAGTTGTTAAGAATGCAGTGAAGTTCATGACCATATTTTTAAAGAAGAATTCAATATGTGAATGATCTATGTAAACATTTACCTAAGAACTATTGCATTTCCCCTCGAGTCTTCAAAACTGTGTATATTACAGAATGATCCTTAATACCTCTTCCCAAATACCATTCTCTATGATTGAAGGTCACTGAAGGAGAAGAGATGGCAAAGTAGCCTGATATCAAGCCCCTCAGATCTTTCATTACTTACATAATATGTATTGGGTTGCATCAGGACAGATTTACCTGGATATTTCGAATTTTAAAAAGGCTGACAGCATTGCACAGACACCCATACAGTACAGTGCCTATGAATATCACACTGTGTGAATGTTAACTATTAATTTGCTGTGCAGACTACAGATCCTGTTCCCAAGCAGTATTGATTGTACCAGCATCAGGAATCAATCCCAGTCATGGATTTGAGGCATAAGTAATGTATAGCGACTGAGAAAGACTCATCCTAGTTACCAAAGTACCGATCACCTCCAAGTTCTTAGATCGTGCAAATCATGTAAGAAGGATTCAAGTTAAGCCAGGAACATATTACCTTGCATAGTACAGGTGATGGCTAGGCTCTGCACTTTCCATCTCACAGTTGCATCTAAACATACAGTTTCTCATACAGCAAATGATGCAAAGTTAATTATCTTTACAATGGAGAGAATGTTGTTGCAAGTTTGCTCGCTAAGCTGGTAGATTTGTTCTCAGACGTTTCATCACCATGCTAATTAACGTCATCACTGAGCCTCCAGTGAAGTGTTGGTGTTCTGTCCTACTTGTTATTTATCTGTCTTGGTTTGTTGTGGTGGATGATGCCATTTCTGATTCTGTTTCTGAGAGATTGGTAAATGGGGTCCAAATCTATGTGTTTGTTAATGGAGTTCTGGTTTGAATGCCAGGTCTCTAGGAATTCCCATGTGTATCTTTGTTTAGCCTGTCCCAGGATGGATATATTGTACCAGTCGAACTGGTATCCCTCTTGTCTGTGTGTATGGATGTCAGTGGTCATTGGTCATGTCTTTTGGTGTCTGGTTGGTACTCATATATCCTGGCATTCAAACCGGAACTCCATTAACAAACATATCAATTTGGACTCCATTTGCAATACTCTCAGAAACAGAACCAGAAATGATATCACCCACCACAGCAAGCTGAGACAGAAAAATAGCAAGCGGGATGAATGAACACCAACCTGATCCACAACTTGAGCTACAAATCTTGGCTGAAGAGCTTCTGGGCAGAGGAGATGACCTGGGGTGTGCAGTAAGAGAGGAACTCACTGAAATCCTTGTAGAGGGAGGAAGAGAGCTTCTTCAAGGAAGGCATCCTTGCAAGAGGATTCGCAGTAGGTTTAAATCTTCGAAGAGAAAGTGAGGACTGCAGATGCTGGAGATCAGAGCTGAAAATGTGTTGCTGAAAAAGCACAGCAGGTCAGGCAGCATCCAAGGAGCATGAGCCCTTCTTCAAGAATGAGGAAAGTGTGTCCAGCAGGCTAAGATAAAAGGTAGGGAGGAGGGACTTGGGGGAGGGGCGTTGGAAATGCGATAGGTGGAAGGAGGTTAAGGTGAGGGTGATAGGCTGGAGTGGGGGTGGGGGCGGAGAGGTCAGGAAGAAGATTGCAGGTTAGGAAGGTGGTGCTGAGTTCGAGGGTTGGGACTGAGACAAGGTGGGGGGAGGGGAAATGAGGAAACTGGAGAAATCTGAGTTCATCCCTTGTGGTTGGAGGGTTCCTAGGTGGAAGATGAGGCGCTCTTCCTTCAGCCGTCGTGTTGCTATGGTCTGGCGATGGAGGAGTCCAAGGACCTGCACGTCCTTGGTGGAGTGGGAGGGGGAGTCTTGTCCAAAATCTGAAATTGAGAGTGAAGTGTCACCTATGCCACCTATGTTTCTAATTTCTGGCAAGATTCAGCTCAATGTGACATTTCATTGTTGCATTTTTTTGTGAGGAACTTAAGTTTAATTACACATCACTGACATACATAGATTTCTGCAATAGAAGTGATATTTGAAGTACGTTAGGCATGATACTAAATGAACTAAATCAGATCATACCAGGAAGATATTGATAAAAGTCAAACTCAGAATAAATGCAACCTCCAGCTGTTTGATTTTCAGTTGCTTGCCAATCTTTAAAACTTGACTGCTTTCTTTTCCATTTGTAAATTGCCTCGCTATGTGTACAACTGTTTTGATACTTTCCTCATCGATTGCAAATTTAATATTTAACTTTTAGAGCCTGGAGTGACATTGCGTTGCGAATGTTAGTGCACCACAGAAATTGTTTAATGGTCTATAAAGAAATTATATGACATCTATTACATTTGACCCTATTTGTAGTTTTGATAAAGACTTGGTGCTACCAGATGCTAAAGCATTTAAGTATATTGAGAAGGAGGAAACCTCTTGCACTTTGGAAAACATAATTTACACTTTTACTATCCTTTTCACTGCAACAAAAGGAGTTATAAATATGATTCAAATGATGGATAAACTGACAGATAGAGTTTGATATACATTTCATCCTAAGAATCTCATTCATTGTGTTAAACAATTGCAATTTGTGATGGAGTGAACATTGTATTAACCATGTTTATGAATTTAAATGCAATACTTTCAGGAAATGGAATAAAACGTTATTTATTTCTCCGCTGCAAATCTGGAGCTGTGTGTTTACATTGAGCAAAGTGATGAGTGATGTTCTTCAGCTATGAACCAAATATAGTCAATACAATGGATCTGTTGATTGTTCTTTTATAGATATTCTTGACTAAGTGCATTGTTGCCTTATCTGTTTTACCAATAGGTGATTCAGATTGATTTTGAAGAATTTGACTTGGAAATAGGCTACGACACTCTCACAATTGGCGATGGAGGAGAAGTTGGTGACCCTACTACTGTGCTGCATGTGTAAGTGCATTATTGATCATCCAGTCTGTCTTCGAATTGAATGCTTCTATGAAAAGTTTTAGATTATAGTGCCTGACAAACTGACTAGAAAATTATAGAAATATGCCGTATCTGAAAAGGGAAAAGAAGACCGTTGCAGCCTTTGTCAAATCAAAAGGGATGGATGGTAAGCCTCTATACAGAACTAGGTAAAAGAAAAATGGTTAGTGCAATAAAAGTAAAAATGTGATTCCTGTTAGAACAGTGGAAAGACTTTGGAAAGACAGAAGTTGAGTAGAACAGCTGAAAGATGGCAATAAATATAATATGAATAGGAATAGGTTAAAAATAAAAGCTGATTCCTAAAGTTTGAAGTTGCTGAATTCAAGATCCAGTTGAATTTTACTTATTTGTTTACTCATATGCTTGGAATCCTGTTAGAATTGATTTGTTTTTAAGTTTTAATATTATTATTGTGTATTTTAAGACTTAATTGTCAGCTTTAATCCCACTTTCCCTGGTCAGTCAGGTTTCAATAATGCAAGGCAGTTCTAATAAGGGAATATACTCAATGTTCTTTATTAAAACGAAGTGCATTATAAAAATACTGCAAACAAGTTGCTCATGCAATGCTTAAAATCATAATTGATCTCTTTTGTCTGGACTTGTCTAAAAATCAGACTAGAACTGGTGATCAGCCCACTCAGTTTCTTGTCATTGATCAATCAACGTTCCCAAACCTAGCTAATGTTTTCTGTGGGGCAAACTGCTTTATATTCATTCCATGCAAAGAAGCTTTACATTCACGTTCTTTAACACTATTCAGGCTCCAGAAAATGATCAGTTTGACCACTTACAAACCACAAAAATGAGTCGTGTTTTCCATGTTGCTAGTTCAATTAACTCATTAGGACCTGATCGTGTCTCCTTGGAAAAGAAGCTTACCTCTTGCCCTAAAGGTCTTTGACATAAAACTTTAGCTTCCTCTCACTGTTCAATCACTTACATATCATTGAATCAGCTGTATAGTATTTATACAGCAGAATTCCATGTCAATCACACATTCTGCTGATAAATAGTCCAGGTGATCGCATTTGATTCATTGTCTCTATTTTGAATGAAGCCTCAGCTTTACTGGTGTTAGTGTGTCAGTTTGGTCCATTGCTGCTTGATGTAAATAAACACGCACAATCTCCCTGCCTTACAAAATCACTTTAAAAAGCCATGACCTTTCCAATCATTAGGTCGTCACCAATTTTCATAAGGTTTCTCTTCTCATTTCATTCTGGATAAATTTCATTTTGGCTAACTCAGCAAGTTTTATCAATAGCTACATAACGTTAAACACAAATTCTAAACGTATTTGTCAGGGAAAATACTGGCAAAAAAGGACCACCACTCACTCAAGGGGAAATTAACAAATTTTATTAGATAACCAAAACCTATAGCATTCTTAGTTGAAGGAATATTTTTATGTGGTTCAGAAGTTCAATCTGTTAATCTTTTCTGGGGATGTAAGGAATTCTAGAGATTGCTGTTAAAGATTTTTAGCTTTAGTTTCCTCGTCTATCTTAAGTACTGGAACTTACAGCTCAGCTGGGATTGGACACTTGACACTTGTTGCTACCTTGTTCTCTCTCTCTAGACCTAAATCTGTTACAATTAAATCAATATTGGAGGTGTAGTGGACAACGAAGAAGGTGACCTCAGAGTATAACGGGATCTTGATCAAATGGGCCAATGGACTGAGGAGTGGCAGATGGAGTTTAATTTAGATAAATGCAAGGTGCTGAATTTGGGAAAAGCAAATCAAAACAGAACTTACACACTTAATGGTAAGGTCCTAGGGAGTGTTGCTGAACAAAGAGACCTTGGAGTGCAGGTTCATAGCTCCTTGAAAGTGGAGTCGCAGGTAGATAGGATAGTGAAGAAGGCGTTTGGTATTCTTTCCTTTACTGGTCATTGCATTTAGTATAGGAGTTGGGATGTCATGTTGCGGCTGTACAGGTTAGGCCACTTTTGGTATATTGCTTGCAATTCTGGTCTTCTTCCTATCGAAAGGATATTGTGAAACTTGAAAGGGTTCAGAAAAGATTTACAAGGATGTTGCCAGGGTTGGAGGATTTGAGCTAAAGGGACAGACGGAATAGGCTGGAGCTGTTTTCCCTGGAGCGTTGGAGGCTGAGGGGTGACCTTATAGAGGTTTATAAAATCATGAGGGGCATTGATAAGATAAAATAGACAAAGTCTTTTCCCGGAGCTATGGGAGTACATAACTAGAGGGCATAGGTTTGAGGGTGAGAGCGGAAAGATGTAAAAGGGACCCGAGGGACAACTTTTTCACACAGAGGGTGGTGCCTGTATGGAATGAGCTGCCAGAGGAAGTGGTGGAGGCTGGTACAATTGTAGCACTTAAAAGGCATCTGGAAGGGTGCATGAATAGGAAGGGTTTTGAGGTATATGGGCCAAGTGCCAGCAAATGGGACGAGATTAGGTTAGAATATCTGGTCGGCAAGTTGGATCGAAGGGTCTGTTTCCTTGCTGTACATCTCTATGGCTATAAATAAATTTTGTCACCTCCAAGTTTCTAACTTTCAACTCTGCTAACTCTGACTGACTTATCAATTTGTCTAACTCTAATTCTCCTGGCAAGGACATGCTTTAACAAATATCCTCCTGACAACTCCTATCCATGGCCAGTGAAACAATCTCGATATTATGCCCTCCTTTAGATCCATTTTTTAAAAATAATTTTGCATAATTCAAACTGATCTGTGTATCTAAGCCATCAGAATATATGACTCCTAATTCATCTGTATGTTTCTTGTCCATCAAAAAAGGTGCTACTTACCTTCCATAAGCTTAGTGTACTTCTCTCAAGTCAATCAGCTTATGTCCATTTTACCTGCTATCTATAGATTATGTTCATGAAAACGATATTGTAACACAAAGGTTCATTCTTGACCATAACTTCAGTTTTTCTTTAAAGCCAGATTACAGTATTTGACACTGAAAGTGATAAGCAATTCAAAATATTTCCTTTATAATCTTATATACAGTATAATTCACCAATTTTGAGTCCATTAACTGAATAAAAATGTATGTCGTTAAGGTGAATTCTAATGTTTCCCTACATCTGCATTGTTTTAAAAACTACTTTGAATTATATTTGTCCATATTGTTCATCAGCCTGCTTAGGTATGTTATGGTACACCTCTAGAGCACGTCAGGGCTTGAACTTGGACCTTCTGGCTCAGAGATAGGGATGCTACCACTACACCATAAAAGTTGCTAAAAATTGGGAATATTTACAAACTTAATAGGTAAGGTTTGAACCTGTGTTGGGAGACCTCAGTGGTTTCCACTCCATCACCTCAACTACAGCCAACAACAGGCACAAAGATGCATCATTACAATTCATAAATGCTGCACAAATGGAAATCCCACTTTGCATAAGATTTATGCTAATGAGAAATTAAGTAATATGAGTCAGAATTGATTATTCAACAATGTTAGCCGTGATGGTCCAGCTAAACTCCACCTTCCTGCATTATCACACACTGTTATGATGGAGGAGGAGGAGAAATGGGAGGTTGTAAGTGATGCCAGATTAATTAAACAGCTTGAGAGAAGGGGATGACCACCTTGGTACTGTTCACAAAGCAAAGTATTGCTGATTGACGTTTCAGCAAACTATGCATCTGCAATAAAAATTTGGGGGAAATCTTTTGTTTATTTCTGAAGCCTGATTTGTTAGGGTTATCGGCACACAGTGAATGGTGGCTGAGGTAATCAAATTGATCAGAGTTCTTAATTTTTATTCCATAAGTTCATATCAGGGAGTCAGATTGAACCCTGAGGGAATGACCAATTTGCTGTTTACTGTTTCATAAGACAGGGAATTAATGTTCTCTTTACTAGGGCAGGCTAATACATACAATTTGACAGTATTCACAGAATGTAAGATTGAGTGTGAACAAATTGATTTAAGGGGGTTATTTTAAACTTCATTGCCTGGGCATTAAATTAAAGGAATGTACATGCCTGATTTACAGTCCATTGATTTGTATTGAATTCTACAAAAGATGGTCATTCTGCTCCACCAAGTTATCATCCAGCCTGTGAAATTGAAAATTGCCTCCAAATTTCCAGAATGACACCATATGCGCATCAGAGGAGAAACAGCACTGAAATGACAGAATATTCTATTGGGAGAAAGAGTAATTTGCATTCACTTCAGGTTTCCATCATATTTCTTACTTTCGATAAAATGTAGTTTATGGCTCTTTCATTTCCAAATGTCTTTCTGCACATCATATTTATTGGTCCAATCTGTGACTTTGGGCTCTTGGGTTCTGTTGATGCCTTCCATTAAACACTTACACCTAAACATCTATGCACCTTCAAAAGATGTAAACCCCCACCACTCCCTATCGCAGCCACTTGGTGCTTTTATCACTCTGTCCCTATTTCATGGTTCGTTGAAGTATTATGTACTCTGCTCTTGGAGAGTTCTGAAAGGTTGTTCATATCAGAAGGGATTGGATTTTTCCAAGGAGTTTGGAGGATTGTGAAGGCCGAATATCAGAAAGCCTGTGCTATCTTTCATGAGGACTATGGTTAGAATGTTTTGTTTTCCTATAACACCATAGTTGCATTCCCGCGAAACCTCGCTTAATAGAAAACAGCTAAATATAAATAATGGGGCCTATGGAAACAGTGAAATTAGTGGAGACCAGCAAATGATGTCACTCACGATCACTCAGAAATCACCCAGAAGTCGAACACAAAGTAGAGCACAGCCTGAATGAAGGTTGAAACCTTATTTATTAACAACCCAGATGTAAATTTAACATTAAAAATATAAGAAAGCAACTCTCAAACAGTTCCTCTCAAGAAAGCTGCAGCCTGTACAGTACTTCTCACGGAAAGCTGCTCTATCAGAAGCTGATATCGTGCATGCGCAGAACATTATGAAGACCAGGCAGACATCAGTGCTTGCACAGAATGGCTCAGATTTAGGTGTATGCACTGAATGGCACGGAGATTTCAGTGCATGCACAGAATGGCACAGAGATTTCAGTGCATGCACAGAACGGCACAGAGATTTCGGTGTATGCACAGAATGCAACGGAGATTTCAGTGCATGCACAGAACAGCGCAGAGATTTTGGTGCATGCGCAGTACGGCGCAGAGATTTCGGTGCATGCACAGAACAGCGCAGAGATTTCAGTGCATGCACAGAACGGCACAGAGATTTCGGTGCATGCACAGAATGGCATGGAGATTTCAGTGCTTGCACAGAATGGCACAGAAATTTCAGTGCATTTGCAGAACAGCGCAGAGATTTCATTGCATGCACAGAATGGCATGGAGATTTTGGTGCATGCACAGAACAGCACAGAGATTTCAGTGCATGCACAGAATGGCACGGAAATTTCGGTGCATGCACAGAATGGCACAGAGATTTCGGTGCATGCACAGAACGGCACAGAGATTTCAGTGCTTGCACAGAATGGCACGGAAATTTCGGTGCATGCACAGAACAGCGCAGAGATTTTGGTGCATGCGCAGTATGGCGCTGAGATTTCAGTGCATGTGCAGAACAGCACAGAGATTTCAGTGCATGCACAGAATGGCATGGAGATTTCAGTGCTTGCACAGAATGGCATAGAGATTTCAGTGCATTTGCAGAACAGCGCAGAGATTTCATTGCATGCACAGAATGGCATGGAGATTTTGGTGCATGCACAGAACAGCACAGAGATTTCAGTGCATGCACAGAATGGCACGGAAATTTCGGTGCATGCACAGAATGGCACAGAGATTTCGGTGCATGCACAGAACGGCACAGAGATTTCAGTGCTTGCACAGAATGGCACGGAAATTTCGGTGCATGCACAGAACGGCACAGAGATTTTGGTGCATGCGCAGTACGGCGCTGAGATTTCAGTGCATGCACAGAGTGGCACGGAAATTTCGGTGCATGCACAGAACAGCGCAGAGATTTTGGTGCATGCGCAGTATGGCGCTGAGATTTCAGTGCATGTGCAGAACAGCACAGAGATTTCAGTGCATGCACAGAATGGCATGGAGATTTCGGTGCATGCACAGAACAGTGCAGAGATTTCAGTGCCTGCACAGAATGGCACGGAGATTTCAGTGCCTGCACAGAATGGCACGGAGATTTCGGTGCATGCACAGAATGGCACAGAGATTTCGGTGCATGCACAGAATGGCACAGAGATTTCAGTGCATGCACAGAACGGCACAGAGATTTCGGTGCATGCACAGAATGGCATGGAGATTTCGGTGCATGCACAGAACAGCACAGAGATTTCAGTGCTTGCACAGAATGGCATGGAGATTTCAGTGCATTTGCAGAACAGCGCAGAGATTTCATTGCATGCACAGAATGGCATGGAGATTTTGGTGCATGCACAGAACAGCACAGAGATTTCAGTGCATGCACAGAATGGCACGGAAATTTCGGTGCATGCACAGAATGGCACAGAGATTTCAGTGCATGCACAGAATGGCACAGAGATTTCGGTGCATGCACAGAATGGCACGGAGATTTCGGTGCATGCACAGAATGGCACAGAGATTTCAGTGATTGCACAGAATGGCACAGAGATTTCAGTGCATTTGCAGAACAGCACAGAGATTTCAGTGCATGCACAGAATGGCTCGGAAATTTCGGTGCATGCACAGAACAGTGCAGAGATTTTGGTGCATGTGCAGTACGGCGCTGAGATTTCAGTGCATGCACAGAATGGCACGGAAATTCCGGTGCATGCACAGAACAGTGCAGAGATTTTGGTGCATGCGCAGTACGGCGCTGAGATTTCAGTGCATGTGCAGAACAGCACAGAGATTTCAGTGCATGCACAGAATGGCAAAGAGATTTCAGTATTTGCACAGAATGGCACAGAGATTTCAGTGCATTTGCAGAACAACGCAGAGATTTCAGTGCATGTGCAGAATGGCAGAGATTTCAGTGCATGCGCAGAACAAAGCATGCAAACCAATTCCCGCTGGAATCGCGCTATTGCGAACAGAGGTGAGTGTTCTTGAAAATACCATTCCCTAATTCTTCAGCAATGTTATAGGTAAATGGCGCTGTCAAAATGAGTGTTATTCCAGAACTATCCATACTGAACAAAAAGGGAAATGGAGCAATGTTGAGAAGCTCGACACTGAGGAAGGATTCACGAAGGAGGCCATATTCCTGCAGGGAGAATTACTCCCCCTTACATCTCGGCCAGAAACAGTATCTTGGGTGGATACAATTCTCTAAAAAGGTGGTGAATGAACTGTGTCACCTCCACGGCCAGGACAGGTTGCTGCAGGGTCAGGGAAGAGTGGCACTGCCAGTGACTGTGAAGATTATCTCCAAATGCCTATGACTCAGGATCTTCTCAGAGCTAATGGCAATATATCACAGGTCACTGTGTTTTACTGCAGCATTGAAGTAACATATCACATGTCTTTACGTGAGGGAACTCGTAAAACTTGGTTTATCAAAACAGAAGCATAGGGCGTAGGCATGAGACTTTGCCAGGGTTAGCAGGGTTTGTCATGGTTCAGTATGCCATTGTACCTGCATGTGGCTCAGTAAATGCCACATATTAACACCAGTACTGTAAAATGTTCCCTGTCAATTCATTCATGCACATTGGTATGTGGCTATTCTCAGAGCAATATATTGTTAAAAGCCTGCTACTTTGGTATCTTGATGCTTTTGCTCTGTGCTGGTTTCCTATTACTGGTACACATGAATCACCATAATGAAGTAAATGTTTTGTATCAAGTGTCATCACCACGAATCTTTGACACAGATCACCTATTGACATTTCAAAATTTAGTTCCAACATGTACTTTTTAAAAAGAGGACTGATCCAGCCAAAATGACCATGGATGTAAATCCAGTGGCTACTTGAAGAGGGATACCCTGCAATGTCACACATGATTTGAAGTCAAAAATACTTTAAGTGGAGCACTGCAAAGTGAACTGAAATCCCCTGCACATATCTCAATCTTTGAAAAGTCTGGGTGATATACGTATTTGCATTTTATCCTTACATGGTATTCACAGCAGTTGAATTTCAACCCTGGTCTCTGTGTGGGAATGGCCTGATGTGCTAGTATGTGAACTAGGGTGCACTGAAGATCTCACCTTTGGGAACGACCTTTAAACATCCCTGCACTGCAGGTAAAGAAAGGGGTATCGACTGCATCTGACTCTGATTTCTGCTAGCTAACCACTGTCAAAAAGAACCAAGACAACGGAATTTTAATTAAGGTGCAAAGCCAAGAATCTAAGATTTAAGATTTAAACCTCAGTAAACATGAATATTCACTGTAACTGATCCAATGTCTCCTATCTACTCATCACAAATGATTCAGTTAGGCCCTTTTTTTGTAATTTTTAACTTCTTTTTGGACTTGCTTTTTATTTTAAACTATGCTTGTATGTTCTGTGGTGTTATAATTTCTTATTTAGCAACTAATAATCTCACTGCTTTATTAACTCAGAAAGCCTGGTTAAATTGGTTCCTTTTAACAGAGAAATTCATTTGGTTTGGGAGATGGGAATAAAGAAGGCAAACCAGTACACCCCTGATCTCCTGGGAGTTTAACAATTTGAGGTATCTCATCTGGAGCCAGAAGGACTTGTGGAACCTGGTCCTTGGTCCAGTCATAATAGCAGGGCATGTGAACTGTTCCACTCAAATAAATGTGGCCAGCGCACATACAGTTAGACAATGCTGTGCAGCAACTATCGGTATTTGAAAACAATAGTTCTGGTGTTTGGATCATCAGTGGGAGTCCAACCATATTTGATGACTGCATTGATGACTGCATTGGCGCCACCTCGTGCTCCCGCGAGGAGGTTGAGCAATTCATCAACTTCACCAACACATTCCACCCTGACCTTAAATTTACCTGGACCATCTCTGACACCTCTCTCCCCTTCCTGGACCTCTCCATCTCCATCAGTGACGACCGACTTGACACTGACATTTTCTACAAACCCACAGACTCCCACAGCTACCTGGATTATACCTCCTCCCACCCTATCTCTTGCAAAAATACTATCCTGTATTCCCAATTCCTCCGCCTCCGCCGTATCTGCTCCCAGGAGGACCAGTTCCACCATAGAACACACCAGATGGCCTCCTTCTTCAGAGACCGCAATTTCCCTTCCCACTTGGTTAAAGATGCCCTCCAACGCATCTCGTCCACATCCCACACCTCCGCCCTCAGACCCAACCACTCCAACCGCAACAAGGACAGAATGCCCCGGTGCTCACTTTCCACCCTACCAACCTTCACATAAACCAAATCATCCGCCGACATTTCCGCCACCTCCAAACAGACCCCACCACCAGGGATATATTTCCCTCCCCACCCCTCTCCGCCTTCCGCAAAGACCGTTCCCTCCGTGACTACCTGGTCAGGTCCACGCCGCCCCTACAACCCACCCTCTCATCCTGGCACTTTCCTCTGCCACCGCAGGAACTGTAAAACCTGCGCCCACACCTCCTCCATCACCTCTATCCAAGGCCCTAAAGGAGCCTTCCATATCCATCAAAGTTTAACCTGCACATCCACTAATATCATTTATTGTATCCGTTGCTCCCGATGCGGTCTCCTCAACATCGGGGAGACTGGGTGCCTCCTAGCAGAGCGCTTTAGGGAACATCTCCGAGACACCCGCACCAATCAACCAAGCCGCCCCGTGGCCCAACATTTCAACTCCCCCTCCCACTCTGCCGAGGATATGGAGGTGCTGGGCCTCCTCCACTGCCACTCCCTCACCACCAGACGCATGGAGGAAGAACGCCTCATCTTCTGCCTCGGAACACTTCAACCCCAGGGCATCAATGTGGACTTCAACAGCTTCCTCATTTCCCCTTCCCCCACCTCATCCTAGTTTCTAACCTCCAGCTCAACACTGTCCCCTTGTCTTGTCCGGACTTGTCCAACCTGCCCAGCTCCTTTTCCACCTATCCATTCCACCCTCTCCTCCCTGACCTATCACCTTCATCTCCTCCCCCACTGACCTATTGTACTCTATGCTACTCTCTCCCTGACCCCACCCTCCTCTAGCTTATCTCTCCACGCTTCAGGCTCTCTGCCTTTATTCCTGATGAAGGGCTTTTGCCCGAAACGTCAATTTTGCCTGTCCTCGGATGCTGCCTGAACTGCTGTGCTCTTCCAGCACCACTAATCCAGAGTCCAACCATATTTGTCAAGCATGTCACCAAACCTATGGTAGTTTATTGCATGGTAGGCAGCTTGGCTCTCATGCAGTTTCAGCCCTTGCCTCAGGAGTGAGGACCATGACAGTAGGAAGAAGAGAAAGAAGAAGGATGGAAAATAGGAACAGCAGCATAAGGCAAAGGAGAATGGAAGGGACATAAGAGACCCAATCACATCAGACATGCTGTCTGTTAGCAATTAATAAGATTGTAAACCCCACCTCTCCCCACTAAAATCATTTCTAGCTTTTACCAATTCTGATGAGAAGTCATTGACCTGAAAATTTGAAGCTTTTTCTCTCTTTCATAGATTGTGTCAGACCTGCTGAATATCCCCAGCAATCTATGCTTTCACCTGTATCAACTCTTTTTTTTAAGCTGATTGATCTTGAATACGTATTGTCCGACTAGAGTGGAAGGAAAATAAATGCCAAAATAATGATTTCCAGCAGATACATTATGCAGACAACTTTCAAATGCAGAACTAAGTCCAAGAACAGTAGGACTTGTAGTAGGGCTTGCCAAGGTGGGGATCTGGGTCCACAGGGGCCATCAGCAGTTGATATTTTGGCATCGCGAGCTCTGAGGTAGCACTAGCTGTATGGAACCTTCATAGAGTGAGAACAGCTCTACTCCTTACTCTAACCTGCCTCTCTGCTTTGCTTCAGTCTGCATTGAAAAGTGGCTGCAATTTACATGTCTCGAAACAGGGTCACAATTGGAAAATGTTTGGCAAGCACTTTCTTTTACATACCATGTGAGAAATAAAACTATACTCCTGGTTTCAGTGGCTTGGTGGGTAATTCGGTAATGGGGATGAAAGCAGTATCTTCTGGGTGTGCTAGTTTCTACCAGCTTGGCAGTGAAAGTGCAACTGTTTCTATCTGAATCTTTGACTGTGTTAGGGCACAATCAGCTGGTGATGTAGCTCTATCCAGTGACTTTTGCCAGAAAATGCATATATGGAAATGTCATAAGATTTTGAGAAGAATTTACACTTAAGGAGTTCCCATCCTTCCATTAAACACCACTTCATGCAAATATCTACAAGAAATACCTTGTAATCCTTACAAGTAAATGTTGATATTTTAAATGAAGCCCAAGAAAACATGGCAAGGACAGTATTGTCACGTAAGGTATAATCCCTTCAAGACAGGAAGGTTTAGGGACAACATTAGCTGTACAGTATGTAGCACATTGAAAGCATGCAAAACATTCTAATGTTTCTTTCAAAGTGGAAAACAGCTTGACCTTCATTATTATCGTTAAACCCTCATCTAAATTCCTTTGTTTTTACATTGACAATGTCACTATCTAAGGGTATCCTGACATACTGCGCTGTGATATTATAGAAATAAAATAGCTTATTTTCTGTGGCTGTGTGATTGGTTAGTATTAACCTCTGTTGCAATTAGTTAGAGATGGGGTTAGAAATAAAATCCTGTAATTCTGGAATGTTTTCAGTTCAGCAAATTCTTATTTTAAATGAAATGGATTTTGGAAATTGAACAACAGTTGAACAAATTATTTGTTTTCTCTCTGTTATTGACTGCAGGCTGACGGGTAGCTTTGTCCCAGACCTGATTGTAAGCAAGAGCAATCAGATGTGGTTACATCTACAAACTGATGAAAGCATTGGATCAATTGGCTTCAAGATAAACTACAAAGGTAAAAGATGAAAAGCATCTTGCATAACCAGTGTGCATTTGATATTTTAGGACAGTGCTTTATTTCATTCCTTTGAACATTGCCCTGATGTCACTTCATCATCCAAAATGTAAGTCCTGATATTTTGGACAATTCAATGTGAATTGGCTCACAACATACCAACACAAAATATTGCAATCCATTCCCAACATGCACTGTACATGTTGTATGTTCAGAAAATAAAATGCACTTTTAAAACCACTTAATTCCATGCCTTTGCAATGCCAGGAGTTAATCGCCCTCAATAATAAATGAAAAATTAATCTCTCAAATGTCTTCATCATACCAAACAATAACTGACTTTTAAACAGGTCACTGACTTCAGGAAAAGGTGCTAGAAACATCTTTTTTTGTTTAGCTGATATGCTTGGCTATGAGCATTGTTGGTGAGACTAGCATTTATTGTCCATCTCAAACTGCCCTTGAGAAAGTGATAGTGAGTCTAGGTAACTTCATAAACTATCTGTGTACTGTTCAGGGTCATATATTGATATCCTTTCCCTTGGATTTTAAAGGATTACTGCTGAATCCCCATTACTTTAAACTAATCTGTTATAATGATGTGATTTTCAAAGTGAACCAAACAGTTCCATGAAAAGCACGAAACATCTGCAGACATGTTCTGCAGTAGATGTTCCTTTGAAGTCAAATATGCTGCATAAATTAGGTTAATGTTTTAAACTAATTATTGGTTCTAGTAATCAGACCTTGCAGAAAGTCTGAGAATCTCTCCTGTACTAATTGTATATACTGTGCAAGTGCATTTTCATTCTTGGGCCTTATCAACCTGATATGATATGATATCTGTCAGAACTATTTTTTTGAATGTGTATTTATTTCCTGGTTATGGACTATTGTTTAACATATTTAACTAATCATTTGCAGATGAATTATATGATGCCTCCATTTCCGCTGGTAAAGATGCATAAAACAAAGTAATTCAACCACACACGATAACTCTATGACATCAGTGTTTTTATACCTCAAAATGATAATTTACTATAGTGGAGAATTTGAAAATCAAACTAATTAGGGACTTTCCATATTAGTTAACCTCACATGATGAAATCACAATTATTATGCCTTGAGGTTATTTAATTGTCCAGTTGGTATAAATTGGAGATATGATATATATTATGGGTTTAAACTTCTGCTTTGGATTCAGTCACGGGTGTGCCCATAAATTGTGTACAAAATTGTGTTTGTTTCAAAAGGTGTTTATTTTTCCTCACATTTACACTCAAACATTTACAAAACACTCGAGTACAAAATCTAACTTGAAGCCGCACAATTAACTGTTGGTTTATGTATTGTACAGTTTAATATTGTGCTTTAAAATGTCACCCTGTGTCTTTTGAAAAGTGCTAACCATTATGTGTGCGTTGCCACCCATAGCTTCTAATTGTGTCTGATCATTAGGTGCTTATGTGGTCTAATGCGAGTGAGGGTATACATTTTCCAGCTAAACAAGAATCTTGTGGAATAAACAAGATGTAGTTTGTTGCATCTTTGCAATTACTTACAGGTTATGCAAAGAAGCCGTTATGACAAAACTATTCAGAGGGCCAAACCTCATACTTTTTTTCCAGAAGATCCTACTTTATTCTCTCACCAAGTCCTCAAGGCATCAGCACAGTAGTGTTGCTCATTGTACTCAATTATGTATGAACCCTCTCAGATGTATGCACAATTGTAACTTTGTGCACTTTGATGAACACAGGATGATCACAAGTTACATCTTTACAAACACTTTGAGTGCCCTGTCCACTTCTTCAGAGTAATCCCAATTGAGAATGACTATAATAAGGGCAGAATCACTTGTAATTAATATAATTGTGCAGTAGCCAATTTCATGGTAAATAGTTAAAAAATGTACAAATTCAAAAAAATTTACAAAATGTCTGTTGGTATGTTTGCATATCAAATAACTAATTTTAATTTTTAAAACCTGCTTCAATGTTTGCAAATGAGTAAAATCACAAGCAATAATAATTTATTCATCTATGAGGCAGGCATGTCTTTTTGCATGAAATTGGCTTTCACAACAGTGTGTTTTACACCAGTGCAAAAATTGCAGAAAGCCCATTTGCACTGTATGTAATGTATGTCTGAACTTTCAGAATCTTTTGGCTCAGTTCCGGCAAGTTACATGGAAGAAAAAAAGATATCTTTAGATGCAGTATACTTTGAGCTGTCTGGCACAATTGTACAAGTGCAATTCTCCACTTACTGCAATTTCTGGGACCTGACTGCTGCATCTTTATTCAAAATTCCATTAATTGAGCACTGTTGGGACATTGCTCACCTCTCATCAACAGGAAGCACATCAGACTTTTAAAAATTGCACTCTATGAAATATTAATTTTAGTGAGATTAAAGGAACAAGTAAACAGTTAATCATTAATTTCCACGCCTGCCTGACAAAGAAGCCAGTGCAGTGGCATGGTTAAAGGCTGCCTCTAAGCAAGAATTTACCAAGTGCTCGGTATTGTGGCACAGTAAGGCTCTCAAGGACAAGATGAACATTAGATCAGTCTTCACTTTTACTAAATTAGACTCTGAATGATTAACTTCAGTGCGATTATTGCATCAGCTCTGTAGTTAAATCACGTAGCTAAGAAGCTGGTGAGAGGAGGTGGCAAGGTTAAAGGCAGTCCCGGGAAATCTTATTAATTAATTACAGCCACCACCCATTCTTGTTGTGTGCTGAATAGCATTTATTGTAGCTACTTATTGTCTGTGTATATATAACATGTTGAATCAAGCAATTTCAAATTGTGAATAATACTTCCAGAAGAAACAATGCAGTTATTTCTTGATACTTTTACTGACTTTGAGAATTGGGCATCTCTCAAAGGTTCCTTGTGACATTTTATTATATTATTATTAAGCTGGTTATAATAGTTTAAACATTTCTATTTGTTTGAGATTTAGCACAGCAATTGTACTTTACCTATTTTTTGATTGTGCATTTTGTGATCTTCAGTTTTCATAGAAGTATCAAATACATTTTGACAGAATGAATAGTAAAACCCTTTATAGGTGTGTTTATTTTGTATATGTTGATTTTTCCATAGGTTTCTTTCTTCTATATCTATGTCAGACAGCAGAAGACAAGTAATCCCATTCCTTCATCCTCAGATGAATTGTTCTTCATTATAAACATCTCTGTCACAACTGGCTGTGAAATGAATTGTTATTTATTAGTCTGCATCTTCTAAGAACATTCCACTTGAATGTACAAATAATGTTTTCCAACTATTGTTTTCCAGCTATTGGTAAATATATAGCTATAGCTATAGATTGAGACTCTTCAATCTTCAACAAATAAAAACAGATTTCATAAGCGATTTTTTTTGGCAATCAGCAGTCTTTCAAAGGTATAACCATGCTAATACCACAAAGGAATGGATGATTCCAGCTACCTATGACAGTAGTATTTACAGTATTCTGTAAATTAGGGAAAGCAAGGAAATCAAGTGCAGATTTAATGGCAGAATCACAGTTCTGTATTTGACCAACTAATTAATCAGACAAGTTGTCACATGTTGTCAGGCATGTCTTCAATTTTGATCTAAAACAGATTATTGCTTCATGGGATGAGGCTGCTTCATGGGTGTCAGCGAACAGAAAATAAGACTTACGTTTAATATAAATATAGTGCCTTCATGACCTGTGGACAGCCCCAAGTGCTTTAGAGACAATTAAGTACTTTTTGATGTGTAATCAGAAATGTAATAGAGGAAATGTAGCAGTTAATTTGTTCAGAGCAAGTGCTTTAAAAGAGTAATGTAATGATGTGCAGATATTCTGTTTATTTGTTATGTCAAGTGAAGCATAGGTTTTGCAGAATGCAGGACTCTTCAAAACGTTGCCATATGAGATCTACTTTGTCCAATTGAAATGGCTAACAGAGCCTCAAATTGATATCTCATTTGAAAGATGGTACCTTCAATATTGCAGCAATTATGCATCCTAGATTATTATTCCCAGTTCCAAAATTGTGGCTTGAACGCAATCTTCTGGACTCAGAGGTGAGTCCAACCAATATATGGCTAGCACAATTGTAAGACAGTTGTTGTCCCCATCAGTTCCGCGAGTTGTGTTTGCTTGACAATGTTACCCATGTTTATAATGGACATATAATTAACAAGGATTTTCCGATAACATTTTCAGTCTTCTTTATCATATTGCCTATCTTTGATGCACTCGACTAAAAATTCTTTTTAAGAATTTACCATCCATTCTCTATAACCCCTGGTGGCCCACATGCATACTATGAGTTTTTGTACATTATTATGTACTATGACTGTATATAATTCAGCAGCTATCTTTCATGTAAGTTTCTCTTCCATTAACTAACCAGTTTGTGATTCTTAACTTTTGTATTGAATTAGTTTCAATAAGAAATCTTCAATTTCTTCTGGGAATGTCAAACCTTTTGTTGTTCATAATAGACCTGTGACTTTTCTCATGGAAACAAATAACAATGGACCGTTTGTATATTGTGTTACGACACAGCAGTGAACCCTTCTGATAATTAACCCAAACACCCAGAAAAGCTCACATCGCCTCATAATCTGTTAAAGTATGAGTGCAGAGAACTCTCAAATTCCACTATTTAAAGAAAAAAATCAATTTATTCTTTAACTCTAAAATTGAACATTGAACAACTATTTACAACTCTAAGGAGAATGTGAGGTCTGCAGATGCTGGAGATCAGAGCTGGAAATGTGTTGCTGGAATCGACGTTTCGGGCATAAGCCCTTCTTCAGGAAGCCCTTCCTTCCTGAAGAAGGGCTTATGCCCGAAACGTCGATTCTCCTGTTCCCTGGATGCTGCCTGACCTGCTGCGCTTTTCCAGCAACACATTTCCAGCTATTTACAACTCTAAGCCCACATTCTCTTAAATACTAGTTATCTGCCTTCAACTCTATAACAATATACTGTTCCAAGAAACATATATTAAGACTACACCAACTTCATTTCAAATGGCTGTCATCATCAGTGTCTGTCTTCCTCTGGCTGTCGGTCTCCCTGGATGGTCTTCATCTTTTTCTACAAAGATGTTTCATATGAAAAGGATGCCTTCAAAGAAGAGTGCTTTAAACAGCAGTCTGTCTCTAAATGACAGTGACTATCTGTCGATTCCAATTGGTCTCTGTCTAACTTTCCAAAATGTCTGCTTCTTTAAACCCAAAACATTGGATCATTTCATTGGTTTGTGGTTGGCAAAAACAGTAAATTCAAACTTTGATTGGGTTTTAGTATCCTGGGGCATAATTCAAACTGATTGGCTAAATTCAAATTGTTGTCAAAATAGCAACCAAATTGTTATTTGTTTCACAGCCAAATGCTACATATTTTCAACTTTCTAGTACACTCTAAGACTGCTAGTCAATCACATGACAGCTGACTGTGTGCTCTCAGTGCCAAACAGCTTTCACTCTCTCTTAAAGGTACATTACACACTTTCAACTTCATATCAATTGTACAGAAGATTGTCACAGAATATGCATGAATCAAGCAACTTTTAGATGCAGATAGGTTTAAATCTGAAAAAAAAGGTTCTCAGTCTGATGCTTACATCAAAAATATCATTTAACTTTTTTCTCTTTATCATTGTCCATGGACTTGTTGAGTTTTTTTTACCTCTAACCTCAGTTTCAGTTTTTTTTTATTCTAATAAATTTTTGGACCAGAAATAATCTCAGGTGTTATGTCCGAAATACATTCTATTTGTTTTAAATTTTATAAATGTGTTTTTTTCTCTCTCATGTACACTCTCTGTTTTTGCATTCCTTGTAATCATCATGCTTATTGTTTCTAGATATGTTTGATTTTTAAAATATTTTCAAATCTTTGGTTATGACTGTAGAATTAGTTATTTAGTCAGCATGTCATGGCACACATCCTGGCAGGTGGGACTTGATTCTGAGCCTTCTGACTCTATCACTGCACTAGAAGATCCCCCAGAGAGGTGATATAATGGGGACAATTATTGGATCGGTAAAGTAATTGATGAATGAATTCTCTCTTCTGGAAGTTCTTTTTTGATTTTTGTTTCTGCTTATTTTTCAAATAGGTAGTTTTCAGTTACATCAAGCAATACGTTGTTTAGAAATCCCATGGCTTTGAAAGCATAAATTGGGAATTAGAAAACCATTGGTTATGCCAAATGAGTTTTGATTTTTTTTCTGCTGACCATATATTGATGTACAATCCAATTGCCTGTACAGACCAAACATCTGGTATTGATAAGGGCATTACAGTCATTTAAACTTAATGTAATTGACATTCCCTGTTGATGCATAATGCTTTTTTGGAAACTAGTCTATTAAGCAAACAAACCAAACCATTAAATTTTCAGACTGATACTTTTGCACTAAAGCAGAATACCTTGGTGAATTTAGCTTTCCACTATGCGTTCCAATGGTATATGGATACTCCTAATTCCTGAGGTGTAATTTAATCAGAATAAAAGCCACAAGTTTCATACTTCATTCTAATGGCCTCCATCTGAAATCAAGCCCTGTTTTATCTTTGAAAGGTGATCAGTGGAGGAAAGACAGTGCATGTTGTAGCCAAGGCTGGATCAGCATACCAAGAGCAAGGTACAGCAACAAGGCAAATCACTGAAAGAGAAATGAAGCGCCTTGGGAAAAATTAAGAACAGGTGATCCACCTTGGAAGTTAGATAGAAAGACATATTAGGCGGAGGTCAGAGGATGATGGGAATACATGGAGCTTGGGGATAATGCATTGGAGACAGAGGGCTGAATTTTCCCATGGTGTCAGGACCCAACGTGAGCTACATGTAGCCTCAATACCCTGTCAAAGAAATTTTGCATGGTGAACTTCTTCCAAGTTCATCATCCAATTAAGGATAGTAGGCAGACCAAGGGAGCAGGAGACCCAAAGGAATGGACTGTTGTAATGTCTAAACAGCAGGTCTATTAGGGTGCAATTCACGAAGATGGAGATTGAGGTGGCATCTGGAATTGAGGAGCTCCTGCAAGATCTACCACTTCACTAGCTAAATGAAACCCCCGCTGAAAGGTTGGCCCTTGCCGTGAAGTGCATAAGGATGCCAAGAAATTTAACCACTTTAGTCCCTTTCCTTGCAAGAGATTTCCTCCACCGTATTGTCAAGCTCTCAATTCAGTGAGGGCCTAATGTGATATCAGGAAAGCTGTACGACTGGGGGACATGCCCAGTGGGTTGGAGGTTTAGCTGGCTTCTATTCCTGCCTGCCAGGTCGTGCCAATTCCCACGGCAAGCAGTTCCTGGCAACATTGTCCTGAGGTGAAGCAGCACGAGGGAACCATACCAATGGGGTTTCCTGCTACTTTCTCAGCTTCCTCCGTTCCATATTCATCTCCATGGTGACAAGAAGATTCATGTCAGATTGTATGAAATGCAGGAGAGTGATTGGAATTTAGAATTAGTATGTTGATTGATAAGTTTTGATTTTTCCCCACCTATATTATGATTGTTATAACTTCAAGGTGATCAAGATCATTTTGAGATGCGTGGTGGATAATTGTTCTGATGGCAGTGTCTTCTTTTTCCAAAACACATGAGCTGAAGCATTTGGAAATTTTGCGTAACAGATACAAAGATAGACTAATTTGGAAACAGTCATGTCTAGAATTATTTTTTAATCTATATTTTTAAAAAATGAAAAAATAAGTTGATTTGATGGTCTTGACATTTATGGTGAACACAGGATTATATTGTTTAAGTATTGCTGATCATGGATCATTTGTACAACAAAGCTTTGTGTTAAATGGAGCACTTTTATTTTCCCAAGGCAAAGTGGCCTGCCTGACTTAACTGGTTTATGTTGGGAGGAATTCAGGACGGCTAGGGATTTTGACAGACTTACTGGGGTAGAAATTCAATAGCATAACATCCATTTGTCATGCAGAAAGCTGGCATTTCAGCACTCAATAAGGTGGATGAGGTCCACATTCTTGCCATGCAATGAACATATGTTGCATTACAAATTATTTAAAGCAGAATAGAGATGCATTTGTAAATTAATGTCCTCATGCTATTTTGGGGCCCCATATGCAGTGGGCAAACAAGACCATTGCCATTCAAACCTGTCTGCCTTCTTGCTTTGAAAGTGCACTGTGCACATGAAGGAAGTACTAGTTTATTTTTCAAATTCATAGTTGGATCAATTTGCATTAGAGAAAGAGTGGATAGTTTTTATCCTCATGAAAATTATATGACTTCCTTCATTTGATGATCTCTGGAAGACAGATGTTGGGCCTTTCTAACACCAATTGCCTTTTCAGTTGAGAGAGCATGGTCTGGATTCAATTGCCCTTTGAATCAGTGGTTGGCATCATGTACATCATTAATCCATTTGGATGACTGCAATGTAACGGCCTACTAGCTTTGTATGTTCTGCTATTTTTCATGATTGCTGCATCCAGATAGCATTAATCTGAGTGGTTGATTGGCTGGATGGCTGAGCATGGTGCTATTGCTAAAAGTAGTAAAGAAAACCAGTAAAATTTAGAAATGATTGCTATGTTTGTAGTGGACCTCCATCTTGAAGTTTGCAAGATGAATTCAACCAGAATGTGTCATTGACACAATGCACTGTTTTTACTTTCTTGGCAGTGAGTAGTTTGCAATAGTTAAAGTTTCCCTGTAATCTGTAAAAAGAACCTGTTCCTCTTACTGGGTGCTACATTACCTCAGAGAAAATGCTGGGAGTCTTTCATGAGTTGAATATAACTTGAGAAACACTAATTAATAATGCAATAATGGTTAACACAGATTCAAGTTTCTTACAGTTCTACTGATGGCATGATTGAAGAGTTACAAGAGAGGAGCAATGTCCTTTATTGACAGAAGAGAAAGAGATCCTTCATGTTGCAAGGACATTGGAATCAGATAGCTCCAAAGTTCAATGCCATTCATTAAGCCCTGATGATCAGGATGCAGGACTCAAGAATTTCAAAGCCCCTCTTAAATAGTTATAACAAGTGAATTAATCTTTACTAGCCACCAACTTAGATACTGACAATGCGTGTAGTTTACACAGTCGCATTGAGGCAGGATCTGTAGATGGTGAGACACTGCAGCCTGTGTGAGAAACAAAGACAGTGAACCTTCCATTTCAGCTGAAAACAACTCAAATGAGCACATCAATAGGGTAGTATCCTGAAAGGACTGAGACACAAATGCCAGGTGCATTCTGCAACCATGGGGTCAAATATTCATGAAGGAATCCAACATCAAAATTCACACAGAACTTAAACTCTTGAGATTAAACCAATGAAAATAAGTACAATTTTAAATTGATTTGACTACCTGTTTAAAAATGGAATTTTCTTTAATTTTTAAAATTGAATTCAGAAGGCTGTAGGTTTGAGTGTAGCTGTGGTTCCCTTCGTGGGTTCTTTGGTGGTATTGTCCCAATCTCTAGGCCAGATGTCTCTGCATAAGTCACGTCTGGTGCAAAGATGTGTAACAACATCTCTGAAAAAGTTGATTTAAAAATATTATAAGTCAATGTTTTAGCATTGCAGATACTTTGAATCATTTTGTACGTCTGGCCATTACAGTGTTTGAATCTAACTTATTTTTCCAGGCTTCCTATAACAAGCTGTGAATCTGCTTTAGAAATACATCTGCCCATTTTTATGTTTGGGAGATGGTCATTAGAGTCGCAACCACTCCTGCTGTTCCCAAATGATTCAGTCCATCCTGGAATAATGAGTCTAAATGCCCCACAGGAAAGACTAATGACCTTTGATGTCTCAAGCTGGTACAGTATGTGAGAAGCATCATTTGGTGAACTTGTTCATCTCTTTATAATACTCATTCTCACCAGCTTCTGCTTTCGATCAGAATTTTATAACCAAATTGCATTTTACTTTGGTATCCTCCAAAACTTATCCTGTATAAGCTTCATAATGAAAAGATGGAAAAGATAGCTATCTATCATTTTGCACTGAACTTGATCTGAGAGCTCCAGTGATGTAGGGCCACGATCCTCTATCAAATCCAATGTCTACTTTTTGCCAATAATTATGATTTTTTGAACCTTGAATTTCATGCAAATGCAAAACTTCAATCAATTTTTTAAAATGTTTTATTTCCATATACTTTCATGGTATATTTTCAATTGTGTGTATGAGAGCACGTTCAGACAAATAACCATAACAAAAGCAAAATAAATACAAGGAGGAATAATCAAAGACCAAGCAGCTATTAATTTGGCTTTATTGAAAATTGACAAATATACACTTTAATTACAAGGCAGCATAGGAAATAATCAGCATCAGACTAATTTCTGATGTATCCTAAAAGGAAGGATTGAGGATATTGTGTCTTTATCCTTTAGCTTTTAGAAGAATGCAATATCTCTCAAAAACCTTAAAGGGTTAGACAGGAGTGAATGCAGAAAGGAGGTTTCTGCTATATGACATGCAATGATGTCTGAAACCAAGGAACAGAGTTTCAGAATAAAGGGATAAGCTACTTAGGACTGAGAGCACGAAGTACTTTACTTGGACGATGAGGAATATTTGGAATTCCCTATCCCAGAATATTGTGGAAGCTGAAACTGCTAGTTTTATGGATACCAATGATATCAAGAGAAATGGCAGTATTATATGAAATGTTGTCAAGATAGATAATCAGCTATGATCTATCGTGGCAGCATAGCTTGAGGGGCTGAATGGCCTTTTCCTGCTCTTATGTTCTTATCTAATTGGAACACTAACTCAACATGAGTCCAGCAAAATGTTCAGTCAAGTATTGCTGCTTTTTCCTGATAAGTATTGGAAAACATTTTGTTGCTTCTTCCACAGCTGTTGTGGATTCATGAGGTCAAACTATCTTGTTATTGTGAATGTTGGCAGTTCTATTGGCAAGTATTTACTTCTGAAGAACAAATTGATTGCTTAATTTAACTTCTAGGAACTCTTCAAGATTGTGCTGGGGCATTATACAAGAAGAACCAAGTAATATAATGATCCAACAAACTTGACTCAATCATAGGGTCATTTTGTAATGGAGTCATGTGGTTCAGAGCTCCAACCCCACATCAGAGGGGTTTAGAAAAGACTGATATTTCAAACCAGGACTGGAGATCCAACTTTGTAGGAGCTGTAAATGTTCAATATGCCATGTTATCAATTAAAAAAGAACAAAAGAATATTCTTGGACAGAATTTATCCAGTTAAAAATCACACAACACCAGGTTATAGTCCAACAGCTTTGTTTGGAAGCGCTAGCTTTCGGAGCGCTGCTCCTTCATCAGGTGGTTGAAGGAGCAGTGCTCCGAAAGCTGGTGCTTCTAAATACACCCGTTGGACTATAACCCGGTGTTGTGTGATATTTAACTTTGTACACCCCAGTCCAACACCGGCACCTCCAAATCAAGGATTTAACCATTCAGACAAAATTACCAAAAGCAGATTGTCATGTAGTTTATCTCATTGGATGCTTTGTTTCTCTACATTGGAAATTGACTACACTTTAAAAGTACTTCATTGACAGTAAAACACTTTGGGACATCTGGAAAAGTAATATATGGATACCAGCTTTTACTTTGTTTTGTGGATATGTCAACATCAGGTTGTATAAGCTGCACTGAATATTAAGATAATGTCCCGATAAGTATTAGCTGTCATATTACATTGTATTGATGCAGATTAGAGCTGGAAATGTATATTGTAATCACAGAGTTTTGCTGTCTTTTTGCTCTCAAAGGCAGGTTCTAAGTGCTCCTTTGGACACTCTGGCTGAAACTTCATCTCACACTGTGATGTTCTGGAAGGCACTTTCCATGAGGACCCATTCTAATCTTGTCCAAATTGCTGGAGCTAAAGTCACTATAATGTGGTAAAATGGGTGTAGAACAATGATTATTGTGTACTGCTAATAGAGTTATTGCTACCAAGTGAGAGCCAGTCACTTAGCATTAGCCAGTTAAGCAGTGAGACTAGAATAGAAAAATATTAAGGAGCCAAAAATGAATGGAAGAGATATCCAACATTATGCTGGGCTGTAGCAGACTGCTAAGGGTATCCCATACCTCCAGGAGAATTACAATGGTTCAGAATACAAGCTCCTGTTGAGCTCCTCAAGCTTTATAATTAGCCTGTTGATGAATGACAGGTTCACTGGTCTGCCCGCTGCATTGCCATCATGAATATGACCCAGGCCAGGAACGGAAGTCAGTGACAGTGTGTCCAGGACACACAATTTTTCGGTCCCATTTTCTCAGCTGTCTGCCTGTGTTCTGGGCTGTGTCAGGTAACAAAGGTCTTGCCCAATGTCTGTTTGGATGCAGGTTTGAGTAACTGAATGGCTGAATCCTGCTCTTTCAATTGTGTCTTGTTGGTATAGTAACTTTACACGAGTCTGCGAAGACATTCTGCAGTTTCACTACCAGAGAGACCCAATGAACATTCGTGTGGCTATTTCATTTCCCTTTTGAAAGCAATTTCCATTTTAGGATGTGCAGCTGACAGCTATTTAGTGCTGTGAGATGAAAACAATTTTGTGTCATCGGGCTGGATTGTATTCTAACATGGATCATGAAAGGTAAATAATGTGTGTTAACATAGAATCATCCTGCTTTAAATGAATGAGCTTAAGTTAGTTGTGAAAACCTTGCTTATAATTGGATCAAACTGAGTATTTTGATACTCCATTAATTAGTTTATGTAATCGTAGAAAGGATTTTAATTAAATTGAAATCACTTAAATTTGACTTTGTTTCAGTTTAATAAGGATTATTGTAATTCCCAGTTGTGTCCTGTAAGCTTTCTCATGTCTCTCCAGATGTAACTAGTTACACCATTGAAAATCCACTTAAATGGGGCGAAGTGTTACATGTAACTATATTAGCATAGGTTCCTTTGGCTGTCATACAGAAAACAGCATTATTCTTCTCATTGCTTCTAAGCAGTTGAATACCATCAAGTGAACCCCATAAATATGCCAGAATCTTCAGTAAGTTTTGGAGAAAGCGAAATAGACCCAGCCAGATGGGGTAAAATTTCTGCAACAGCTTTAGAGATATTTTAGCCTTCAACTCACAACTCAAGCAGACACTAATTATGTCATCACTTCAGCTATTCTTTGTGTTTCCTGCCTCAAATGCAAAGTGAAAGATAACTGTAATTATGTAGCACTTCTCATGAATTCAAGATGTCCCAAAGAGCTTTCCAGACAATGAAGTACTCGTGGAAATGTGGTTGTTGCAATGTAGAACAATTGGCAACTAATTTGCACACTGTAAGATCCCACAAGCAGCAATATTTTAACGCGTTGCTTATTTGATGCTGGTTGATGAATAAATCCTGGTTAGGACACTGGGGGAATTTTCTGTTTGTCTTCAAAATTACATTGTGAAATTTTTCATGTCCATTATACTCTATTATACTGTACTGTACTGCACTGGATCTCAGCCGAAATTATGCATTTCTGACTGCTTCAAACTGGGTGAAAACAGAAAGTTTAACAATTCAATTCTAACATATTGCTACACAAAATGAATTATCATTAAATAATGTTGTCCTTGCACAGTTTTAGTTGACAATTTAATTTCATAGGTAACACATGGTAGGACATGTAGCTTAAATTGCTAAAATCTTCATCAGCATAAATTGAGATTTTGGTGTTATTTTCATGTTTTGGAGCACCTAGATTCAGTCCAGAATTGCTCGCTGTTTTTGAAATGCTGTCCAGTGCATTAACATATCGTCATAATTACAGACATAAAAAAGATTCATCCGCGTTGAATATCTGAAATTTTGAGGTGGGAAGGTATTTTTTTAAAAGGTGGATATTATTGTCTTTTCCTTCTTCCCTGCTGCTCGCTCCTGGAATCAATTATATATTTTATAAATGCCTGAATAACTTTTACTGTAATTTTTAATTTATTTTTATTTTATCTCAACTGGACGCATGCTGAGTCCCGTATTATGAAAATGCATTTGATGATGCATAAGACAACTTCTAAAAGTCAATTAAGAAAGGTCATCGTGTGTATTCCAGCATAATATCAAATGCTAAACCACTATCTTTTTTATTTCATGTTGCCAATGGTTTGCAGAGAATGTGTATCAAAGTGGGAGATTATAAACCAAGTGAGCAATTTGGTGATTTCCTTATCAAATTCTAATACTTGTCCGTGAAAATTTCTTGATTCAAGAAATTCCGAGTGAAAGCTGCTCAAGATATTTTGTTGCAATCAGCTTCTTCATTGAATATGAAAAGAAAATGTTCCAACTACTTCACAAGTCAAGAGACATTGGTGGAGAAAGAATCATATTTCAATGTATTTCCAGTAATTTCTGTGACTGAAACAGAGTCAGGCAAATAATTTCACACTTTCAGTGGTGAGAAAGTAAGAATACCAAGTAAACAGTCATGCTGAGTGAGTTCAGCAGATTAGTTTGCACACAGAAGTACAAATTAGGAGTAGGAGTCACTTGGCCCTTCATGCCTGCATCTCCATTGCATCAGATCATAGTTGATCAGTTCACTCCACATTCCTGCTACCCTCAGCTAACCTTTCATCTTGCTATTTATCAGTAACCTATTTATCTCGACCTCTGCCTTTGAAATATCTAAGGATTATGTTTCCAGTGCCTTTAGAGGAAGAGAGTTCCAAAGATTCATAACCCGCTGAGAGAAAATAAAGCTCCTTATCTGTCTTAAATGGGTGACCTCTGGAATATAAGCTGTGACCCCATTTCTAAATTCTACCAAATGAGAAAACATACTTCCCACACTCACCTTGACAAATTCCTTCAGGATTTTATATGTTTCAATCAAGTTGTCTCGTAATCTTATAACTTTCAGCAGATAAAACCGAGCCTATCCAAAATTTTCATATATGGCAACCTGCTCATTCCAGATATTAATCTCATCAACATCTGAACCTTTTCCGGTGCATTTATACTCTCCTTTAAATAAGACAGTACACAGTAACCCAGCCTCACTAAAGCCCTGTGTAACTGAAGCATAGCTTCACTACTTTTGTCTTCAATGCATCTCACAATAACCAGTAACATTCTGTTTGCTTTTCTGTTCCTTGCTGCGTCTGCGTACTAACCATTCTCAATTCATTGACTAGGATATTTGCAGCTCAGAGTTCTTTTATCTTTCACCATTTAGATAATATGCTTCTTTTTTATTCTTCTTGCCAAAATTAACATTTTTAAGTTTCAGACATTATGATTTGCCAGACGCTATTTAACCTATCTATATGCTTTTGAGGCCTCCATTATCCTCAACATAACTTATTTTCCTATCTATATTTGTGTCATCAGAATATTTAACAAATAAAGCTTTGGTCCATAGAGATCTTATGACAGTGATCATGTCCCAGTCCCTGGGTCAAGTCCCATCTGCTCCAGAGTTATGTCATTTGATACCTTAACAGGTGATTTGTAATATCTACCTTTGATCCCTTCATAAATTTGTGCTTACTCTCCTCTCCCTGTTAGTTAACCAATCTTCTATGTTGATTGCTGTCACTGATAGTGTGTATTTTATTTTGCTTTGATATAGCATCTAATCAAATGCCTTCTGGAAATTGATGTGCTGTACATTCACTGGTTTACCCTCAAGGAAGCAAATGTTGCTTCCTGAACCACCAATAAATTAATTCAACACGATTGCTTTCTACAGAACCATGTTTACTTTGCATGATTACTTTGAACTTTTCTAATTGCTCTGCAATAATACCTCTGCAATAATACATTTAATATTTTCCAATCTAACAGAATTTTAACCAAATCTAGGAGATTTTGGAAAATTAAAACCAACATTAGGACGAGCTCACTGGGATAGTCTGTGCTCAGCTCCACAAATTTGCTTAGAGTTGAAAACTCAGAAGACATAGAATCCTTATGTATAGGATTTTAGAGTATCTCAGTGTGATAGACCACATCTGGAGTACTGCAGGCAGTTTTGGTCCTGTTCAAAGAAGGTTCACTAGGATGATCCCTGGTATGGAAGGATTGTCCTCTGAGCAAAGGTTAAACAGATTGAGAGTCTACACATTGGAGTTCAGAAGCACGATCTCATTGAAACATATGGGACTCTTAAAGCGCTTGACACAATAAATGTTGAGATAATGTATCCCCTCATGCGAGCGTCTCGGATTATAGGACATAGTCTCAAAATTAAGGAGTGCCAATTTAAGATTGAGATGAGGAGGAATTTCTTCTCTCAGAGGGTTAAGAGTCTTTGGAACTTCTTGCCACAGACAGCAGTGGGAGCAAAATATATTTAAGGCTGAGGTAGACCGATTCTTGATCAATCAGGTAATCAAGGGATATGGGGAAAGGGCAGTGAAGGGGACATGAGGAATGTCAGATCAATAATGATCTAATTGAATGGTGGAGGGGGCACAAAGGGCTGATGATCCTACTCCTGTTCCTATTTGTTATGGTCTTAATATACCAACATGAATTATAGACTGCTTTTGAGAGAAATCGCCAATGTCAGACCTGAGTACTATTGCAATGCTACTGATCTTCCAGGACTGAGAATCCATCAAGACTGCTAGCATTTGTACTCAATACATTCACTTGAAGAAGATTACAATAAGAAGACCATACATTGTACCCCAAAACCTAAATAACATAATTCATCAGTTCCAAAGAAGGTCACTCAACTTAACTCTGTTTTCTCTCCACAGATGCTGCCAGACTCAATGGGTTTTTCAAACAATATTTGATTTTGTGCCATAACTGATATTTATCTAGTGCAAAAACAAATAAAACATTCCAACAATCAATATCCTCACAGTTATGTAGTTATTCACCTTTATGTTTACCCTTAGTGGTGTTTCTGTAAGTGTTTTTGCCCACGCTGGTGTTTTTAAAAAGTGGCAGCTGCAGGTGAGGTGGATGACTGCTGTGAATCTGATGACAGCATTTTAGTTGTCCTCCCATAATTCTCGTAAGAAAGGATGGGTTGTGATGCCCTTTGCGGACTCAATCTTACCACGGGCTTCAGTACCTTAAAGCTGTCAGACTGATGGACAATTGCAAGTTATAATGGGAGTAGTGCTGGGGTGGGGAATGGAGAGCTGGGCTGTGCAGAGTGCTGGCAGCAGAAGAGAAGGCAGTAATTTTCCTGCTCCATGGTTCCTGCTACTCTGCTATGACAGAGAAGAGTATTACAGTGAAGTAGACTGGGAAGAGTGGCCTGCAGTTAGCATTGCGTGAGGCAGTCTGGGAAACTGCCCTGCAGTCAGTTCTTGCAACTTGGTCTAGGGTAAACAAAGTGAGAGAGATGAATACCAAGGATGGAAGATTGGTGTAGGAAAAATGGGTACCATATCGTGGGGCAATGGCACCAACAATAGGGGGAATGGGATCTGCACCATCAGGACTGTCTATATGTGAACTCTATATGTAACTGGGAAAGTAGAGTAGGCTTTAAACTAAATTGTGTGAGCATGGGCCCAAATTTGGGAAGTTGTGATGCCTATTGCAACAAACAATACATTTCAAATCAGTTAGCTGTCTTCATAGCTAATTCAAATCAATTAGCTGTCAGGTCCTCATCTGACTTATCTGATACAGAACCAATATGTCATTTTTCCATTTCTTGTCACCATCTGTAGTGTCTCTGATATTCAGCATGGCCACTGTCATGATTGTCTGATGTATGCCACTGCTAAATACCATATTGTAGCCTAGCCTCAAAGTTGTATGCACTTCCAGCAATAACAGTGACAGTTAACACTGTACCATCTTTCTCGATGCTCTCCTCCTGTTCATATGGGGAAGGAACAAGGTGGCTCTTGCTCCTTTTGTGGTTCCCATGGGAATGGGAAGATGAGTGCTGAGATGGACTTGAATCTAGTAAACTTGCAATGGAAAGGTTCACGTAGAAAGAACATGGCAACTATAGATGAGAGTTTGCCATGGCACCATATGAAGCTTGTGAGGGAGCTTTGTTGATCAAAAATGATGATAGATGTTAGAAAGCTGCAGTGGCCTTTGGTATATCCTTAAGTTTTGTTTTTTGATGTATATGTATGATTCATTTCAGTGCGGAGACCCTTTAATTGTTTTTTTGTGTGCAGCAATGCATGAGGGGTGACTTAACAGTTTTCTGGATCTACACAGGAATTTCTAGATTACTCTGTACACAGAAGTTATGCAGCTTACAGTCATGTGGGTGATCACTTTGCTTCAGACAAGATGACACAATTTGCTTGTGTTTATGACAACAACTACTCTCTACCCGATTACCACCAGATTGTCTCCTCGAGTCAGGGCATCATGTAGTTTTGCTTCCCCTTCTTTACTCAGTTCCTACTTGAGTCTTTTATGTGTTGTCTAATCCTGTGTGGTGATTGTAAATGAGTGTATTTATGGATGTGTGTGTGTGTGTATGTCTCTGTGTGTTTTGTCTAATTTGCTTAACATGGCTGAAGAGCTGTGACGTCTTCCTGAGATGTGATTAATTTCTGTCCAGAATACAATGATTCAGGGTTTTTGCATATCATTGAAGTTGTATTGCTAATGCTGGTTGAAAGATGAAAGGTTGAACTTAATTAAAAGGTCTGTTGTCATGAGCCAACATCTTATCTTTCGCCAGTGTAAATTCAGTAATTATTTTTGTCACACTGGAACCACATTTTGGCATTAGACCTCCTGACAGTGACCTCCTGGACAATCCTGTCCCATCTCAGCCTCACTATTTCCTTCTGTGGCTTCAACCTCCCCACCCCAGCTCCCTCACCAACCAACCCCACCCACCTACCCGCCCAACAACTTAACAACCAAAAATAAATACAGCAAGCTTTTTTAAAAATTTGGCACGTTATGAACCCTGTTGATGAACCCGCTAAAGTATAAACTGTATTGTCGTGATCTACTGCAAAGTCTGAGTAATCAGTTGAGGGTGTGAGTGAGAAGGCTCTCTGCTGGTAAATTTTATTTAAGTTTCATTAAATTGCGTTATTACTGATTTATGCTGAGTAACGTGTAACAATGATGTGTATACCCCCTGCATTACATTTCTATAACTTTGTATGTGTTTTTACATTGTGGGGTGCTTGATCAACTTGTACACTCTGCTGCCATTTCAAAAGCATTTGCTGTCATTCAACTCTGTGGAAGTCCTCCTCCTCTGGATGTGAGAAAATATGAATCTTCTCTCTCAGTCCTTGAGCCAGCTTGAGACAAGTTATTGTCTCTCAGCCAATGTGCTCTATATCTTCAGTGGGACTGTCTGAGTGCTGGCTATAAATACCACTCCAGGAAAATTACTCCTCATTAACGCTCAAGTGTTCAAAGTGCAGGTGTCTGTATCAGTGCCTCAAGATACTTGGAAATCATGGTAATTTCCAATTAGCCCCCAAAATTGCAGTCTAAAATCACTTTTAAACAGATGTGTCCTAAATGCAGAGTACCCACTTAGCATCTGTTTTAATCTTACTATCCGCATACATGCCTACTCTCCTTCCCCAAGTAATTCCCTTATTGATGCTACATTAGAGTCCATTCACACTCCCAGTGGATGAAGCTGCCTGCCCAAACTGCAGTGTAATAATCTCCAAACACATTTTCAGCAGCTTGCAGAATGTAAACATTGTGTTGCACCTCTGCCAATTGTAAGGAGCTTGATGAATGTTACATTGAAACTAAAGCACTGTAGGCTGCAAGATCTAAGCGGGTGCCAGTAACTCCTGTTTCCCAGCTTGATCACTGTGGGCAGCAAATGTTTGACATGAGGTTTGCTGCAAATACTATGTTAAGCGGAAATTCCTGCTGTCTTTGAACATGGTCAGATGTTCCTTTCGACCTTATACAGCAGGACACTGAAGAGACACTGAGCTGAATGGAAATATATGTTAGCAGAAGTTGTTGAGTGACTATTTCAGGTCAAAGAAGAGTATTTAACTGATCAATAATATTGCCGATAGCTTACAAAATTACAAAAGGATTTATTTTTAAATTGAAATTGATCTGGTTTGATAAATGCTATAACATAACATTGTCCATTCAGAGTACGTATCAGATATAAACTAATCCACATTTAGTCCTTACAAATTCTTATTTTAAGTAAAACATTATTTCACAGGATGCAGTGTTGCTGGTCAGCATTCATTGCTTATCCCTAATTATCCTTATGGTAAACTAATGGTAAAATTATGGTAAACTATGGTAAAATTGTGGTGAACTATTCATAAGGAAATTTAAAGATTTTGATCCTAAGCCAGTGAAGGAACCTTTTTATACAGCAATTCCAAGTCAGGATGACAGGTAACTTGGCGTGGGACCTGAACATGGTGCTGTTTCCACGCATCTGTTGCTCTTGTCCTTCTCAGAGGCAGAGGCTGCTGGTGTGAAAGGCATTGTCAACAGAGGCTTGGTGAGTTTCTGCAGTACATCTTGTACATTTCACACATTGCTGCCGCTGTGCATTTGTGGTGTACAATGGTGGCCAGAGTGCTTTATTGTGGTCTTGAGCTTCTTGAGTGTAAATGAAGAAGTAGACATTCCATTACACTCCTGACTGTGCCTTGTAGTAATGTGGATAAACTCACGAAGTTTGGACAATTTATAGCTTCTGACCTGCTCATATAATTCAGGTCAGTTTCCGGTTATAGAAATGTGCCATTGAATAATGGTAAAACCATTAAATTTGCACAAAACTTTTTGACAAGGAAATGAAAAATCGATGTCCTTACTCTCAAACAAGTAAATACCATGATCTTTCTAAATTATATTCTATTGCACAATTTTGCTCACATTTTAGTTTCTGGTGAATTGCAACATTATGCTGAGTATGATGTTGTGCTCTGAAAAATAAATGCTTGATTTCAGAACAAATGAAGTTTAGATATTTGACTTGTAGATGGGAGTTAGTGAGAGTCTCCCTGCTTGAACCTATTCAAATTAGTCTTGTTAGACAGTCAAAACTTGTACTTGATATTCACTCCAAATTATTAACAATAGGACACTTGGCTGCAGGACAGATTGCCATCAACAATGCCAAAATCCTGCTGGTTGAGCACTTTTAGGTGATATGGGGAGTTGATCATTGTTAGATCTAATTAGTGTTCATTGGAAAGTGATCATGTGTGTTAAAACTATCAGTGACTATGAAGGGAAACACAGCACCTTCATGAAGGTCTGCTTTTCACTTCTGAGGCAGTCTTTATGAAAGCAATTAAAATTGTTAATCAGTGAAATGGAGCAGCTGGGGACAGCTGATTGATTTTTTTTAAGGAAACAAAATGTCATTGGCAGATGCTCAGGAGTAAACCATTGCCCAGGACCTCCCAGTTCTTTGAAGGATGCAGCTTTGAAATTATTTCATTCTAAATGTAGCCTACCATGATTCAAAATTATGTTTAGGAAATAAAAAGGGCAACTTACTCACCATCTGTTCCAGAGTTCTGTTGGAAGAAATCACAGCTAAAGGTAGTTAGAGCCTAGTTCTTTACTTCATCCATTAAAATCAAGAAGTTCGAGAATAGCAAAGGATAACAGGTCAGTTGGAAAATCATAAATATTGATGTGACATTACAAATTGATGTAATAAGTACGGGAAAAGCTACTGTTGTTCTATATATTAAACCAGCAATGTACATCTGATGTGAAAAATGATCATGTACTTTGAGGGTATTATAGTGATTGTAATGAGGTCAGCCAAGTGGACATCATTGAATATGAGTTCCCTGATTGGAGCTGTTAATCTGGTCCAGTCAGGGAGCCCTGACAGACAGATAAAAAGGGTGAGTGTCAGAGATACTGGAACTCTGATACCTGACTTTGAATGTGGCAGTACTAAAGACAAGGATAGTTCACATGTATATTAGGGTGAATTGGTGATGGATACCAGCCTCTGTGGAGTTATTTCAGTTATCATTGGTAGTATCTTTCAAACGAGTCAGTAACCAGTCACTGAAGAATTCCCATCTGAAAAAATGTAGTCATTGTATTTATCTGGCTTCTTCTGTTCAACTTCTGATCAATGATGACATCATGATACTATATTCAGTAATGATAAAGCTTTTGAATGTTAAGAGATGTAATGAAGAGGATTGATGAGGGAAGAGCAGTGGATATAATCTATGTGGACTTCAGTAAGGCATTTGACAAGGTTCCTCATGGTTAGCATGGAATACAGGGACAACTAGCCATTTGGATACAGAACTGGCTCAAATTTAGAAGACAGAGGATGGTGGTGGAGGGCTACATTTCAACTGGAGACCTGTGACCAGTGGTGTGCCACAAGGATCGGTGCTGGGTCCCACTGCTTTTTGTCATTTATGTAGATGATTTGGATGTTAAAATAGGAGATGTAGATGATAAGTTTACAGATGACACCGAAATTGGAAAAAGGACAGAAAAGAAGGTTATCTCAGAATACAATGGGATCTTGATCAAATGGGCCAATGGGCTGAGCAGTGGCAGATAGAGTTTAATTTAGGTAAATGTTAGGTGCTACATTTTGGAAAGGCAAATCAGGGCAGGACTTATAAACTTAACGGTAAGGTCCTAGGGAGTGTTGCTGAACAAATAGACCTTGGAGTGCAGGTCCATAGTTCCATGCAGGTGGAGTCACAAGTAGATAGGGTAGTGAAGAAGGCTTTGTATGCTTTCCTTTATTGGTCAGAGCATTGAGTACAGCAGTTGGGAGGTCATGTTGTGACTGTACAGGACATTTGTTAGGTCATTTTTGAAATATTGTGTGCAATTCTGGTCTCCCTCATATAGAAAAGATGTTGTGAAACTTGAAAGAATTTAGAAAAGATCTACAAGGATTGTAACCAGGGTTGGAGGATTTGAGCCATGTTGGAGGATTTGAACTATAGGGATAGGCTGAATCTGGGGCTATTTGTTGTGGAGCTTTGACTGCTGGGAGGTGACCTTGTAGAGGTTTATAAAATCATGAGTGACATGGATAGAGTAAATAGACAAGGTCTTTTCCTTGGGTTGGGGGAGTCCAGAACTAGAGGGCATAGATTTAGGGTGAGAGGGGTAAAAAACTAAAAGAGACCTCAGGGGAAACTTTTTCACACAGAGGGTGCTATGAGTATGGAATGAGCTGCCTGAGGAAATGGTGGAGACTGGTATAATTATAACATTTAAAAGGCATCTGGATGAGTAAATGAATACAAAGGGTTTAGAGGGATATGGACCAAGTGCTGGCAAATGGGACTAGATAAGGTTGGGATATCTGGTCGGCATGGACATGTTAGACTGAAGGGTGTTTCCATGCTGTACATCTGTATGACTGTATGACTCCATAATTATTGGATTCTGTCTTGTTGCCGATGGTCAGTACCTAGAACCAGTGTGGTGTGAATGTTACCTACCACTTAGTCCAACCCTATCAGCACTTCTTTCATTTTAAAGTGGCAACAGGAGATGACACAATTGAGATAGAAATCGGTCTATTTGTGTTCCATCAGTAAGTTGCCAATATAGGATTAAACAAATATATATATATATTTTTGACAATAACAATGATACATTCATTTTATTCTCATTTATCTAACCATTAGAATTTAAAGCCACAGTCAACAGTGGGCTGCGAGGGATTAACAATAACCACTGTCTCTCTTGTGGTTTCTGAAGAAGATTGTTAAGATCAGAGGTAGACCTAGCATGCAATCAAATTTACACCTTCCCTTGAATCCTAATAGAAGAGATAATTCCATGGGAACATACAAATTAGAAGCAGAAACAAACAAAAAACAGTTTCCACACTGTAAGTAATCTAATCTAAAAAAAAAAATTGCTGGAGAAATTGCTGGAGGCCTAGTAGCATCTGTGGAGAGAAAACCGAGTTAGTTTTAAAAATCACTAATTTAAACAACTTTGATGTATTGAAAGAAAGAGACAGAACCTACTACAGATGATCAACTTGTAATCAACCTGCATGGGGGTATCGTTGCACACCGTTGGACCAAGTGGGACTTGAACACAGGTTTCCTGGGTCAGGGATATACCACTGCACCACTGTACCTATTACAACATGAAAGAAATACCATGGAAGCAATTACTTGGCTCAGCACAGCAGCTGTCTTCCATAATAGAGATTCATGATGTTCAAGGTCCATCAGCCAGCATTAAAGAGCAACTAACTGAGTTAGCAGGGAAGAGGTTCTCCATGCAGGAAATTCACAAGAACAAAAGTCCTTCACAGCAACAAATGGACCAAGTAATATGAAGAATATTTGAGACTTGCAAGATTCTCCAGATCCTCAGATCAAAACAAAAGTCTACAGTTCTCAAGCAGAAGACTTAGCACTGTTTCAGGACTGAAGAGAGTACATCCTAGGAGAATTATGAAACATCCAGACCTTTTTCAGATGTGAAGTCGGAGACTTGTTCTTTGAGAGAGGTCAGGAGGTAGGGGAGGGGGCAGTGTGGTTAGGTGGAGTTGATGTATAAGGATTGACTGTGGTGATATAGTATCAAGCTATGATGTTCTGAAGATTGGAGGGGAACTTGCAGGTAGCGCTGTTACCACGTCACTGTTGTGGTAGAGGTCATAGGTTGGAAAGGTGCTGTTGAAGGAGCATACGTTGAGACACTGTAATATATCTTGTATTACATTCAAGTTGGTGGTGGAGGAAGTGAATGTTGAAGCTGGTGGATGGAGATGCAGTTGTGGTGTGGACTTCTTGTTGTTCAGGCTGCATTTATCTAGGGAAGTGGAACATATTCCAACACAGTCAACTTGCAATTGGTGAAAAGGCTTTGGTGATTCAAGGAGTGAGTTACTCATCATAGAATCCCTACTTCCTGCATGCTTTTGTAACACAGTATTTATATGACCAATCCAGTTTAGTTTCTGATAAGCCAAGAATTTGATAGTAGGGAATGCCATTGAATTTCAATCAGTAATGTTTACATTCTCTCTTCTTGGAGATAGGTGTTTGTTCCACTTGAGTAGTGTAATATTTACATGATGCTTATCAGTTCAGCTGTGAATGCTGTTCAGGTATTGTTGCAAATGGAGAAACTGCATTTGCAGAATCACAGATAGTGCTGAACATTGCACGTTTGTCAGCAAAAATCCCCAATCCTGGCTTCATGGTGGAGGAAAGATCATTGATGAAGCAATTGATGATGGTTGAACCAAGGTCACAGCCCTGACAGACTCCTGCAGAGATGTCGGACAGCTACGATAATTGACTTCCAACAACTACAACTGCCTTCCTTTTGTGCTTGGTATGACTTTGAGCAGTGGAGATTCTCCCATTATTCTCATCTAATGCTCATGGATCTCAGTTTTGCTACGGTTGCTTGATGGCGTACTCTATCAAATGCTGTGCTGATGTCAAATGTTGTCACTCTCACTTTGCATTATTTACCTCCTTATTTACCTAAAAAGATGCTGATGTAAGCAGAAAGCAATTAGGAAGTTGCTCAACCAAGAAAATAAAATGTATTTTTATTGAGTGTGGAGGAAAGTGTTTGAATAATTATTGATTTCTTTTAATTTTAATCAATCAGCATTTGTTTGGTTTTTCTACAATACAGCAGTAATCTCTTGCAAATTTCAGCACAGCCCAAACCAAAAGCTATGTTTATAATCTACTGCCATCTGTTGAAGTAATACATTCTCAACTTGAATATCACCAATTACTTTTATGCATGAGGCAATATTTTATGATCTCTATTCTGCATGCTTAGTGCAATATCAAAAATACATTTTTGTCAATATTATGAACTGACACTGCAAATTGCTCTCAGCGAAAAAATCATTAAAATTTTGAAGAAATACTTTTTCATATAGTCCTGCACTAAAAATAAATTACATAAATAGGTGTGCAATCAAGACACTTACACAAATCACATTCTTTAACTGCTCACTCCAGGTGATTAGGAAACAAAATTAGCTTTCATCATTTACAAAGTAAAATTATTGCAGCATTAAGTCTTCAGTGCTGTTTTTCTGTTAAGCTTCACAGTGGCAAATAACAACTACCAGTAGATTAAAGTCGTAAATGGTAAGACAGAGACAAATTATTTCAACTGTCATTTATAATTAGTACTAGATCCTGAATTTTATTGCACCATGTCCTGTGTACTCTAGAGAAAATAGCATGAGAAAAAAACAAAGTATCTTTCACTGTATATCGAAGCATATTGTAAATAATAGCCAGCTCTTGAATCTCCATCCTTTCACATGGCTGCAAATGATAGTACTTGAGGTTGGTTACTGTGTATGTTAGTAAGATACTTCTCAATGCCAAGCTAACAATGCTTACTTACAAACAAACAAATTATGAAACGCCATTTCATTTGAAATATATCTGGTATAAGTGAATGTCCAGTATCTTGGATATGAGATACTCAGGTGTTTAGCATGTTATAGCAAAACTCATTCATTCTCTCATACTCTTATATTAGCATACATATATTTTGGTGAGGAAAAACTGACTTAGCTGATATGTGCTTTAATCAGAAAATACCAAAACTATACTTTCACACTGAGGTTCAGTAATACTTTGGCTTTAGCCCAAAATATTCCTTTTTTTCTCTCTTCTGGTATTATGGTGGCTCTGCGATGAGTACTGCTACCTCACAACGCCAGGGATCCAGGCTGATTTTCTGTCTGTGTGGTGTTTTCACATTCTCCTTGTGTCTGCATGGGCTTCCATTGAGTGTTGCAGTTTCACCCCACAGTCCACAGCTGTGCAGGTTAGTAGGATCAGCCGTAGTATATGTAGGGTTACAGGGATAGGTGGGAGATTGGTTCTGGGTGGAATGCTGTGTGGAGGGTCATTGCAGATTCTTTGGGTCAAATTCCCAAGTGTGGCTCAAAGAGTATGTGCATCAAAAGAGAATGTTTATGTTTAATTTTCAAGTGAAAATAGATGTATTAATAGATTACTTGGTTCATGTCTACTTTATGATATTTTGTTTGCACTAAATTTTGTTAACCTTAGCTGAAAATGCTACCAGATGAAATGTTGTAATATGGACAGATGGCATAAATATAGTTTCAATAAATTTAATTTAATTGATGAGAATTAGTAAGCTTGTACATTTAGTTAAATATTAATCATGTTGATGTAGTCCTCAACTTGCACATAATTCACAATAGGCAAGCATTCTTCTCTGAAGGATATAAATGAATAGGTTCTTGTGATAATCAAAAAGTTTAATAATCAATTTTCCAAACTACTTTTGTTCCCACAGATTTATTTAAAACCTAATTCTCAGACTGAGATATGGGGATTTCAATTCAACTTCTCAACAGCGGTAGCCGTGACCTGTAACACAACTGGAGCACGGGTCTTATTACGAAATGTGTTTTTTTTTACATTTTCTTCTTAATATTCCCACAGGCCTGTCAGTTTCTTTTTCACATACTCTGCTTCATTCTTACTTAAATGCATTAAGCAACAAATGATTTTTCATTCCAGTACTGGTACCAATTTCCATCTATTACCTAGTTCCCTGCCATTGGTAATCCTTTTTTAAACTAGGCAACATCTGCAACCTTTTTTTCTGTAAACTCATTTATTTTCACCAGGCCTTCAGTCAGACCCTTGCAATTTTATCACTGGTAACAATAGTTGTATGTTCATACAAATGCAAAGAAAATGCTTCTAAAATTCGAGATAGGCAGCAGATTTCATGATAAAACAAAACAAAAATGTCCATCTTTTTGCAGAGTTCAGTGTTTGCAAATATGAAATAAAGCACCTCGCGTTGATCTAAATTAAACTCCATCTGCCACTTCTCAGCCCATTGGTCCACCTGATAAAGATCCTGTTGTAATCTGAGGTAACTTCTTTGCATTCCACTACACCTCCAATTTCGGTGTCATCTGCAAACTTACTAACTGTACCTCTTATGCTCAAATTATTTATATAAATGATGAGAAGTAGTGGACCCAGCACCAATTCTTGTGGCGTTCCACTGGTCACAGGCCTATGTCTTCTACCTTTGAGCCAGTTCTGTATCCAAATGGCTAGTTCTTCCTGTATTTCATGAGATCCAACCTTGCTAATCAGTCTCCCATGGAGAACCTTGTTGAATGCCTTATTGAAGTCCATAGAGATCGTCCACCACTCTGGCCTCATCAATCTTCTTTGTTACTGCTTCAAAAAACTCAATCAAGCTCGTGAGACATGATTTCCCATGCACAAAGCCATGCTGACTATCCTTAATCAGTCCTTGCCTTTCCAAATACATGTACATCCTGTCCCTCAGGATTCCCTCCAACAACTTGCCCATCACCAACGTCAGGCTCATTGGTCTATAGTTTACTGGCTTGTCCTTACCAACCTTCTTAAACAGTGGCACCACATTAGCCAACATCCAGTCTTCCGGCACCTCACCTGTGACTATTACTGACACAAATATCTCAGTAAGCATCCCAGCAATCACTTCCCTAGCTTCCCACAGAGTTCCGTGGTACACTGATCAAGTCCTGAGGATTATTCCACTTTTGTGTTTCAAGACATCCAGCACTTCTTCCTCTGTAATATGAACATTTTTAAGATGTCACCATCTATTTCCCTTCATTTTATATCCTCCATGTCCTTCTCCACAGTAAACATTGATGCAAAATCCTTGTTTAGTATCTCCCCCTATCTCCTGTAGCTCCCCACAAAGGCTGCCTTGCTGATCTTTTAAGGGCCCTATTTTCTCCCTAGTCACCCTTTTGTCCTTATTGTATTTGTAAAACCCTTTAGACTCTCTTTACTCTCTTTGCTCTTATAACCTAACAAAGACAAAAATGCATCTATCTCACAGTGCTGATTGTATAGCAGGACAGAATTAGTGTGATTCAAATCAAGACCAGCCTGAAACAAAGTCCCAGTTTGCTTCTTCCCCTTGTATAAAACACAGGAGTATGCATTGACATGAATGTGATATAGTCTAGAGTACCTTCTGCCATGATGCCATGCAAGTGGAGTACCAGAATAGAATTTAGCTTAGATCAATAGATCCATATAGAATTCAATCAACAATGTAAATGTGTGATTTGATTTTAAAAATAGCCTGCTTATTTTGTTGAATGTTGAAGAATATTTTACATAAGGAGAACAAAGGAGTTGTATTATAATCTGCTTTGATGCAAAGATGACAGAGTGACAAACTCTCATAAACATTTTGTCTGGCTACTTTAAGAAAGGGTCCTTTCATACAGAATCAAATTATTTCCTGATATTACATTTCTCAGCACTCATACTTGAAAGATAATTATAATATGACCCTAACTTTTCCATTTCAATTACTTTGCAGAATCCTGTATGTCTGGGATCAGGCATTTGTTTTTTGTGTTGTGGCTTGAAATCCTGAAATAAAAAACCTGCATAATGCATTGCTTTTCTTCTACAGAAAGGAATTCATTTTCACAGTGTTGTATTTAGCTTTACAAAATGTTAAACTGTTTTATTTTGGCATAAATATTCGCTGCTAACATGTTGATTAAAAATCTGTAAACTGTGCGCTCTCATAAGAGCAAGAAAAAAATTACATGTTGCATTTCAATACAAAACAATTACAAATTCTGTGAAAAAATGGAACCAGGTATGTAAACAGCGATACGGTTAGCAACCCAAATCTGTAGCTAGTTGAATGGTTACGCAGGCATTAGTAATAAATATTCCAGTTCCAGAGATCTGTCTGTAAAAAAGAAACTCAGTAAAGTTGCTTCCTATCACAAAGGCCAGCATTTTGAGAATTCTTGCAATATAGCTTTTTTTGTGATTGGCACTTGTATTGCAGAGTTAAAAAGAAAAAGATTTGTTCATCTTAAAGGCTTTTCTTCCTGTCATTTGTGATACTTTTTACATTTTATTCCATAGACTGAGAATTTTTTTGAAAAGGGATGCTGTTCAGCAAAAGTTACACCATACTTTTAGCCCTCCACTCATTGTGGAAGTGCCAGATACTGTATATGCCAAACTATTCATGCATCAGCAACCCTGTACTGGATACATGAAATTGCAACTCATTGATAGAAGAAAAAGTCATTTTACAACATATAAATTGCACTTAACTATTAATGATATGTGACTTCTAAATTTTTCTTCTCTCCCTAGTTTGCAACGACATGCCCCATCATAGTCAGGGGGAAATGTAGAGTAATAGGGTAGGAGAATAGGTCTGGATGGGTTACTCTTCAGAAGGTCTTGTTGGGCCAAATGGCCTGTGTCCATACTGTAGGGATTCTATGATTCTAAGTCGGAGGTTTGATATAGCTTTCAAAATTGAAAGTCACAGTTAATTAAGCAAGTCTAAACTACCACTCATAAAATATTGTGTTGCTATTTGTTTGCAACCTGTCATATTTTCAATTTGCAGAATCATGCAAGGGAGGTAGAGACTATTTCAGGTCATTTTACAAAAGTAGTTCTTGACTGACATACTGCAGAATGTGCAAGAGACCAAAACTGAATGAACACAGATATTTAAAGGAACACATTTATTTTGGAGGCTTTCAGGGCTAGAAGGAATGGCAGAGATAGGAAGTGGTAATATTCTGGAGGAATTTAAACACAGAGAATTTTAAGTTTAGTTTATTGCCAGACCATGAGACCAGAGTTTAACAAAATTTAAAGAGATTTGAATTTGCATTTATAGAAACTGCTCCATATATTGCAGTGACTGTAGTGTAATTGGCTGGCAACTGCCAGTATTATTTCCACTGATATCTAATGAACAGCTTGCAAATGAATTGTAGTGCAGTATTATATATAAGATCTAACCCATTTGAGTTGGACAGCTCCTGTATGCCACAAAAACTAGAATGATTGCAGCACTGAAGCCCCATAATAAGACATCTCTGACACTTTCAGCCAAGAAATGTGTTAATGTAAACAGACAGGTGGTGTCAGTGCCTGAATTAAGCATCTTTTCTTCGAACTATAAGTGCAAGATTAAGACTTCTACAGAATGTCATGATTTAAATCATTTTTTAAAAAAATGTCTCTGTCTTGAATCTTACATCGGGCTCCAAATGTTTGGACATACTGAAAGTACATGTTCAAAATTGTGCATCTTTAGTTTTAGTTTCCCTCTCCCTTTCATGATGTGGACCATGGTCAGAAAGTTGGAAAACCATGTAAGATGTCTTGTGAAGAGATTTTCAATGTCTCATTGAGCAAAATGTCTCATTTTTCAAATCAGTGTTGAATAGCAAGATGAGATTCTCACTAATGAGTATTGAGAGGCCTATTTTCATGCATGATCATGCATCAATATCCTGGTATTACCTAATCTCGCCTCATTAATATGTAGATACCGAAAGTTTGGGAGAAGATTTGTAGCTCGGGTGCTCGTTGTTGTGGTTCTGTTCGCCGAGCTGAGAATTTGTGCTGCAGACGTTTCGTCCCCTGTCTAGGTGACATCCTCAGTGCTTGGGAGCCTCCTGTGAAGCGCTTCTGTGATGTTTCCTCCGGCATTTATAGTGATATCACTATAAATGCCGGAGGAAACATCACAGAAGCGCTTCACAAGAGGCTCCCAAGCACTGAGGATGTCACCTAGACAGGGGACGAAACGTCTGCAACACAAATTCTCAGCTCAGCGAACAGAACCACAACATGTAGATACCCATTCTTTCACTTATTGGATAGGAGCTAGATGGAAATTGGGAGGTGCTAATGCACTGGTAGTGTCACAGGGCCAGTATTCAAAAATTCCAGGCTAAGTTCTGAGGTAATGGGTTTGAACCTCACCATGGCAGATGGTGAAATATCAGTTCAGTTAAAACAAAACTAACCTAATCACAACTGTATAACCACTGGTGATTGTCATTAAAACCTACCGGTTCAGTAATGTCCTTTATGTGAGATATTTGCCATCCCTCTTGGTCTGGCCTGCAGTGTTTCTGAGCAAAAAGTGTGAGAAGTGTGAAGTGATATAATTTGATAGGAAAAATAAGGATTCTCTTCCTTGAGCTTCAGATACAGGCAGTTTTTATAGGGTTACAGTAGTGAACTGTTAATTACAAGACAATGCAGTTTCAATTACAGTTAATAGAAAACAATTGCTTGTCAGGCAGTATTAATCAGTTAACAATTGTAACAAGAGGTTTAGCTAATCTGCAGAAACGGGTGCTAATGGCAAGCATCCTGGCTTCAATAGGTCCCGAGGGTAGGGTAGTTGTCAGGTATCTTGGTGCCACCTAGTCTGCGTGGGATTTGTGAGGATTGAGTACCTGGGGAGTCAGGGAATGCTCTTGGGGTTTCAGGACCAGTGATACTATTGTGAGGTTGGAAAACTAGTTTGCAGATCATTTAGGTAGTGCATTCCTTCAGTCTGCTTAGGTAATATTTCATTTCACTGTTAGTTCCGGGGCTCTTGTAGTCAAGTTGAGGTGCCGGTGTCATTATGTGTAGGCTCTGTTTGGCTAAGAACAGACATGGTTTCTGTGAGCAAGTGGTGGACAGGCAGTGCTTTGTTTTTCTCCCACACCATCCATTGTCACTTCAGGCATCCTGCCAGTTACCTGATTACAGTCACACACTTACTTGATATATGGATGAACTGATGTATTTGGATCACTGTTTCAATTGACTTTCTGGCCTGTTGAACATCCACCTCTCTCTCTAATCTAAAATCCAAATCTTAAATAATGCATGTTATACAGCTTTCCTCACAGTGTAAATGCCCAACATTTTGAAGGTGACCAGACAAGTTAAGGAAATTGTTTGAAAAAAAAGACATATATGAATGCTGTGGCTTTATTAACAGAGAATGAAGCTCAAATAAAGGAAGTTAAGACAGGGCGTCATCAAACATCAGTTTGACCACAGCTCAAGCAATTTTTAAATTTCGGGGCACCATACTTTAGCAAGAAAATGTGTGAAAGAGGCTTCCCACAATGATACCTGAAATGTGGGTATTCAGTGATATGGAAAGACTAGAGAAGATGGGGTCGTTTTTCGAGTCGAGAAGGTGGAAAAGCTTTGTTGGAGGTGTTCAAAATTGTGAATGGATTTGATTGACTAAGTGTATCTATTAGGATTGAAGATGAATGACAAAAGAACCAGAGGTGACATAGGAATACATTCTTTTAAAACATAGTAAATTGTTGTGATTTGTAAGGCAGTGTCTGAATGGAGGAAGAAGATGCAATAATGATATTCAAAAGACAATTGTATAAATAATGGAAGAACAAAGGTTACAGGACTGTGGTGAAAGAGTAGGATTGAACAAGGAAGTAATATATTGAATGATGGATTCCTGTGCTATGTCAATCTACTAATTTAACTGGCTCAATATTTAATTCAATAGATACTTAGCTGCTACTGTTACACAATGTGACAAAAAAAAATCAGCTTATGTAATTTTAAACCACTCTGTGTAATTAAAATGTGCTGCTCAATGTTTATTTTTGTGATGCAGCTAAAGAGCTTAATTTGAATTGACAGCAGATTTGACCATTACCACCTAGGCAACTATTAAAAGTAATGTATCCTTACCATAAAAGGCAAAGTGTCTAAACATTAAATAAGAAACATGTTATTAACAAAACTCAGCAAGTCTGAGGAGTGGTCACAGGATCTGAAGTGTTAACTCTGATTTCTCTCCAAAGGTGCTGCCAGACTTGCTGAGCTTTTCCAGCAATTTCTGTTTGCATTTTTCCAGTATCCACAGTTCTTTCAATTTTTATTAACAATCAACTCCACCTCTCATTAGGTCATGATTAACCATTTCAAAGTTGTGTTTTTTTCAAAAGTGTATTTCTGTTTTCATTCAATTCAAATTGGGGAAGAGTTAACTATCAGCACATTTCATAGCAGGTGTTTAGAAATAATATCACTTGAAAACAGAATTTTAAAATGATCATATAATGCAGTCTCCAAGCAGTAACCAACTATAGAACTCAATCAGAGGATATGCTCTCAGGAAAGCACAAGTAAATATTTTACATTTCTCTTTCCGAGTGTTTCATTTGTTAATATTATAATGTTCAAATTTTCCCAACAGCTCTCAGATTTATGAAGGAAATGCTTCAAAAATGCAAGCTATGGTAACCATAGATACAATCAATGCTGAGCTACCTAATCTTTGTGAGGATTGTTAAAGCTTTATCACAATTGGTCTGTTTTATGTTAGAAAGGGTAAATTAAGATTGTCCATCTTACGATTACAATTAAGTGACCTCTGGTGAGAGGATTTGATTTGCTGTAATGATATTGACAGTGAGTTTAAGTAGGTTATTCAAGGAATTAAGTTCCTGCATGAATACCATCCACTTGCATGAGATCGTGTGTGGTGATTGACAGACTGAAATTGCACCCTCGAGGACTTTAGGTGAAACTGATTGGAGAAAAAAAGTATCTGACTGAGTGGCCTAATAACTCGTAGTGTTACAGAGACAGGATGTTCCAATACCTCACAACATAAGGCATCTATCTAAGCTGGGCTGTGCATAATTGAAATCAAAAAAGAAAACATCAAGTAATGAATCATTTTGTGTCACTCTGTATTGCAGCGGCCACTGTGAGGAGTAGATTAGTAAGCAGATGAATTACAGTTCTGGCTTTGTTGTAAATAATTAATGACAAAAGTTTTCTGTTAAATAAAATTCAGCTTTTACTGCATGGTGACATTTTTCCTCCATTGAAAGATGGGCCATAGGCAATTATAACGGCTTGGGAGCAGAAGGAAATTAATACTTATTTTATGTTGATTGTGAAAGTGAGCATTGCTCCAAGAAACAAAAGACCAATAAAGAGTCCAAGGCATCAGAGATTGATTGAAGGTAGAAATGATGGGCTAAGATTTTGATCAGAAGATATGAGGAAACAATAAATAAAGAGCTGTGGAAACCACATGGTGAGTTCAGCCGATCAAACAATTTTTAAAATTGGCAAGAGGAGGCACTGCTCAGTCAATGGTTCGGCAGGTCAATGCACCAGACAATGAGCTATCAATAAAATATCTCTTACCTGTACTTACATAGAAACACCAGGGGCAATTCATATCCCATCAATTTGTCTTTCACCTCGGTCTAAGTAAATAGTCAATCACAATTATCTGCCTTGCACCCATTTCCCTTTATCTTACATTTTGCTTGATTCAGGGAACCAATTTATCTTTATTGTTGACATAATATCTGCCTCGCCTCCTAACACTTGAAATTAATTTGACATTGACACAACTCAGTTGAAAGAAGCTTTTCTTGCTCTATGTTCTAAGTCTTCAGTCTATAGTTTTGTTCTCATGGTGCTTCATTCTGGATCTCTCATATACTATGCAGATTTTTACTTCCGAATAGTCCAAGGAAACTAAGCTTAGTTTTGTTGATCCTAAATAATTCAATTTCTTAAGTAACTCAATTCTAAGGAACTGCTGACCTCTTTCCCGCCTCTTTGGAGAGAGTAATCACTAATTAGTTGGTAGCTAAGTGAAATTAATGGCTTCCTGCCCATGCCAGGTAGAATCCAGGACCTATTTGGAAGTTAAAAATCACACAATATCAGCTTATAGTCCAACAGGTTTATTTGGACACACTAGCTTTCGGAATGCTGCTCCACAACCACCTGATGAAGAAGCAGTGTTCCAAATGCTACTGCTTCCAAATAAACTTGTTGGACTATAGGTTCATAGAGTCCTAGAGATGTACAGCATGGAAACAGACCCTTCTGTCCAACCTGTCCAGCCTGACCAGATATCCCAACCCAATCTAGTCCCACCTGGCAGCACCCGGCCCATATCCCTCCAAACCCTTCCTATTCATATACCCATCCAAATGCCTCTTAACTGTTACAATTGTACCAGCCTCCACAACATCCTCTGGCAGCTCATTCCATACACGTACCACCTTCTGTGTGGAAAGCTTCCCCGTAGGTCTCTTTTATATCTTTGCCCTCTCACCATAAACCTATGCCCTCTAGTTCTGGACTCCCCGACCCCAGGGAAAAGACTTTGCCTATCTACCCTATCCATGCCCCTCATAATTATATAAACCTCTATAAGGTCACCCCTCAGCCTCCGACGCTCCAGGGAAAACAGTCCCAGCCTGTAAAGCCTCTCCCTATAGCTCAAATCCTCCAACCCTGGCAACATCCTTGTAAATCTTTTCTGAACCTTTTCAAGTTTCACAACATCTTTCCGATAGAAAGGAGACCAGAATTGCATGCAATATTCCAACAGTGGCCTAACCAATGTGCTATACAGCTGCAACATAACTTCCCAACTCCTGTACTCAATACTCTGACCAATAAAGGAAAGCATACCAAACGCCTTCTTCACTATCCTATCTTCCTGCGACAACACTTTCAAGGAGCTATGAACCTGCACTCCATGGTCTCTTTGTTCAGCAACAGTCCCAAGGATCTTACTATTAAGTATATGAATCCTGCTAAGATTGCTTTCCCAAAATGCAGCACCTCATATTTATCTGAATTAAACTCCATCTGCCACTTCTCAGCCCATTGGCCCATCTGGTCAAGATCCTGTTGTAATCTGAGGTAACCCTCTTCGCTGTCCACTACACGTCCAATTTTGGTGTCATCTGCAAACTTATTAACTGTACCTCTTATGCTTGCATCCAAATCATTTATGTAAATGACAAAAAGTAGAGGGTCCTTGTGGCACTCCACTGGTCAGAGGCCTCCAGTCTGAAAAACAACCCTCCACCACCACCCTCTGTCTTCTACCTTTGAGCCAGTTCTGCATCCAAATGGCTAGTTCTCCCTGTATTCCGTGAGATCTAACCTTGCTAATCAGTCTCCCCTGGGGAACCTTGTTGAACACCTTACTGAAGTCCATATAGATCACATCTAACACTCTGCCCTCATCAATCCTCTTTGGCACTTCCTCAAAAAACTCAATCAAGTTTGTGAGATGTGATTTCCCATGCACGCAACCATGTTGACTATCCTTGCCTTTCCAAATGCATGTACATCCTGTCCCTCAGGATTCCCTCCAACAAATTGCCCACCACTTATGCCAGGCTCACTGGTCTATAGTTCCCTGGCTTGTCCTTACCAACCTTCTTAAACAATGCCACCACGTTAGCCAACCTCCAGTCTTCCGGCACTTCACCTGTGACTATCGATGATACATATATCTTAGCAAGAGGCCCAGCAATCTCTTCTCCAGCTTCCCACAGAGTTCTAGGGTACACCTGATCAGGTCCTGGGGACTTATCCACCTTCACCCATTTCAAGACATCCAGCACTTCCTCCTCTGTAATATGGATATTTTGCAGGATGTCACCATCTATTTCCCTACAGTCTATATCTTCCATATCCTTTTCCACAGTAAATACTGATGCAAAATACTCATTTAGTATCTCCCCCATTTTTTGTGGCTCCACGCAAAGGCCGCTTTGCTGATCTTTGAGGGCCCTATTCTCTCCTAAGTTACCCTATTGTCCTTAATGTATTTGTAAAAATCTTTGGATTCTCCTTAATTCTATTTGCCAATGCTCTCTCGTGTCCCCTTTTTCCATCCTGATTTCCCTCTTAAGTATATTCCCACTGCCTTTATACTCTTCTAAGGATTCACTCGATCTATCCTGTCTATACCTTACATATGCTTCCTTCTTTTTCTTAACCAAACCCTCAATTTCTTTAGTCATCCATCATTCCCTATACCTACCAGCCTTTCCTTTCACCCTGACAGGAATATACTTTCTCTGGATTCTCATTATCTCATTTCTGAAGGCTTCCCATTTTCCAGCCGTCCCTTTACCTGCAAACATCTGTCCCCAATCAGCTTTTGAAAGTTCTTGCCTAATACTGTCAAAATTGGCTTTTCTCCAATTTAGAACTTTAACTTTTAGATCTGGTGTATCCTTCTCCATCACTATTTAAATCTAATAGAGTTATGGTCGCTGGCCCCAAAGTGCTCCCTCACTGACACCTCAGACACCTGCCCTGCCTTATTTCCCAAGAGTAGGTCAGGTTTTGCACCTTCTCTAGTAGGTACATCCACATACTAAATCAGAAAATTGTCTTGCACACACTTAACAAATTCCTCTCCACCGAAACACGGTGGCTCAAGTGCAGCACAGTGGCACAGTGGTTAGCACGGCTGCCTCACAGCGCCAGGGACCCGAGTTCAATTCCGGCTTTGGGTGACTGTCTGCATGGAGTTTGCTCGTTCTCCCCGTGTCTGCATGGGTTTCCTCCAGGTGCTCCGGTTTGCTCCCACAATCCAAAGATGTGCAGGTTAGGTGGATTGGCCCAAGTTAAATTGCCCATAGTGATAGATGCATGAGTAGGGGGAATGGGTCTGGGTGGGTTACTCTTCAGAGGGTCCGTATGGACTTGTGAGGTCAAAGGGCCTGTTTCCGCACTGTAGGATATCTAATCTAATCTAAACCCTTAACACTATGGCAATCCCAGTCTTAAAATGGTGTTGTGTGATTTTTAACTTTGTCCACCCCAGTCCAACATTGGCACCTCCAAATCATAACTATGTGACAGTGACTTGTTGAGCCATGCCATTCTCATTGAGTGCCTTTCCTTATTCTGAACGTAATAGGGACACATTTTCCTCGCTATCATCAGTGCTGTGGCAAGGTCACCGTACCCGAAACTTTAACTTTGATTTCTCTTCACAGATGCTGCCAGACCTGCTGAGCTTTTCCAGCAACTTCTCTTATTTTTTATAATAGGGACACATATGTGCACACTTGATTTCATGCCCAGCCCTTGGATAACGAGTTCAACTTCAGTGTTTCTTCAGCAAGTTCCAAGTGTCTATAGACCATCATTCGTCACAATACTTATTCAACCATTCACTTCCTCAACCATCTCAGCCTTTATTACCTTTAATCCAGCATGAAGCACTTACTCTATTCTGTCTAGCTTGATGCTTTGGTATACCCCAACCTTTGCTCCTTTGAGTACAAAAGTTACATATTTGAGTTTACCTAGTACACTGTGAAACTCAACATGTCACTAAACCCAAACCATCACTTTTTGTGCCTTGCTATGTTGTTGAAGTCATTCATGTCTTCTTTGACTAACAATAACATTGACAAAATAGCTAATGAGGATCATTTTCTCCATAAACAATGCCTCTTTTAAAGGACACAAACAATAAACGCCTCCAAATGTAATAGAATGAGCAGGATTTAAGTAAGTACTTAAGCAAAAAAAAAACTTGAAATAACTGCAGATGCTGGAAATACGAAACAATAACTAAAATTTCTCAGCAGGTCTGCCAGCATCTGTGGAGAGAAATCAGAGTAAACGTTTTGGGTCCAGTGACCCTTCTTTAGAACCCAGAATGTTAACTCTAATTTCTCTCCACAGATTCTGTCAGACCTGCTGAGATTTCCCAGCTGTTTCTGTTTTTCTTAAAATATAAGTAAGTTCAATATTGAATCATTCAAAGGAGAATTCATGAAGTTCAACATTTAGAGTGAAGAAGTTTCTCTTCATCTTTGTCCAAAATGAGCAATGAAACTGTGCCCCATTGTTCTAGATTCTCTATTCTGTCAAACCCCATTCATAAAATTAAATGATTCAATAAGATCACTCCAAATTCTTCTAAGCTTCAGAGAATTTAGATCCAGTTTCCTAAGCCTCTCATCATAGCAGGGACTCTCTGCTGTATAGCCTCCAATGTCAGTTTCTTTCTTTAAATATGGAGCTCAAAGCAGCTCACAGTACTCTGGGTGTGGTGTCATCAAAGCCCGACATAATTGTAGTCATGATTTGGAGATGCCGGTGTTGGACTGGGGTGTACGAAGTTAAAAATCACACAACACTAGGTTATAGTCCAACAGATTTAATTGGAAGCACACTAGCTTTCAGAGCAACGCTGATGGGAGCGTCGCTCCGAACGCTAGTGTGCTTCCAATTAATCCTGTTGGACTATAACCTGGTGTTGTGTGATTTTTAACTTTGTACATAATTGTAGCAATGTTTCTTTATTAGTATGATACAAATTCTTTGCAATAAAGTGTGCTTTCTTAATTGCTTGCAGCACCTGCGTGCTCATGTCTTGTGTTCCTTGTACAAGCATACGCAAGTCTCTCTGACCATCAACATTTACAAACAATCTGCTTTTCTATTCTTGTCAGCAAAGTGACCAACCTCACTTCCATAACTCCTTCGCCCCACTTTGAAATACACTCACTTAATCTGTTTTAATCTCTTTGCAGCCACTTTATGTCCTCACACCTTGCATTTCCATCTGATTTTGTGTCATCAGCAAACATAAATGCCTTACTGTCTGACCCTTCATCTAAGTCAACATTGTGGATTGTAAATAGCTGAGTCCCTAGCACTATTCCTTGTAACACTCAATTGGTCATAAACTGCCATCATGAAAATGCCCCATTTATCTCTGTTTCCTGTCTATGAGCCAACACTCTGCCAATGCTAATGTATCATTCCCAAATTCATGAGCACTTACCTTCTTTGTTAACCTTTTATGTGGCACCTTATTGAAAGCCGTTTGGAAATTCAAGTTTACTTGTTCTCCTTTGTCTATACTACTGGTTACAATCTCAATAATAAACTCATCATACAACAGGACATCCGTTTTATGAAATCATTTTGACTTTATTTAATAAAACAATGTTTTTCTAAGTGCATTATTAAAACTGCCTTAACGATAGATCCCAGCACTCTCCTGATGATTGATATCAAGCTAACTGGTCTGTCACTCTCAGTTTTCTACCTCCATCCTTTGTTAAATAGCAATTTTACATTTGCTACCTTCCAATCTGCACTGCTCCAAAATTTAGGAAGGTTTGAAAAATTTTGGCTCGCGCATCCATTATGTCGCATTTATCAGTCTTAGGATGCAGGCCATCAGAGCCTGGAGATTTGTACAATTTTAGTTGTTTGAGTTTCTCCACAACCTTTGTATCTGATGATATGAGCTACCTTGAATTCCACATTCTTTAATCCCCCAGATTGCCCACTATTTCTCATGTGCAATTTATCTCTTCCACTGGAATGATGACAAATTATTTGTTTGGTGCTCTGCCATTTTCTCATTCCTCATGATAATTTTTCTGATCTCTGTTTCTGAGAGCCTAACATTAATTTGAACTGCTGTTTCTTCCTTTTATTAATTCTTCTATAATAGTTTAGCAACATTTAATCCACTTTTTTTTAACCTAATACTATCTTTGACCTCCTTTTTAAGCCACAAGTGCATCTTTCTCACTGAGTTTTGTTTCCCATTGAAGTATATCTTTATTGACCATTTTGAATTGTTTCTTTAAATGTTTTTTTTGCAGCTATTCCTTTCTATCTCTTAACCCAATGGACATTACCCAGCTCTGCCCTCGTCTCAACATGATTACCTTCATTAAAGATTCTTGTTGGTGATTTAGCTATGTTTGGTTTCAGTATTTGTCATATACTCCAATGTCCACCTATATTAGAAATCATCAGCTTCCTGATGGATTAGGCACAGTCCCTCTTCAGGGATAATTGAATACAGATGAAGTGAGGCAAACAGATGTTCAACACTCCATCCAAGATATTCTCACTGGGTATTTTATCAGTGAAGCCCAAGATCAGAGGGACAGGTAATTTCTCAGACCTTCCTGCTTAGTTCTACGAGGTGTTGACTCCACTTTATGATATTAATCACTTACACCCTGTCTTAGTTTATATCCTCATCCATTTCTTTGTGACCTCATGAATCATTTATTCTGAAGTTGTTTTGGCTGGTCTCCCAGCCTCTGTCCAATGTTGAACTTCTGCTTAATTCCTAACTTGCACCAGGTGCTATTCACCTGATTCTACTTCTTGCTGAGTTCCATTAGCTTCATGGTCTGCAAAGTTTTCAAACTGATATCCTCACTTTGGTGTACAAACTCATTCCTCGACTAACTCGTTCCTCTCTCTATAATCTCTTTCAGTCTTCTAGTTACTTAGAATTTACAGTCCGGTCATTTTGACCTTTAAAATATCCCCTCTTCCTATGGCCTACCTGTCTCTTCAGCAGCCTAGGTAACTGCTTTGTAATTGAAAGCATAACAACATGCACATTCTGCCTCCCGTTCTCTCCAACGTAAAGAACATGCTTGAGATCCTTTTAATTGTTCAAACTTTTAATAATTCCTCGATCTTGTCTTGGCATTCTGTAATGTCTTCCCACAAGTCTGTCAAGCATCTTGGGACATTTTCTGATGCTAATGTTGCCGTATAAATACAAGTTGTTTATATTTAAATTTAGTTGCAAATGGTAACACAAACACAGATTCTTTGAGTATGTGCTCTGGCTATCAAGGTGAATAACAGTCCTCCTTATAGTTGGGAGAAAGTAGGGACTGCAGATGCTGGAGATCAGAGTCGAGAGTGTAGTGTTGGAAAAGCACAGCAGGTCAGGCAGCAACCGATGAGCAGGAGAATCGGCATTTCAGGCATAAACTCTTCATCAGGAATGAGACTTGTGGGCCAGGGGTCTGAGAGATAAATTTGGTGGGGAAGGTGTAGTTGTGGGTCAGGGGGCTGGGGGAAGGTAGCTGGAAGGCTACATCAAGAAGGCTTCCTGATGAAGAGCTTATGCCCAAAACGTTGATTATCCTGCTCCCCGGACGCTGCCTGACCTGCTTTGTTTTTCTAGCACCACACTCTCGACTCCTTGTAGCTGGCTCTGGAATTACTGTTCCTTATGTACCTGATAGGCCATTTCTAAAAAAAAGTATTTTTGTTGTTGAATTGGAAAAGACAAATGTCTTTCACTGTTGATTATCTTACTGACTTTTAAAGCTATTGGTTGTGATCACATAGATTCTGTAGGCAGACATTACATTTTATCCACATCAAATAGCTACAAGCTTGCAGGAACATCAAATGCACTCGATCTTTACTCCTTTTTACCTGTTGAATAGATTTGAGCTGTGCTGGTTTTGTCGATTCTATTAGATGACCTTTGTTAACATATTCTGATTGGGCACAGAAATGGTTCAAGTACTTCAACACGATAAGATTGTCTCAACAAGAATTGGAAGACATTTTGTTAGATTGAGCACTTCACATTTTAGATGTCTGTGAATTTAAATTATTTGCATGCTTCACAGAAGAAGAATTCAAATCACGTGGCCCTTGAGGTTAACATAATCAAAAGCATGATTGAATATGAAGAGATCTTGCAAACAATCCACAGAAATGTTCCTGTAAATCAAACTTGAGTAGAATAAATAGTAATTGCACTGTTTTGTATTGACAAAACTTTCAGTCTTACTGTGATGATGTAGACGTGCCAGTGTTGGAAAGAATATTATGAAACAGAATGTATCTGCAAATACAATTCTGCAAATGCAAATTCACCCCATAAACTTAGATGTGTGTGTGTGCATGTGAGGAAGAGAGAGAGAGAGAGAGAGTGTCAGTGTGTGCATGTAAGTGTGAATGCGCATGAGAGAGCATGTGTTTACATGTGTAGCGTGTGTGTCTGTCTGTCTGTCTGTCTGAGAGAGCGTGTGTATGAGAAAGGATCTGTGTGGATGTGTGAGTATATAAGAGAGTGTGTGTATTGTGCTTGTGTGTGCATGTGTGTCAGAGTTTGAACCCAAGGGGCCTAGAATTAAGCCTTGGGTTCATGTCACACCCCAGGTTACCCCACTACACTAATTCAGAATTGTATTTGCAGATACATCCTATTTTTGCTCAAAAAGCATACAACCTGCAGGAGTCAATGCAGGCAGTCAATCCATATAACATTTTATAAATTCCAACTTTGGAAATAGAACCAGTCTGACTCAAAATTGGGTTACAGAAAAACTCTAACCTCACACCTTTAATGCGTTGTCTGAGCTGAGGCGTCACCTTTTGTTATAAAACCTTAAATTATCTTGAGAATGTGGCTTAAAAGAAGTTCTGGGATTTACATATTAATGAACCTGCAACCCATTCTAAAAATCTGAAAGACTTAAAAGCAGTGTAAGTTTGTTCAATATATTGTTTTAATTGAATGACACTATGATCTTTTGCTATAAATTCTGTGTCTTATGATTCTGCCCTATTAGTTACATGGTGAAGGAGCAGTGCTGTTTGAAAGCTAGTACTTCCAAATATACCTGTTGGACTATAACCTGGTGTCAGTGAGGACCGCAGATGCTGGAGATTAGAGTTGAGGGTGTGGTGCTGGAAAAGCACAGCATGTGAGTCAAATTGAGGATCAGGAGAATTGACATTTAGGGCATTCCTGATGAAGGTCTTATGCCCAAAATATCAATTCTCCTGCTCCTCAGATGCTTTCTGACCTGCTGTGCTTTTCCAGCACCACACTCATGACTATAACTGGTGCCGTGTGATTTTTAACTGACTATGATGAGAGCAAGGATCAGGAGAAATTAGGTTTGGACCAAAATAAATTAGGTTCATTCAATTGAACATGAAAGATAGAATCTAGAGTGCTCTGGTGAATTTGTGGAAAAATGTTGTGCGTATGTTCAAGCATGGAAACATAGGATGGAGTCTTATGGGGTCTAAATGACATGGGCAATGGTGAGATTTGTAGCAGAAACATACTAGACACCTGGTGAGGCCTATCTTTATGTGGAGAGGATCTCACTGTACCTTTTATGCTTTTATTGAGTGGTGTGATGAGTTTCTCACTGGGCAGTAGTGAGTTGCCATTTAAGGGGATTATAGCTTGTTAAATGCCTTATTAATAGTTCAACTCTCCTCATTGATGCTCAGCTTCCTATCTTACCAAATACACCAAACAACCTGGGCATTGAGAATTCTTGACACAGAAGTCAGAGCTGTTAACTGGCACCTTCAACTCACTGCACGTTTTGAAGGATTTCCACACTGGACACTGGGCACCGACATCTCAGAGCATGCTTCATGGGCATTGGCCACCTTCGCACATTTCCATGGACATTGGCATCTGACATGTGCCTCGAGGAACCCACATGGCACATCTCCAATCCACTTAGAGGATACCTCTGCACTTCAAGGCTGAATTTCATGCTTCCGCGGCAACAGGAATTTTAATGCTACAGAGGGAACATTGTGCGCTCAGAGATGCATACTCAATGCAGGCTGCATCCCTGGGCTTTTCTTGCTGTCGCAGGCTCACAGTGCACAGGGACTACGTGTTTACTCAGTGTACCCCTGCCTGGCCTTACCTTGTCTTTGTGTATTTTGGCCCCTCATCCAGAGCTGCTTGGCTCGTAATACTTCTGGCTTCCTTTGCCATTTATCACAGACACAAAGCCAAGAGGCTGGTCATGGTTGTAAGCAGTCCACAGTCAAGTCAAGAGAGATAACTTACTTCGTCAGGTCTCCCAAGTGTTGGGTAAAGTCAGCCTCTAGTACCAGTGCAAGAGCTTGGATATGGTCAGTCGGCCACTGAGCATGCTCAGAAACAGGATACTCTCAATATGAGGAGTGAGGAGCTGAATGTCAGGCAACACCACCCCCTCCTCACCCCTCACCACCCCCAAAGCACCCACCAATCTTTCTGCCCTTTTGTAGACTGAGAGAGAAGCAGGTATTACGCAAGTCAAGGGTACGACTGTTAATTTTGTTGTCCACGGGGAGGTGCCTGAATGAGTGAGTAGGCAGTGCAGAAGGCATACAGGGTTAGTGGTGCCAGGGGTTAGGTTGGGTAAGAGCAAGTGTGAGAGGAAGATGCAGACAAATTTATGAAACTTACTGAATTTAATTGAATGATGCATTTTACAGTGAATAATACAATAAAATACAGTGAAAACTGTCACCACAATCAGACACCATTTTGAATAGTTAAGAGTAAAAAGAACAAAAAAATTTGGCTTAAATAGAGTCTATCTTTGTTCTGCTGCCACTGCCGTGAATCATGAACCCTGAGCCAACTCACCATTGACATCTGCACCTCCACCCCTCCCCCTCCACTCCTCTCCATCCACCTCTCCCCGTTCCCCCTCCCCGTCCCCCCTTCCCATCCACCCCTGCCCATCCACCTCTCCCCATCCACCCCTCCCCATCCATCTCCTCCCCATCCACCTCTCCCCATCCAACCATCCCCATCCAACCCTCCCCATCCACCTCTCCCCGTCCCCCCTCTCCGTCCCCCCTCCCCCTCCACTCCTCTCCATCCACCTCTCCCCGTCCCCCCCCATCCACCCCTCCCCCTCCACTCCTCTCCATCCACCTCTCCCCGTCCCCCCTCCCCATCCACCCCTCCCCATCCACCTCTCCCCATCCACCCCTCCCCATCCATCCCCTCCCCATCCACCTCTCCCCCTCCAACCCTCCCCATCCAACCCTCCCCATCCACTTCTCCCCATCCACCCCTCCCCATCCACCCCTCCCCATCCACCCCCTCCCCATCCACCCCTCCCCATCCACCCCTCCCCATCCACCCCTCCCCATCCACCTCTCCCCATCCACCTCTCCCCATCCACCTCTCCCCATCCACCTCTCCCCATCCAACCCTCCCCATCCAACCCTCCCCATCCACCCCTCCCCATCCATCCCCTCGCCATCCACCTCTCCCCTCCACCCCTCCCTATCCAACCCATCCACCTCTCCCCATCCACCTCTCTCTCTTCACCCCTCTCCATCCACCCCCTCCCCATCCACCCCCTCCCCATCTACCCCTCCCCATCCAACCCTCCCCAACCACCCCTCCCCATCCATCCCCTCCCCATCCACCTCTCACCCCCACCCCTCCCTATCCAACCCATCCACCTCTCCCCATCCACCTCTCCCCATCCACCTCTCCCCCTCCACCCGTCTCCATCCACCTCTCCCCCTCCACCCCTCCCTCTACACCCCTATCCCATCCAACTCTCCCCATCTACCTCTCCCCATCCACCCCCTCCCTCCACCCCTCCCCCTCCACCTCTCTCCATCCAACTCTCCCCATCCACCTCTCCCCATCTATTCCTCCCCTTCCACCTCTCCCCATCCACCTCTCCCCATCCACCTCTCCCCCTCCACCTCTCCCCCTCCACCTCTCCCCATCCACCTCTCCCTCTCCACCCCTCCCCCTCCACCCCCTCTCCATCCACCTCTCCCCATCCACCCCTACCCCTCCACCCCTCCCCGTCCACCTCTCTCTGTCCCCCCCACCCCTCCCCGTCCACCCCTCCCCGTCCACCCCTCCCCATGCATCCCTGCCCCTCCACCCCTCCCCATCTACACCTCCCCCTCCACCCCTCCCCATCCACCCCTCCCCGTCCACCCCTCCCCATGCACCCCTGTCCCCTCCTCCTCCATCTCTCCTTCTCCATCCCTCCTTTTTCACCCCTTCTCCATCTGCAAACTGTTAAAATGAAGAAGGTTAAATTGCTGTGCATTCCTCCAAATCTGAGATTGCTTTAACCTGTGTTAACCTTGGGCTAAACTAGCTTAGTCTGGTCCTCGGTCTCCACTGGTGGCTCTGGAGAAGAAGAATGTGCTTATCTGCACCATCCTGTCCAGCAGCACTCTGGGTCCTTGCATGCAAGGTTTCCCCCTGTCTGCTATGTCCGGAGCAAAGGACAACAATTGTGCGAGGCCATTTGGGACTGACAGTTCCTCTCTAGGTACTTAACTGGCTTTTAAAGATGACATGAGGTCGGGCACGGTGGTCTAGTGACTCATATTTGCTAAGTGGTGAGTTGTTCCAGGAACTCTGAATGGTGAGATTAGGCGAGATTTGAAAATGAGAGATCATATAAGGATGGGGTAGGTAGTTGATGAGGTGTGTTTGGTAAGAGAGGTGATTAACCTCATGGGACCTCATGGCGAGGGTCCTTCTGTAAAACCCAACTTAGATTAGCACTTAGCTTAACATAAGAATGAATTTTTCTACAGGGCTGAATAGTTTGGCACTAAAGGAGGCTATTCATCCTCTTGTGACTGTGGTGACCAAAAGCTGTGCTATCCAGTCGAATTGCAGTCTCCAGCTCCAGATCCATTTCTCTGTTGGTGATGGCACGTCAAGGACATATCCAATTCTTTTTTTAAGTTTTAATTTTTAATTTTAGTGCAGGTTCTCATCTCTATCACTCTCTCAGACAGAGTTCCTGATCCCAACATTCTCTGGGTGAAAAAAGATTTCTCTTCCACTCCCCCCCAACCCTACTTCAAATCTGTGTTCCCTGTTATTAAACCGAGGAAAAAAAGATTATTCTTATCCAGTCTAATGAGATACCATGTAATTTTACCCACCTCAATTCAAGCTCTACTCAACCTCCTCGATCCAGTTAACCCAACATCTGACCAACCTTTTTTCATATCGACATTTCCCTGTACTGGACAATATCCTCGTAAACCTCCTCATTACCTTCCTTCGTGTGATCACATTTTTTTCTATAATTCAGAATTATATACAGTACTCTAGCAGTAATCAAACACTGGTGCTTACACAGTCTATCAGCTTCATTACTCTTCTATTTGCTACTTGCTCAATAAAAAAAAATCAGTGTATGCTCCTGTCCATCTTATTTGATCTCCTTGTCCTGCTAACTTCAGACGTTTATTTACATGCAATTCAAAGTTGCTTTGTTTACCTACATTGTTAAGTATTCACCATTCATTGTGCACTGCCTTGCTTTCCCTCCCAAAATATATTACCTCAGGATGCATTGAAAGCCTGAAATGACAATGTAACTGATTTGTTTTGTTTTCAACATGTAGTGACTACGGTAACACCTATTGCACTGTGAAAATGTACAAAAGACAAAATGGGATGAATCAAATTGACTACCAATCCATGTGCGTCTTAATTTTGTTGAAATATAAAAATTAAGTGAATGCAAAATAATAAAGGTCAACACACCTGTGCTTGCTTAAGTATTTAACAGGAAATCTGAATGAAGTTTTTGGGCACTGTGTTTCCATGGGCAGGCTAAATGCAAAAGAATGACAGTAATCAATATCAGCAGTCAGAAAACCTGCCAGTGATGGTATTGATCAGCAAGTTTGCAGATGACACAAAGATTGGTGGAGTAGCAGAAAGCATAAGGGACTGTCAGAGAGTACAGAGGATATAGATAGACTGGAGAGTTGGGTGGAAAAGTGGCAGATGGCTTTCAATCCAGACAAATGTGAGGTGATGCATTTAGGCAAGTCTAATTCTAGAGCTAATAATACAATGAATGGAAGAGCCTTGGGAAAAATCTTTTGGCAGAGCTATCTGGGAGTGCAGGTCCATTGTACCCTGAAGGTTGCTGCACAGGTGGATAGAGTGGTCAAGAAGGCATGTAGTACGCTTGCCTTCATTGGACGGAGTATTGAGTATAAGAGCTGGCAAGTCATGTTAAAATTGTACAAGACATTGGTTCGGCCACATTTAGAATACTGTGTACAGTTCTGGTCGCCACATTGCCAAAAGGATGTGGACGCTTTGCAGAGAAGGTTTACGAGGATGTTGCTGAAAAATGTATTGCTGGAAAAGCGCAGCAGATCAGGCAGCATCCAAAGAGCAGGAGGATCGATTGTTTCGGGCACAAGCCCTTCTTTACGAGGATGTTGCCTGGTATGGAAGGTGCGAGCTATGAAGAGAGGTTGAGTAGGTTAGGTTTACTTTCACTAGAAAAAAGGAGATGGTGTTGGGTGGGGGGGGGGTGACCTGACTGAGGTTTACAAAATCATGAAGGGTATATACAGGGTGGACAGAGACAAGCTTTTTCCCAGGGTGAAGGATTCAATAACAAGATGTCATGCTTTTAAGGTGAGAGGTGGGCAGTTTAAGGGGGATACACGCGGCAAGTACTTCACACAGAGGGCGGTTGGCATTTGGAATGCGTTGCCAGCAGAGGTGGTAGAGGCAGGGATGGTAGATTCATTTAAGATGTGTCTGGATAGATGCATGAGTAAATGGGGAGCAGAGAGATACAAATGCTTAGTATTTGACAGACAGGTATAGACAGTACATTTGGATCTAGACTTCTTGTGAGTCAAAAAAGACATTTTGAAACATTATCAATTTGTCTTGGTCCATAAGAAATGGCATTTTGAGTCTTTGAGTCTTTTGGGGGAAAGCAGAAATTCCCAGTCTCTAACAATAATTAATGTCTGTGGGAGAGGATGGATGGAAATCAAAGGAAAATTGGAAAAATAAAATTATAGAACTAACAACTTCAGGTTTTATGGATACCTATTCTAGGTACGGGTATCCTCCACTATGCGAAAGTAGACCATTCCTGTGAAACTTTCATAAACAGAAATGGCATAAAGTGAAGAAGCATTAATTTAAATGGGAAAAATTTCACCATTTTTCGTAAAAGTGTAATTCCCCTTCAGATTTCTTTTGGTTAGCGAAAACAGATACTAATGTAAGTTTTTCGTAAAAGCAAAGTGGCGTCAAGTGAAAATTCAAAAAGCGGGGGATACCTGTAATAACATTTCTGCTTGTCACTTTTAACCAAAATCTGATATAGGATTATTTTCAAATCAGGTGGAGCACATTAACAATAACTCCAGCAGGACCCGTGGCTAACAGCAATGTTTTCTGAATTTGTGAAGTCATTTGGAGCTCACAGCATATTTACTGTGACAAAACATCGGCAAAAATGATGACCACTGGCTGACGTGGTTTCTCATTCCTGGAAAGTTACGATATGCAGCTGTCGTGCCCCTTCATGTCACCCACCTACTTCAAAAACAATTGGACCACGAGAGCAGCCTGAATCTCTCCAGGTCAGGTTTTGTTCTTTATGGCTATCAACAAAAAGTGTGGATCATTCCACCAGTTGTACTAGCCCCTTTGACCGCCAAAGAATCAGAAGCTTGAATTGTCAGCTTACACAAATCAGCTTACTCAATCACAAATCACAGTTCCAGTTTGTGGATGAGATGCAGTGGGAATTCACTGCATGGTTGCAGTGTCCATTGTGTAATGATAATCTGGAAACAAAAAAGAAACTCAGGAACTTTTATTAGAGAGTTGTTTCTGGGAAAATTAGTATTCAGCTTGTGTAAAAATTTGTTTTGTTTCATAATGTCTAAATAAGAGTGCAGATCCAAGAAACCTGCGGTTGTATTTCAAAGCTCTTACATCTGAGGAAAAGAAAAGTCTGAAATGCTGGAACTGCAAGTCCTCCACATTAGCATGGATATTAAACTCAGAGTGAAAATCCTTAGAGCTGGGCTAGCTGGGTGAAACTTGACTGAATCTTATTTGGCTCCATCTGTACTGTATTGTTTATTAGGTTGAGATGGCAGGGGTTATTGGATAGACAGTGCAATGTTTGGTCTTCACAAGTACGCTTTTTAATAATTTTGCCCAAAAGGATTTTAATACTGTGTCCCTTAAACAAAAACAACTTTTGTCCAAGTTATTTTGAAATATTTTTGGGACCACAATACCCTACTATGGTGGCAAATGTTGCAATCTAATGTATGCACATTTACTTGTGCACAGCGAGCATATTTTTCTGTAGATTTGAATAGAGACCTGAAGCTGGGGTGCCTTATGTTAGCTTAATTCATTTCAGCTACCAACAGCTAGAAATTATAAACACTTATGTCTTAGGCAGAATACTTTCATTTTTCATCAATTTCTGTTCGTATTTTGTTAATCAACTTTAATGGAAACAAAATTAAACTGAAGACCGAAAGCATTGCTTGTGATTATTTTCTCTATTTTCATTGAATATTTTAAAAACTTAGCATACATAGGCATAAGTATTTTTATTAACCAATAGGAAAACTTGTGCCAATCCATCAGCATCTCTTGTTATGGTCAAAGTTTTCTCTGCCACTGCAAAGGAACGCAGCTATATGCAAATTAATTTGATCTTTTAAAATTAAAGATGCAACTCTCATAATCCCTTTCTGCAATACGGTACTTGGCTTGTTTCTCAAAAGTGAAAAACTAACAAACTCAGGAATAGACAAAATTTGTAATGAAAGGTTTATGCACTCTGAATGACCCTTTTGTGAATTTCATGTTGTATCACATTTGCGTTTTACTCCTTGGTTTCACAAATCATTTCTCCAGTGGGATTGTTGTGTCATCGTATTGTCTCACATTGTTCACTTGTATTGTTGAGGTATCATGCTAATTGTCAATTGAACAGCAGCCTCTGCTGACTTTTTCATTCTTAGGTTTAAAATGCATGTGACTGTCATGGAGATGTACAGCTTGGAAACAGACCCTCAGTCCAACTTGTCCATGCCAACCAGATATCTTAAATTAATTTGGTCCCATTTGTCAGCACGTGGTCCATATCCCTCTAAATCTTCCTATTCATATACCCATCCAGATGCCTTTTAAATGTTGTAATTGTACCAGCCTCCACCACTTCCTCTGGCAGCTCATTCCATACACACATCACCCTCTGCATGAAAAAGTTGCTGGAGTAAGTGCCAATGAAGATGTTAGAGTTAATTTTTTGAGCTTCTGCTAGCCACTGAAGCCTCACCCACTGGTGTCACATATTTTACCACTATGGATTAAGTTCTTTATGGCCCACCAACCAATGAATTCCCAACATTTATTCATAGGAAGGCAGTCTCGAAAAATTATAGTGTGACTATCTGGAATTAGAACTATCCCTCAAGTGCAATACTAAATCAATTATTTCCAACCAGACATCACTGCAGCAGCAAAAAAGCAAAAAGGTTGGAAAAAGAGGGATAGAAGAATCTTCACTTGCAAAATATCTTCTCTTTGAAGTATGAGGATCATCAATACTCTCAGTGAGAATTATATTTTACTTTCGATCAATTTTTTTCTAATTTTTCCAATGACTTAGTGATGTAATTGTGGGATCAAAAGCTTTGAAACGTACAATTTCTGAGGATGTTATTCTGCTTTCAGAGTAGCTTGCAAAGAAAAACAACCATACCCAAGCTTTGCATTAAAATGTTGGTTAATGTGATCTTTGGATCAAAGGATCACCTTAACTTTGAAATTGAATGCTGAAAGATTTATCTCAAGATCATGAAAAACTAAGAGGAGCTGTTCCTTCGAAGAGTGACAGAGGATTAGCTTAGACCTGTTCATTCCTAGTTCAGTCGCATCACTTGTAACACCAGCGACTCACTCTTGCTTCTCCACACCCAGTAATGTTCTTTATGAAATCCTGATGTTTTGCATGCTCATTTGTATGATTCTACCGCAGAAATCACTACATTAATTGCATCCTGTTCATAATTTGCTACAATACAATCTGAAGCCATGGCCTCCAGGTTGCTGGTCCATTTTCATAATCACTGAATTAGCATACACGCAAATAGATGGCAGCTTGCAATTACTTTATGGGTGGCTGCATAGCCAAACCTAGAAGTATGTTAATGTGGCATTTACATGTACTCCAGTCACAATGTGGAATGGAATTTTGACTGTTCTTTTACTTGCACTAAAATTGGCCAAGGCAGCATAGTATGCATAATAGATTCATAGAGTCACAGAGCACAGAAATAGACCCTTCGTTCCAACGTGTCTGCACTGACCTGATATCCTAAACTGATCTGGTCGTATTTGCCAACATTTGGACCATATGCTGCTAAGCCCTTCCTATTCATGCATCCAACCAGATGTCTTTTAAATGTTCTAATTGTACCTGGCTCCACCACCTCCTCTGGTAGTTCATTCCATACACACACCAACCTCCGCGTGAAAAAGTTACCCCTCTGGTCCCTTTTAAATCTTTATGTTTGTCTTACAATATTATGGAGACCAATTTAATCATCATTTAATTGATAAGGAGCTGTTATTACATTTGTTCTTAGTTATGAAACATCTCATTCGTATTCTAGTATATGCATGCAGAAAGATTTGTTCAACCTCAACCCACAGGGCTGTTAATCAATTCCTTTGTTTCCTGCGTACATTTCTCATAAAAATGCTCCGGTGATGTACAGAGTTGCACTTTTTACCTGCAGAATTGAAGGCTAAAAACCGAAATGCTTTCCTTTCTTGATATGAATAATGTTCAATGATCCATTATGAAAATTAAACTTGCTTAAATTGGATAACAGCATTAAGATTTGTGGATACAGCATTTATTTTGCATATAGAGTCATAGAGATGTACATCATGGAAACAGATCCTTCAGTTCAACCCGTCCCAACCCAATCTAGTCCCACCTGCCAGCTACCGGCCCATATCCCTCCAAACCCTTCCTATTCATACACCCATCCAATGTCATTGTTACACGAATTGCTGCTCATATCAATTTAGTTCTCCTTATAAAGGGTGCACCTTATTATCTGAGACAAAAGCAGAAATTGCTAGTGAAAATCAGCAAGTCTGGTATCATCTCATTGGTTACTGGACTCAAACTGTTAACACCAATTTCTCTCCACAGATGCTGCCAGTCCTGCTGAGCTTCTCCAGAAATTTCTGTTTATAATTGCCAGTGTCAGTAGTTCTTTATTTCAATTTAGTGCATGTCATTATCATTGTGTAGCAATAGTTTTCAAAATATATCACCTAACATCATAAGGAGGAATAATATTATTCCATCTTGCAAAATGTAATTATTTTGCATTTGTGGTGTTAATTTATCAATAAAATTACTATTCATTCTATTTTAACACTGTCGATTATTTCCCTGTAACAGCATTATTACTTTTCAGTAAGATCATATCTCCCTGTCAGTGATCATATTATCAAGAGCATTTTATTTTCATAACACTGCAAAATATCTCCCTTCTCTGTCAAACAACTCTGTATGGAGTCTGTTCAAGTAAATGAGTAATCCAGGCCTCAATGCTCTGAAGCTAATGTTGTGTTGAAGCCACTGTGCAAATGAAGCAACAGAGACTCATATATTTCAGTTTTCCTATTAAAAGCTGTAGCATATTGTCATTTATGTTACATATATATTTTGCATGTTTGCCTGTCAGTTTTCCCAAAAGTGTCATCTCTTCCTACAAAGAAGTGGCAACTGTTCTGTCTCTGTCAGCTCTTTTACCATTTTTGGGTCTGGCAGAAGCCATGCCGATTTGCCAAATTATATAATTCAGGTAATGAATATTGCTTATAAAAGATGCTATTCTTGCATTTATGGGCATCCAGAGAAACATATAAAGAAAAAGAAATTAAGCTTTGCTGATGCAGTTAGGTAAAGAGAGATAGGATGACAGTTTTCCTGAAAACAAAAACACCAACATGGACAGTTGTCCCAAATAATCTTTTTCATGTGGTGTATTTCACATAATTCTACATCTGATTTTGTTTTGTGATATATGCAGAATTGTCTTTACAATGTAATTAAGTGCCGCGCGTAATGTTATAGAATTGTTTAATTACTTTTATTATTTGGTAATATTTTATTAATTTATCAGCATTTTTAAAATACCAGATTATATTATAGTGCAACAAAAATAATATAAACTTAGACAGAGCCTGAAACAATGTAAAATATTCAAAGGTGCTTCAATGGAACATTATTTTGGGTTAGATTAGATTACTTACAGTGTGGAAACAGGCCCTTTGGCCCAACAAGTCCACACCAACCCTCCGAAGAGCAACCCACACAGACCCATTCCCCTACATTTACCACTTCACCTAACACTACGGGCAATTTAGTATGGCCAATTCACCTAACCTGCACATCTTTGGACTGTGGGAGGAAACCGGAGCACCCGGAGGAAACCCACACAGACACAGGGAGAATGTGCAAACTCTACACAGACAGTTGCCTGAAGTGGGAATCGAACCTGGGTCTCTGGCGCTGTGAGGCAGTAGTGCTAACCACTGTGCTGCCCAGGTTTAATAGTATGATGCATCACAATTGTACTTACACACTTTTTAATATATTAACACATCCTAAGGTACATTACAGAGATGTTTCAGCTCAGACTTGGAGGGCCAAAGGGCCTGTTTTGGGCTGTAAACTTTCTTTGTTCTTTTTTACAAGGCAAAATATGAACCACAAAAACTGAACCACATGTGAACATGTTAAAGTAAATGACTGAAATTTGGTCAAAAAAGTAGTTCTTGCAGTGTCTTAAAAGTGGACAACAGGATTGAAAAACAGAGAAATCTAGGAACAAAATTCAGAGATTAGGATGGTTGATAACCACTAATAGTACAACAATTGAGATTAGGAATCTTGCAAAGAGATCATAATTGGAAGAGTACATCACAGAGGATTATAGGTTTGGAAGAGATTACAATGATCAGGAACATCCAGAAGAGTTTTGAAAAGACAGCTGAGTACTTTAAAATTAAGGAATTGTTTAACTGTGAATCAGATTAGTGAACACAGTGGTGATGGGTTAACACCATTTTTATAAAATAGGGCACAAGCAGCAGAGTTCTGGATGACCTCAAGTTTACAGAGGCCACACATGGGAGGCCAGTTTGGAATGTATTAGTATTGTCAAATCTGGAACCAACAAAGACATGGATGAAGGTTTTAACAGAAGAGGTTAGACACGGATAGAGATTGTCGATTATCGAGCTGGAATGAGACATAGTTATGGTGGTGGTGACAGCTCATCTTAATCTCAAACATGCTATTGATGCAACCTTCAACAGTTGGCCATAGAAAAAGAGGGAGATAATTGATAAACAAGGAGATGTTAGGAAAGGTGTCAGGTGTTTAGGTGTGTTTTGAAGAATTGGCATGTCAAGGAGAGGTGGAGGTATTCAAGTCAGGAATTTCAAAGTGTTGAGATTAGTTACCTGAGCTGCCAAGGAGAGAGTAATTAGCTGAGGAGTGCTGGTGGGGGAGTAGGGAGGGAATAAATGAAAGGAAACATAGAACAGAGTAGACAGCATAATGATTTTATAGAACATAGAACATAGAAGAATACAGCACAGTACAGGCCCTTTGGCCCTCGATGTTGCGCCGATCCAAGCCCATCTAACCTACACTAGCCCACTATCCTCTATCTGCTCATCCACACTACCAAGTATCCGACCATTAGCCCAGTACCCCATCTTTTTGTTACTCTTACCAAAGTGAATCACCTCACACTTAGCTACATTGAACTCCATTTGCCACCTTTCTGCCCAGTTCTGCAGCTTATCTATATCCCGCTGTAACCTGCCACATCCTTCCTCACTGTCAAAAACTCCTCTGACTTTCGTATCATCCACAACCTTGCTCACCCAACCTTCTAGCCCCTCCTCCAGGTCATTTATAAAAATGACAAACAGCAATGGTCCCAAAACAGATCCTTGCGGAACACCGCTAGTGACGGCACTCCAAGATGAACCTTTACCATCAACTACTACCCTCTGTCTTCTTCCAGCCAGCCAATTCCTAACCCAAACCTCCAACTCACCCTCAATGCCATACCTCCCTACCATTTTGGCAGAGGACAAGTAATTACACAGCCTAGGCTAATGCTCTGGGAATACAGATTTAAATTCCATCACTGCAGCCAGTAGAGTTCAATAATATTCAGGTAATAAAACTGGAATGTAAAGCTAATCTCAGTTATAGTGACTATGGCAACAATCATTGATTGTTATAAGGATCTATCTGGTCCATCAACATATATTAGGGAAAGAATTCTGCGGTTGGTCTGATGACACATAATTGTGGATGCACAGTAAGGTGGTTAGCTTTTAACTACCCCCTACAACGGTCTAGCAAGATGCTCGGCACGAAGGTAATTATGGAAGGGCAACAAATGTTTGCCTTGCCAGTGATATCCATGTGCCATGAAAGAAAAGGAAGAATCATTCTTAATGCAAGAATGAAATTTTGATGGTGCCAAGATTTTCATTTAAGCTCATGTGAAATAGTTTAATGATGGTATTCTAACTTGCCAAATGTACAAATGCACACATAACATGAAACTACTAATGCCCTCTCAAGTTCTTTTGCTTTTGCTGCTCACCGTTTGTGCAAAACTCATTAAGCCTTAACTGTTACACAAATATTGGGAGCACCATAACACAAGTGGAATAGCTGAACTATGTCCCATAATCTCTTCTATTACTGAAAGTAAGTGTTTATTTCTTCATGTGGGCCCATGTTCTGAAAGGTGCTTTGTGCTTTTTTTGAGTCCATTTCTGGGTTGATGGATTCTTGAAACAAAACACACTGATAAACTATTTCTCTTTGTCCAACAAAAATTGAAGGTAATGAAAACATTATTTGCTGATGAATTTGCCAGCATTTCAGTTTAGAAAGCACCCAACTTGAGCACCAAGCACCACCTTGGGGAAACAGGTAATCTGAGCCATCTCAAAGAAGGTACTTAAGCTTCTTCTTTGCCCCATTTGCTTCATTCCCATCTGCCCTCCCCTCCAATATAATTCAGCTTGTTTGATTTTGTCTCCGTTAAACCTTAGGTATTTTTCCTTGTTCCATCCATGAATTTGTAGTATTATATTGTTGGTAGCTGTAACATCTCAGTGGAATATTTTACCTTGTGTCTTTTGCAAAACATTGTTGTGGTAGTAACTTGTAACATCTAAATGGTATTATATGAGGACACTTGGAAAGATTCAGTACTTGGCACATGGAACAACAGTTCCTTTTCCCTGTCAGGGGAGATAATAAACATGGCAAGCAAACATTTGAGAGATAGCAAACAGAGCATACAAGAAATCTTAAGACGCCTTATGGCTGATCCTCCTCTCTTGGCACTCTTCAGATCAATTAGTGCAGAGTGCACCAAAATGATGTTGATTAATACCAACATTTTTAATGCTCATGTTATATGTTAGGATCTCATTGAGCTGTTGGCTACTGCTGAGAGCTGTTTTGAATGCGAGCCTGGCAGAAGAAGATTTTCAATGTTACCTGAGCCTTTAATGCATGAAAATTCTTTTAAGGTTAGGTGGGGTTACAGTCTTTTGAAAAAAATCAAAACAACATTTAATATCATCAGGTACATGGTCAGGCTTTTGATTCAGATGCCTCCACATGGATGCTGATATATTTTGGATTTAGCATCTACATACTAGTGATTGCAATGTGTTGGTCATGTCCCTTAATGTCAATTTGAGGATTACATCCTCTGTAATACTACTGTGCTACTCCTGGGATGGTCATATCCCAGATGCTTCTATGACTTTGTCTGTGGTGAACAACTGTTTTGTCAAAATTAGGGTGGTGCTCAGGTGTAGGTATGAAAAACAATGGTGTAGAAATGAAAAGGAATATTGTTTTGGCTTCATGGTTATTCCAGGTAACATGGCACAGATGGGTACTCTGGTAGGGGTGGGAAGAGGTTTTAACTTGCTGGATTTTGAAAGTGCTACGATAAATTTCCATATTGGAATGTAGGTCTCTTTGAGAGGAATTGGAGGTGACAGTTAACTGATCCGTTACGTCTCCGCTCTGCTCTTGTGAGATGGAATCTTGTGATACTTGTTTCTGTGGTCAGAACCATTGCTGGGTCCCAATCCAGCAATGGTCTGCAATGTCAAATTTTCCTGGAGGTTGCTTTCTAATTGATCAATTAAAGGACGGTGAGGGGAATGTGCATATGATGGGAAAGATCTTCAATGCTACGCGAGGTAATTGCATTTGGTGATTTACTATGAACAATGTAAATAAAGGAGTGTTACTATACATGATGAAATGAAGAGCCTCACTAAATGAAAAGGAACAATCAGCCTCAGAGCCATTGGATGTGCACTCATCTACAGCCCAAAACACAGACTGATCTCTCATTTTGCAAATAGAAGTATTGTCTTAAAGCACAGGATAACACATCAATGTTGATAGGTCTTGCGTGGGGGCATAGACTAACACATTATCTGAGAAATTATGAACTGTTCATTCATCAGTAAACATCCTTTTGCCCTTGATAAAGAAGTTGGAAGTGCTTTGACCAATGACACTCTGAGGAACTTCCATAAAAGGGTTTATGAGATAAGATGACCAGACTACCAAAGAACCAGAACCATTTTCCTTTCTGCTAGGTATGATCTCACCTTTCTCTCTAATTTCATTAATTTCACTTTTGTGAGGGCTTCAGCTTACATGAATGGGCTGGGCCTTCCACAAAGTGAGGATGGGAATGTTCATGGAGTTATCTCCTTCTGTTAGTTGCATAATTGCAGCTTTCACAACTGAGTATGCCACATTTGCAGAGTTTTGTTTTGATCTATTGGTTGTGGTAGTGTTTAAGGAGAAAGTGAGGACTGCAGATGCTGGAGATCAGAGCTGAAAATGTGTTGCTGGAAAAGCACAGCAGGTCAGGCAGCATCCAAGGAACAGGAGAATCGACGTTTCGGGCATAAACCCTTCTTCAGGAATGAGGAAAGTGTGTCCAGCAGGCTAAGATAAAAGGTAGGGAGGAGGGACTTGGGGGAAGGGCGTTGTAAATGCGATTGGTGGAAGGAGGTCAAGGTGAGGGTGATAGGCCGGAGTGGGGTGGGGACGGAGAGGTCAGGAAGAAGATTGCAGGTTAGGAAGGCGGTGCTGAGTTCGAGGGATTTGACTGAGACAAGGTGGGGGAGGGGAAATGAGGAAACTGGAGAAATCTGAGTTCATCCTTTGTGGTTGGAGGGTTCCTAGGCGGAAGATGAGGCGCTCTTCCTCCAACCGTCGTGTTGCTATGGTCTGGCGATGGAGGAGTCCAAGGACCTGCATGTCCTTGGTGGAGTGGTAGGGGGAGTTGAAGTGTTGAGCCACGGGGTGGTTGGGTTGGTTGGTCCAGGTGTCCCAGAGGTGTTCTCTGAAATGTTCCTCAAGTAGGCGGCCTGTCTCCCCAATATAGAGGAAGCCACATCGGGTGCAGCGGATGCAATAAATGATGTGTGGGGAGGTGCAGGTGAATTTGTGGCAGATATGGAAGTATCCCTTGGGGCCTTGGAGGAAAGTAAGGGGGGAGGTGTGGGCGCAAGTTTTGCATTTCTTGCGGTTGCAGGGGAAGGTGCCAGGAGTGGAGGTTGGGTTGGTGGGGGGTGTGGACCTGACGAGGGAGTCACGGAGGGAGTGGTCTTTTCGGAACGCTGATAGGGGAGGGGAGGGAAATATATCCCTGGTGGTGGGGTCCGTTTGGAGGTGGCGGAAATGACGGCAGATGATATGCTGTATATGGAGGTTAGTGGGGTGGTAGGTGAGGACCAGTGGGGTTCTGTCCTGGTATCGGTTGGAGGGGTGGGGCTCAAGGGCGGAGGAGCGGGAAGTGGAGGAGATGTGGTGGAGGGCATCGTCGACCACGTCTGGGAGGAAATTGTGGTCTTTGAAGAAGGAGGCCATCTGGGTTGTACGGTTTTGGAACTGGTCCTCCTGGGAGCAGATGCGGCGGAGATGAAGGAATTGGGAATATGGGATGGCGTTTTTACAGGGACAGGGTGGGAGGAGGTGTAGTCGAGGTAGCTGTGGGAGTCGGTCGGTTTAAAGTAAATGTCCGTGTTGATTCGGTCGCCCGAGATAGAAATGGAAAGGTCTGGGAAGGGGAGGGAGGAGTCTGAGATGGTCCAGGTGAATTTGAGGTCGGGGTGGAAGGTGTTGGTAAAGTGGATGAACTGTTCAACCTCCTCATGGGAGCACGAGGCAGCATCGATACATTCATCGATGTAGCGGAGGAAAAGGTGGGGGGTGGTGCCAGTGTAGCTGCGGAAGATGGACTGTTCCACATATCCTACGAAGTGGCAGGCATAGCTGGGGCCCATGCGGGTGCCCATGGCTACTCCTTTGGTTTGGAGGAAGTGGGAGGATTGGAAAGAGAAGTTGTTCAGGGTGAGGACCAGTTCAGTCAGTCGAAGGAGGGTGTCAGTGGAAGGGTACTGGTTGGTACGGCGGGAAAGGAAGAAACGGAGGGCTTTGAGTCCTTCGTGATGGGGGATAGAGGTGTACAGGGACTGGATGTCCATGGTGAAGACAAGGCATTGGGGACCGGGGAAGCGAAAATCATGGAGGAGGTGGAGGGCGTGGGTGGTGTCCCGAATGTAGGTGGGGAGTTCTTGGACTAAGGGGGACAGAACCTTGTCGAGGTATGCAGAGATGAGTTCGGTGGGGCAGGAGCAGGCTGAGACAATGGGTCGGCCGGGGCAGTCAGGTTTGTGGATTTTGGGCAGGAGGTAGAAACGGGTGGTGCGGGGTTGTGGGACTATGAGGTTGGAGGCAGTGGATGGGAGATTCCCTGAGGTGATGAGGTTATGGATGGTCTGGGAGATGATGGTTTGGTGGTGGGAGGTGGGGTCATGGTCAAGAGGGCAGTAGGAGGAGGTGTCCGCGAGCTGGCGTTTAGCCTTAGCGGTGTAAAGGTCGGTGCGCCAAACTACTACCGCGCCTCCCTTGTCTGCAGGTTTGATAGTGAGGTTGGGGTTGAAATGGAGGGAGTGGAGGGCTGCACGTTCCGAGGGTGAGAGGTTGGAGTGGGTGAGAGGGGTGGAGAAGTTGTGGCGGTTAATGTCGCGGCGGCAGTGCTGGTGTTTAGCACTGTCCAGGGTAGATTGTTACAATTATTTAATCTTCGATAGCAGCCAAGAGCAATTATTCTGTTTCTGCTTCTCTGCATCAAAGTAAGTTACATTCTAAAAGCAAGTGGAGGATTCACATCTACATTGATATTGTGAATTCTTTAGCTTTAGTTGTCATCCTGTAATTAATTCCCTATGTTCTGTATTGCTATCTTACTTCAGTTTTGCATTATCCAGTTCCTTAGTCTTTGCTTCTTTATTATTGTTACACATTTTATTATTAATGTGTAAAAATGAGTGCAGAATAATTTTCCTTTCCTCTCTCACTGCAGGAGAGGTGCTGCAATACTGAAGGGCAACTAATGTGGTTTCATTGTTCATGAAAGGAGAAGGAATAACCCAAGAAACTACAAGCCAGTCAATCTAACCTCACCAGTGGGGAAACTATTGGAAGCATTTCTAAGGGACAAAATTAATCTGCACTTGGAGAGGGTAGGGATTACTCCAAAACAGTCAGCATGGTTTTGTTTAGGGGAGGTCATGTCTGATGAACATGATTGAATATTTTGAAGAGGTGACCAGGTGTGTAGATTAGGGCAAAGCATTTGATATAGTCCACCTGGATTTCAGTTCGGTTTTTGAGAAGGTCCTGCATGTGAGACTGAAAGGAAAGGTAAGAACCCATAGGATCCAAGAAAATGTGGGTAACAGGATACAAATTTGATTGAGTGTCAGGAAGTTCAGAGTGAGGGTAGGCTCTCATCAATCCTCCTCCCAATGCTCTTCATTGATCTGTGGTAGAAGACAGGCCAGAGATAGGATTCAACAGAAGAGGCACATATTTTAATTAGCAGGTTTCTTTTGTTTTTATTTAACAACTCAGTTAGCTTTTACAGGATTATATTAACTCTTGAGCATATTACTGATGTGAAGATGCTGATGTTGGATTGTGGTGGACAAAGTCAAAGGTCACATGACACCAGGTTACAGTCCAAATGATTAAAATGACAAGCTTTCGCAATGCTGCTCCTTCATCAGCTGAAATCACCTCACCTGACAAAGAAGTGACGCTATGGAAGGTTGTGATTTTAAATCAATCTGTTGGACTATAACCTGGTGATGTGAGACTTTTGACTTTGGGCATATTGAGTATAAGTACCAAGAGGGGGAATGAGACATTAACATTTTCATCAGGAGACTGGTCAACAGCTATCTGAGTGAATTGATCCATACATTAGCTCTGTGATATATCAGAAAACATTTTAGTTTAGCTCAGGTTAACTCTTCCATATTCATTATGTCACATTCTCCACCAGCCTGCTGGTTGAGTTGCAGTGAGAGATTGTTCTTTCGAGGGGTTTCCTCCAGTACCACTGACATTACTGGATCAGCTGAAAAGCCTGTTTCTTTATTTTATCTTTAAAAACACTTGGGGAGAGTGCACCTCCACCCTAATGCTGCTGCTAAACGAAAGGCCTCCTAATTTTGATAACCTGTCTGCCGTGCTCAATTAAATGATAAGCCTGCCCTCTGGTAGTGAATTAGCCATAAATTCATGGAAAATTCCAGGGGAGTGCCTGTTCAGGCTTCTGTTCCTCAATTGACTTTGACAGTGGGGTTCCTGAACCTGGAAGAAAATTCTGTTCCTGGTGTTAAATACTTTGTCATGGGCAGTGGTGTGTTGAAAAAATCCAGATCGACCTGCCTGCAACCATTAGCTTCACTTGCTCTGCTACCAAGGCACAGTAACAGCAGTATGTAAAATCTGCAAGGTACAGTATAGCAACTGACCAAAGTTTCATTATTCCTTCATGATGTGGAATTCCTTTCCTTCCCTGAGTGCTGTGAGTGCACCTTCACTACATGGACTGTAATGGTTAAGGAAGATATATTCCTTCTCATTTCATGGGCAGCAATCATTGGCGTATTCAATGACACTCATATCCCAAGAATGAATACATATAAAAAAAATACAGGAAATAACTTGTGTAACTTTCAATTCAAGTTGTCTTCACCAAGTGCAGGAATGACCAAGAGCAATATAGGTGGCAAACCCACCTCAACCAGAGCATGGATTGAACCCTATGTTATATTACTCATTTAATCTGATGTGGCTATCCAGCCAATTGGACCTTCAATGACTCTGTGTTTCTGTGAAACCATAGATTTTTACATGCATATTGCCAACTGAAATTGCTGTTTTACTTGAAAAGCTGAATCGAAGCTTGCTGCTGTGGCTTAATTAGAAGCTTTTATAGAGAAAAAGATTGATTCCTGAACATGTACACCAGAAGCTAAGTGTTAATTAATGACCACTTCAGGCCCTCATCCTGCCTGCATTGCAATTACTTCAGTTCTAGGTGGGGTTCAGAAAGTGTTTGGACCCAGCTGGTAAACCAATGTGAGCAGGCTGTGAGTTTGGTGGAGTGAGGCCTTCGATCACACAAATTTATCCTGGACTGGACCTGGGTCACTGGGTGTACACCCTCTGACAAACACCTGCTTATCCTCGATCTTCATTTACCCTACTTTTCCCACATCTGGAATCACTCCTCAGATGTCCCCAAACACAAACCTTCCCTCAACAGTGATCATGGAGTCTCGGGGTTATATGGGATTGGGAAGTGGAAAAGTGAGGTGGTGATGCCCTGGCAACAGTTGCAGTCTCTGCCATTGGGTCACTGAGTTCCACAGCAATCTGACTCAGTTTGGCAAGGAAGCTATTTCATTTTAACAGAATCCTTACACTGTGAAAACAGACCATCAGCCCGACATCAACCTTCTAAACAGGCAATTTAGCATGGCCAATCCACCTAAGCTGTACATCTTTGGACTGTGGGAGGAAACTGGAACATCCGGAGGAAGCCCACGCAGACACTAGTGAATGTGCAATCTCCACACAGACACTTGAAACTGGAATTGAACCCAGGTCTCTGGCGCTGTGAGGCAGCTGTGCTAACCACTGAGCCACCGTGCTGCCCTTTAGGAATCGTAGTACAGTGTTTGTTCCTTCAGACTGCACACAGCTGCTTCAGCCACCAAATAATCAGCTCCAGGGTCAAGGATCAATTTTGGTAAAGTTTGAAGGGAGGTGATTTCTGCTCCTTGATTTAAAGAAGAGCTCACTCATACTTTGTGTTGTTCCTGAAGATTGTTGTTTCTTTGGAAAAAGGAGTGTTCGTATACTTTTGAATCATCATTACCCGAGCAGCAGGGAAACCTGGTGTCATTCAATTATGCTCTGAATGATGAAACATCACCCCAAGGAAACAGCTTTTGCAGATACTTCAGTTTTTTTTTAGGAGACTCCAGGTGCAATCATACAGGGATGCACCAGGATTGAAGGTGACCAGTCACAATACAAAATGCTCAACCTATAAATGGTGTTGAGGAATGAAGGTATGGGTATGATCAGGACACTCATGTTAATGATTTGATGGTGCAAGAGATCTTGAACTTCCTATGTTCTTTATAAACGGCATTAATCCAGAAATACCTCAATTAGAAGCTATGATGTTGTGACCATAACAGAGACATGGGTTTCACTGGAGCAGGAATGGTTGCTGGATGTTCTCGGGTTTAGAACATTTAAAAAGAAGAGGGTAGGGGGAAGAGGTGGGGGGAGTAGCATTGCTAATCAGAGAGTGCATCACAGCTACAGAAATAAGGTTGTCAAGGAAGGTTTGTCTACTGAGTCAGTATGCATGGAAGTCAGGAACAGCAAGGGAGCAGCCACCTCACTGGGGGTTTTCTACAGACCCCCTAACAGCAACAGGGAGATCGAGGAGCTCATACGACAGCAGATTTTGGAAAAATGCAGACATAGCGGGTTTTTGTTATGGGTGACTTCAACTTTTCTCAATATTGACTGGACTCTCTTTAGTTGCAGATGATTTGGATGCAGCCATTTTTGTTAGCTGTGTTAAGGAGGGTTTCCTTACTCAGTGTGTAGACAGGCCGATGATGGGAGAGGCCATTTTGGATTTGGTGCTCGGCAATGAGCCAGGACAGGTGTCAGATCTCGTGATGGGAGAACACTTTGGTGACAGTGACCATAACTGCCTCACATTTACTATAGCCTTGGAGATGGAAAGGAGCAGTTACCAAGAGAAGATATTTAATTGGAGAAAAGGAAATTATGATGTTATCAGACAGGAGTTGGGAAGTACAATTGCTCCACAGAAAGGGCACAACAGATATGTGGAGACTGTCTAAGGAGTCGTTGTTGCGAGTGATGCATAAATTTGTTCCTCTGAGACAGGCAAGAAGGGGTAAGATCAAAGAGCCTCAAATGATGAGAACAAAGGAGCTTCTCATTAAAAGGAAGAAGGCAGCTTTCGTAAGGTGGAGAAAACAAGGATCTTGCGCAGTTTTAGAGGATTACGGGCTTACTAAAAAGAAGCTCAAAAATGGACTGAGGAGAGCCAAGAGTGCATACAAAAAAGGCTCGGCGGGAAGGATTAGGAAGAACCTAAAGGCATTTTACTCTTACGTGAGGAGTAAGAGAATGATCAGGGAGGAGGTTGGGCTGGTCAGCGATAGTGTAGGGAACTTGTGTGTGGAGTCTAATCAGATAAGGGAAGCCCTAAATGAGTTTTTTGCTTTGGTTTTCCAAAGGAAAGGGACCTTGTGATGAATGAGGACTTTGAGGAGCTGGGAAACAGGCTTGAAAGAATAGAGATTGAGGAAGTTGATGTGCTGGAAATTTTGGAAAACATTAAGATTGATAAGTCCTCAGGGCCAGACCAGATTTATCCTGGGTTGCGCTGGGAAGTGAGAAAGGAAGTTGCTAAGCCGCTGGTGAACATAGTTGCTTCCTCACTCTCCATGGGAGTCATACTGGAGGATTTGAGGGAGGCAAATGTTGTTCCTGTTTTCAAGAAGGGTAATAGGGAAATCCCTGGCAATTACAAACTAGTCAGTCTTACGTCTGTGGTCAGCAAAGGTTTGGAAAGAATTCTGAGGGATGGGATTTATGACTATTTGGAAAAGCATAGCATGATTAAAAGCAGTCAGCAAGGCTTTGTGAGGGGCACATCATGCCTCACAAATCTTATTGAGTTCTTTGAGGAGGTGACGAGACAGGTTGACGAAGGTCGGGCAGTAAGTGTGGGGTATATGGACTTCAGCAAGGCATTTGATAAGGCTCCCCTTGGTAGGCTCATTCATAAAGTTAGGAGGTATGGGATACAGAAGATTCAGAATTGGTGGCTGACAGAAGGCAGAGAGTGGTTTTAGATGGAAAGTATTCTATCTGGAGGTCAGTGGTGAGTGGTGTCCTGCAGGGCTCTGTTCTTGGGCCTTTGCTCTTTGTAGTTTTTATAAATGACTTGGATGAGGAAGTTGAGGGATGGGTTAGTAAATTTGCTGATGATACAAAGGCTAAAGGAGCTGTTGATAGTATCGAAGGCTGTTGCAGCCTGCAACGTGACATAGACAGGATGCAGAGCTGGGCTGAGAAATGGTAGATGGAGTTCAACCTGGATAAGTACGAAGTGATGCATTTTAGAAGGTCAAACTCGAATGCTGAATGTAAGATTAAAGACAGGATTCTTGGCCATGTGGAGGAACAGTGGGATCTTGGTGTTCAGATGCATAGATCTCTCAAAGTTGCCACCTAAGTGGACAGGGTTGTTAAGAAAGCATATGGTGTTTTGGCTTTCATTAACAGGGGGATCAAGTTTAAAAGCTGCGAGGTTTTGCTACAGCTCTACATAACCCTGCTGAGACCACACTTGGAATATTGTGTCCAGTTCTGGTCGTCCTATTATAGGAAAGATGCGAAGGTTTTGGAGAGGGTGCAAAGAAGGTTTACCAAGATACTGCCTGGACTGAAGGACTTGTCTTACGAAGAGAGATTGACTAAGCTCAGACTTTTCTCTCTGGAGAGAAGGAGAAAGAGAGGTGATTGGGGTGTACAAGGTAATGAGAAGCATGGATAGAGTCGGGGTGGTGGAAGCAGAGTCATTAGGGACATTTAAGCGATTGCTGGACAGCAGTGAACTGAGGGATGCAATGGTTATGTTATTTTGTTTTAGGTTTGGATTAATCCTCGGCACGACATGGTGGGCCGAAGGGCCTGTTCTGTGCTGTACTTTTCTATGTAGCATGTTAAGCTCTCCCTATTGCTAAGGAGCTATTATAGAATAAATTATTTCACAATCAAGTGTTGAAGAAATCCCAGTTCCAAACAAATGGCATTTTTGAAGTAAAAACAAAACTTTGATTGCACGAACTAAATATGTAAAAAAAAAGGCTAAAAAATAAAAGTAAAAGTAAATCCAACATCTTGTGCAGCTGCTTGGTAAGATCCTAAAACAAAGAAAAGGCCTCCAAGTCTTTCACTTAAACATGTGCAGAATCTTACATTCTGTCCAAGGGGAAAATGTATGAATGAATGCAACTGTACCCCATACACAATAAGAAGAAGAAGTGCATGGGAGTTTTGTTATCAGTCCACAGCAAGATAACGGCAGTGGAGTAGGCAGCGTCTGTGCTCCTCTGCCTGGGCTTGTCCTCTTTGCCTGCTTCTTTCTTTTGCTGCTTTTCCTTTTATTTTCTGTTCACAGTTTAATTTAGTTTCCACCCAAACTTACCTGATAAGGAGAGCTCTTCAGTGAGAAGGATGCTTCAATGGGCTCCGGAGTGGTGGCGGTGTCTTCGACGGAGTGTGGTTACAGAGTTGGCCAGCTTTAAAACATGGGGTGGGATTCTCCCTTTCATATGGATTGGGCCCCTGGTGGCGGTATGGCATGGGCTGGTGTCGCCTAGAGCAGGGCTCTGGTGGTGACATAGCATGGGCTAGTGTAGCCCAAAGTATGACTCTTGGGACAGCATGGTGTGGGCTTGGGTAGCCCAGAGTGTGACTTTGGCATCAGCATGGTGTGGGCTGGGGTAGCATGGAGTATGGACTCTAGTGGCAGCATGGTGAGGGCTGGTGTAGTACAGAGTATGGACTCTAGTGGCAGCATGGTGTGGGCTGGTGTAGCCCAGAGTGGGACTCTGGCATCAGCCTGGTGTGGGCTGGTGTAGCCCAGAGTGGAACTCTGGCATCAGCTTGGTGTGGGCTGGTGTAGCCCAGAGTGGGAATTTGAAGCTCAGCACGGGATGAAAGCAGCAGAGAAGGAAAAGTTGGACTCTCTTTATGTTATCTTTCTTTACTTTTAAAATTTTGTTTCAAGTTAATGTGAATGGTGCCTATGCATAGCAATGGTACACACTTTTCACTGGCTATTATATTGTATACATGTGACAATAAATTGTTCAATTCAGTTCTAAGTAACTAAAAATCAGTAAGTCAAAACTGATAAAAATAACATTTATTGGAAATTTCTGCAAGTCCTTTAGCAAGACCGCTGCTGCTTGAGAAATTGCAAAAGAATGGAATGTTGTGATGGTGGAAAAAAACATTATTTTACTGAAATATTCAAAGTTCAAAGATTACTCCAAACTGTTGGTTAGGGAAAATATTTTGCTACAAGTTGAGAAATAAGTTCTTGAGAGAGAGACCTTATCACGATTGCTAGAGATTTTCCTGGAAAGGCAAGCTTTAATCAATGAATAAGATCAAATTCAGGATGATTGATCTTTTTAAGAAGTGAGGAAACAAAACTGTCAAGGACAATGAGGAGGTTATGGCATTATCACTAGACTACTAATCCAGGTACCCAGGTGTATTTGAATCCCTCATAGAAAATGGTAGATTTCAAATTTTAAAAACACAGCCTGTAATTAAAAATATAATAAGGACCATTGAACCATTGTCAATTGTTGGAAAAGCCCATCTAGTTTGCTACTGTCCTTTAGGGAAGGAAACATTTTGAAGATGGGTCACTGGACACAAAACATTACTTGTTCTTTCTCTCCACAGATGCTGCCAGACCTGAGTTTTCCCAACATTTTTTGTTTTTGTTTGAACTGCCATCCTTACCTCATCTGGCCCCCATGCCACTCCAGACCCACAGTGGTATGATTGACTCTTAACTGTCCTCTGGGCAATTCAGGCTAGGCAATAAATGCTGGCCTAGCCAGGGATACCCAGATTTCATGAATGACTATAAAGAAATGGCTTGGGCTAATCTCTCAATATCTTGCCAGTGGAACTCTCAAATTAGATTAAGACCAGCAGAAAATGACAGACTCAGAACGTCTGACAATTGTCCAATCTTCTATCGACTCTGCAGATCAGTACATTGTTGAAAATCTTCCTCTGGAAGATTCTGATGAAGAGATCCAAGAGGCACATTTTTAAAGTCTTCTATTGCTCATGATGGTGAGAACTCAATTTATTTTAGCAAACCAGGAAAAATATTCAAACATGCAGGATACCTCCATGTATGGTCGATTACTAAAGAGTGAACCATTCTTAACATGAATATCGAGATGCTGTTGTCCACCACACATCAGCCTCATAAGAGTGTTGAAGTTGTATCTATGGCTTTACATTCTGGTTATCTGCTGATCCTGAAACCCCAGTCTGCTACTTTCTCCCTTCCACATGCAACCACATCGAGTTCATCAATCCCACTTGTTTTTGAAAAGGGTCAAGATTATGAGTGAAAATTGATGTCTTGCCTGGATAAGTAGACAAGTGGGAGTAAAGTAGGAAATCTTACTGGTTAAATGTGAGAAATTAAATATTAATGGTCAAATGCAGGAAGATGCAGCATGATGATATTCTAACATAGTTAAAGACTATATCATCAGTGACAACCAACAAGTTAAAACCAGGACTGGTGTTCATAGGATATGTGAAGGTTGTCCTCTAATACTCTCTTTTTAAATAATACAGTGCCAAGAAAAGCCTGTGGATGTTTACTTACCCGCGTGCAGACAGAATCTTACTAATAAATACCGTCCCGAAGGCAGCACAACTGCTAATAATTCATGGCTGTATACAATTCTATAATATGCCTAGAGTGTGAAATCTCGTGTATTCTCTCCAAAAACTTTGAAGATTATGATTGATTTTAGCCATTCTTTTCAGGCCAATTCACTGCTTGCAGGAAATTTAAAGAATTGATTTTCTGTCAATCTTTTTCTTTCATTTTGACTGTGGTGTATTTGTTTTGCCAGGTGTAAAATGCTTCCATTCACAGATACAAAAACACCATAGCTTTCAGTATCTTGGACTGAATTGTATGCTCCAGATGTGAACACTTACACTGTGCAAGCTAGCACTCTTTCTAATCTGGTTGCTGTGCTAAAAAGTGAGCTGCTGAAGTAAATATGTTAGCAGTTGTACAAGTATTCAGCTTTGAAACTGTATGTGTAAAAGACACAATCATTCTTCTTTGTATCACTGTTGATCAATATTAATTTAATGAAGCCATAAATTAAAAAATAAGAACAACATATACCAGCATTACACTTATGAATGCCTCATGAGCCACATGTAAACTGCTTATCCTTCCGTACCTATGGATCTTTGATAAAAATCTATATATAATTCAATTTATTCTGTTTGTAGTTGAAATTGGACTAGTACCAGTCATATTACTCTTGTTATGAAGTTCAGGAGACAAAAGGAATGTAATTTGGCATGAGAATCTTTAAATAATTGGATAGGCAAGAAACTAAAGCATGGGGTCTCTGGAAGAAATTAGACAATGTAGACATACCAGGAAGTGGATGGGTGTTGGAGAAGAGCAGAGCAAAAATAATTTCCCAAATTTCTTTATTTGCCATATTTTTCTTTCAATTTGTGCCACCACTGAGGAACACAGACTGGAGCATTGATGTTATTCCTCAGCCAGTTGTAATCTGAAGCCAGTTATTAGGAGGCTTACCATTTTTAACCTTGAGTTATACCATCTTTCTGTGATCTGTAGTCAGAAATTGGCCACGACCTTCAGGATCTGGAACTGGCTTTGGAGATAGTTAGGTGGATGGTTTGGGTGGAGGCTGTTTGGACCTATGTACTTCAATTCCCCATTTCCAGTGGAATTTGCTGGAGGTGCATTCTCTATGACAGTGAGTGTTCCGCCATCCGCAGTAGACAGTAAGTAAGGTAAGTAAAAATAAACTTAGCTCTTAACAATGTGCTGTAAGGGTCCCATGTAATTTTAAGAGACTGGCAGAACATCAGAGGTAACCTCAGTGCAGGAGATCAGAGGCTGTTGCCCTTTCTGTTTCCATAGAGTTTCATGAATTGGCATAGATCCAGCCAAAAGTATTCTTCTGGACTGATTCCTCTTTCACGTGGAATCATTAAGCATTAAGAGCTTTTTATTTTACTTGCTATTATCGATCATTGTTTAAGGCAGCAAGTCAAAGTCATGCACCTGTGGATAAAAGAACAGAATGGAAGTTATTTAAAAGATAGGAGAGATCAAATCGCAGAATGGATTCATAGAGCCAAAAGTGTTAGGTTATTTTCCCGAGGTTTCACACACGCGATGCAATTCGCACCCACCAATTTCTGCAATCCGTTAAATTTAAAGCTAGGTGACCCCCTTTGACCCCCCCCCCCACCCCCCCCCCCCCACCCCCTCGCAGGTGTGTGAGGTCGAGTCAAAAGAGGCATTGAACAAAGAAAACACATCCCTTTTATACAGGTCAATTGGCCATGCTTACAGATGCCCTGGCCGCTCTCCCACAGTCACATGCCACTCAAGTCAACCCCCAGTTACTCACAGTCACAGGTTACCCGGGTACAATGGCAGGATGAGATCATCCTTGGAGATAATGCAAATGCTAATTCCCTAATCCTGGGGAATCGTTATGCAGACTATTTCTGACTCAGTTATTTCCCGAAACAATGCAGGTGTGAGGTGCCCTAGCTTCTGGGGATGGCCATGAAAGCATTTCTGAATGGCAGAGATTTAATTTGATAATAGTTCATTAGCAGAGGGATTGAATTCAAGAGTCGTGAAGTGATGTTGCAACTGTACAGGACTTTGGTTAGGTCACATTTGGAGTACTGTGTGCAGTTCTGGTCGCCTCACTTTAGGAAAGATGTGGAAGCTTTGGAGAGGGTGCAGAGAAGATTTACCAGGATGTTGCCTGGAATGGAGAGTAGGTCGTACGAGGATAGGTTGAGAGTGCTAGGCCTTTTCTCGTTGGAACAGCGAAGGATGAGGGGTGACTTGATAGAGGTTTATAAGATGATCAGAGGAATAGATAGAGTAGACAGTCAGAAACTTTTTCCCCGGGTGCAACAGAGTGTTACAAGGGGACATAAATTTAAGATGAAGGGTGGAAGGTATAGGGGAGATGTCAGGGGTGGGTTCTTTACCCAGAGAGTGGTGGGGGCATGGAATGCGCTGCCTGTGGGAGTGGTAGAGTCAGAATCTTTGGTGACCTTTAAGCGGCAATTGGATAGGTACATGGATGGGTGCTTAAGCTTGGACAAATGTTCGGCACAACATTGTTCTATGTTCTATGTTCTAGGGGGAGTAGTAGCAAATGTCTGTCTGATTGAAGTAGGGGTCATTTGCATTCTTTCATGAATATCATCCCCACCCACTTCCAGAATGTTCACTCAGTGCAGTTTTACTCTTTATATTCCATCAATGTCCACAGAGATATTCCAATTTAATCTTTTAACATTACAAAAGGAATGGATATGGGATATGTAATCAAACAAAAGATGTGCCTAGAGGAAGTGCAGGTGGCAGAATTGTATGTAGTTTCTGTCCAAAGAGGAAAAAAGGGGGAAATGAAACAAACAGGAGAACCAATCACAAGCCTATCAAAAAATTAAGGTATTAAAATTGGGACAGGGATTATAAGCTAAAGTTGTTGTCCTCAGTTTTGAATCCAGAAGGCCATAAAGTAAGCGGTCAAAAATTGAGGTGCCATTCCTTGAACTGACATTGACCATCATTGGAATGTTGGATAATGGCAGAGGGTTCTGAGTCAGGGGCAGCTGGAGAATTAAAATGATGGGTGAAACAAACTTGTGATCATGATTGCTTACATAGAGGTGTTTCACAAAGCAATCTGTATTTGGCCTCCCATTTGCATGGTAGACCAAATCGCGAGCAGTATATGCAATACATTAAATTGAAAGAAGTTCAAGTAAATCACTCTTTCACTTAGAAAGTGTATTTGGCCATTATATGGTGAGAAAGGATGAGTTACAATAGAATTGCTGCGTCTCCAGCACTTGCATGGAAAGGTACCATATCTTAAAAATGTGTTTCTGGAAAAGCGCAGCAGGTCAGGCAGCATCAAAGGAGAAAGAGAATCGACGTTTCGGGCATAAACCCTTCTTCAGGAATGAGGAGGGTGTGCCAAGCAGGCTAAGATAAAAGGTAGGGAGGAGGGACTTGGGGGAGGGGCGTTGGGAATGCGATAGGTGGAAGGAGGTTAAGGTGAGGGTGATAGGCCGGAGAGGGGGTGGGGGCGGAGAGGTCGGGAAGAAGATTGCAGGTCAAGAAGGCGGTGCTGAGTCTGAGGGCTGGGACTGAGAAAAGGTGGGGGGAGGGGAAATGAGGAAGCTGAAGAAATCCACATTCTTCTCTTGTGGCTGGAGGGTTTCTATGAAGAGCTATGGGTGCAATCAAAGAATGGACCAGATTGGGGTGAGCTATCCCTCCAAAGTAAGGGAAAAGAGGAGAAGCTGTGCTTGTTTGTGGCATCATCCTGAATTGACAGAAAGTGAAGAGGAAGATCTATTGAATATGGAATGGGTAAGTTGAGGACCAGTGAAATCCATGTGAGGTTGCATACAAGAACAGAATTAAAAGGTCACAGATATCTTGATGCAGGGTTGTTAGACTGGAGAATGTTGTAAAAATGGGGAACTGTAGATGTGAATATGTTAGCTCTAATTTGCTGAATTTAGTACTGATATTATTAACTATTTCCATTTTTAAGATTTGTTTTGTCATCTCGTCCTGTGGGGATGTGATTAGGGCCAGGGGAATACATAGAAAGTGGAATAGGCATAGCACCCAGGGATGTTTCACAGGGTGAATGAAGAATCAGATCAGCAGTTGTGGTGGCAGGCAATTATAATGATTCAGGCCCCAATTACAAGCAGTTTAGTAGCCTCACTGTCATTTTGCTCCCGATGGAATGGACACTTGGCACTCAGAGACTCACAATTTATTGGAGGACCTTTGAAGCTGTAATCTGCATGCCCCATTGATGGGAAGTGGACATGGAAGACTGCGTCTATGGCCCAACCTAATCAAATGGAGAGCCTCCCCTTCCATTTTTGAGTTGCTCCGTTCAGTGAGGGGTTTTCCTTCTCAATCCTTCTGGATATTATCAATACTGTTGGGGGCATCTCTATGTTGATGGTCTCCTTGCAGTCCCAATCTTTCTCAGCTTATTTCACGTGCTCAAGTGCTGCTACCTATCTGAGCCTACAACATCAACAGTCCATCCAATGTCCATGATTGGAAGGTGAGCATAGCTGTGGCCAATTAGTAATGACCTCTATTGACAAGTGTGGGCTCAAGATCCATATTGTGTTCCACTGTCAATATTCCAAAGCTGCATGGGAAAATCCAGACCTGTGATTTCTTTGGATGGTGAACTCACTAATCCTGTCCTTCCAGTGAGGACACTTGTACAAATGGAACATGGATTAGAAAATCAGCATTAACAAGTACATTTCAAAACTGTGAACTTTCAGTTGTACCTCTCATTTCTGTGAATTAGATCTGTCAGTGTGCTTTCAACATTTTTGTATCACTTTGAGGATTCAAAGCTGTCAGATGCCCTGGTGTAAAATTGAACCAAGTTAGAAATTAGCTCAAATTACAGTAACTCTTGTTTCTCTCTCAAACAATATCCCTCTGAGTAAAAGATCTTAAACAGTTTAAATTGCGCAGAATAATACATATAAGTTTGTCTTGAATTATTTCATATTTGTTTTAGTCTTAACAAACACAACATTTTGTGGCATAGAAAATGGGTAGAAGAAAATTTATTAAATCAGCCATGAAGAATTCAGACACATTATTTTGTATGCATCAAAAGCATGTGGCAAAATTATCTAAACATAACTTTCTATTTAGTTTCTATTTCATTGAGTGTCATCATCTCAGTTACTCTATTGTAAATAACGTACAGATTTGTTAGTCTCTGGGCTAAGTATAACAATGTTTGCCAATTGTCTGGTTTAACTTGAAATAGTTGAAATGAGAGGCATAGAATGTATGAAATTAAATGATGCAGAAACAATTTACCAAAGTAAAATCTTAGAAGCAAAGAATTCCAAAATAATAACACATAAAATTCAATTTTTTTCCATCTGTTTTACACAGAAATTGACGAGGAGAGTTGTGGCGATCCTGGAACTCCATTGTATGGCATACGTGATACAGATGGATTCTCCAACGGGAACATTTTGAGATTTCAATGCCAATCTGGATTTGAACTGATAGGAGAAAAATCCCTTCTCTGTCAAGATAACAACCAGTGGTCAGCAAATGTACCAATCTGCATCTGTGAGTATGGTATTTTCAGTTCTTCTCAGTTACTATTAAACTATTTTTAGTTTTGTCTTGAGCAATTGGAATATAAACTCAAATCTTTACCTGTGAACTGTAATTTTGGCTTATCTGCAGTTTTCCAGAGAGCACTTCTTTTGGATTCAGCTGGATAGATTCATGATAGTGATCAGTTTGTCAGCACCTTCAGACTCATATATTACTGAAATAGCCGACGCTATTTTTAATCAACTTTAAATTCAAAGTTAAAAGAAGGCAGGGTTGAGATCCCACACTAGCTTAAGTAGATAAGCCATGAATAGATGAAAGTACCAGATTGGATTCCCATCAATTGTGGACAGCACAGCTTGCTTCAGAGTTCCTGCTGTAGACAGGATGAATTGGTCCAGGTTGTTACAAACGAGAACTATCTTGATGCAATACGCAAGTGTGAATTCTGGCTGAGGACAGAGTCGAGCTCAGGTTTGAAGCTTTCAGCATTTAAATAGCCTGAATCTTCTTCCTTCATTTCAAACAGCAAAGGCAGTAACTGTGCAGGTTCTCTCTCTCTCTCTCTCTCTCCTGCACTGTCCTCACCATGTGCTTCCTTTGTCTGTTCTTCTCCCTTTTAAAACTGCTGATGTTTTGATTTTTTTTCTTCAAAGTTCCAAAACAATGCAACAGCATATAAAACAGTAATTGCTGCTCCTGGAATTCGAGAAAATCACCTCCAGCACCTAAAATACCTCAAAAAAGGGAGCAGCTGTTACATCCAGAAATTTTTCCTGTCCTTCATCTTGGGTTACCCAGAATATGTGCAGGTTAGGTGAATTGGCCATGCTAAATTGCCAATAGTGTCAGATGCATTAGTCAGGGTTAAATATAGGATAGAGAAATGGGTCGGATTGGGTTACTCTTTGGAGGGTCAATGTGGACTTGTTGTGACAAGAGGCCTGTTTCAATACTGTAGGGAATCTAATCTAATTTAATCTAAATTTCAAACGAATACCAGCCACTCTGTGGTAAAATAGTCAGAGAAAACAGTTCCAATGTTCCATCAAATGAATTTAGGATGGAAAGAAAGCAAATTGACAGGGAAATAATATAAAATAATTCAGATAAAGAATGTCAGAACTGATGTGATTCGTGCTCTTTTAATTGACCAACTCAGTGTGGGAGTTGGTATTAAAGTGAAGCATTGAGCAGAAACAGTTCTTTTTTGCCACTAGGAAGGAAATAAAATCAAAGTTTCCATAACTTTAGCTGTTCTTGTACAGTGCTCAACAGATGGTGAGAGAACTGCATTTGCAGTAGACCAGAAACAGATTACCTCCTACCTCTCTTGAACATTTGCAGCATGATCTAAGTTGGAGCAAAATAATGAAAGCACATGTTTCAAACAAGTACTTTGTTTTGATACTCCTTTAATTTCCCACTTTTTTTCGACATCTGAAAATAGTAATTTTTACAGGAGCTGATTTTACATTGATGTAGCTCCCCAAATGACTATTATTCATGTGTAAATTAAGTGGGCACCCTGGTTACGGTGTCCATTACAGTCAAGATCAATAATTTATTTGGCTGATATTGCCATGAACATTTCCCAGTGCAATCTGAACAAAAGCTTAACTTTAATGTTAAATATCCAAAGATGGCATGGTGGCTCAGTGGTTAGTACTGCTGCCTCAGAGTGCCAGGGACCTGTGTTTGATTTCAGATGCAGGCAAGTCCATGTGTGGAGTTTGCACGTTCTCCCTGTGTCTGCTTGGTTTCCTTCAGGTGCTCTAGTTCCCTCCCACAGTTCAAAGATGTGCAGGTTAGGTGTATTGACCACACTAAATTGCCCATAGTGTCCAGGGATGTGCAGGTTCGGTGGATTAGCCATGAGAAACACAGTCTAATGGGGATAGGATGGGGCTTGAGTCTGGATGGAAAGCTTTTCGGAGGGTCACTGTGGACCTGATGGGTGGAATGGCCTGATTTCACACTGTAGGGATTCTATGATTCTTCAAACTATTTTCAAACAACTCCTGACACTCTGCCACATGAAGCTATATGAAGACAGAAAGAAAGTTTTTAATAGAAGGAGCTGGAGAGGTTTAGGAGGGAATCCCAACTGGGAAGTATGAGAAGAAATGTTGGATCAGACCTGGAACCTACCTCTGAAATCTATCTTAGTGGTGCATTTAGTATTTAAGCCAATGGGGAGGATGCCTTTCCAAACTCATATACTGTTTGAAAGTCTGGTTCTCTTTGAACGTTTCGTACTGTTTTCTATCCTTTTCTATTTAAAAACAAAATATGATGGAAGTTGGGCTCCAGGTTATGGGGCTTGCAGAAGAGGATAACAGGTATTTTCCAAAGCTAGAGAGCATATTGTCAGAACAAGGGATCACAAATTTAAAGCAGAGATGAAGAGAAATTTCTTCTCTCTGAAGGTAGTGTGAATCTGTTAAAAGTTTTGCCACAGAGGACTACTGAGGCTGGGTCATTAAGTGTACTCAAGTCTGAGTTGGACAGATTTTTAATCAGCAAGGAAATCAAGGGTTATGGGGAAAAGGTAGGAAAACAATAGAGGGTTATCAGATCAAATATGATTTTATTGAATAGGTTGAGTGGCCTCTTATGCTCTTATGTCTTATGGTTGTTGGGTTTCAGAATGAGCATATTGACATGAGCTTATTGGTCTGATAGGACAAAGTACAGGGATGCCCTCACATCCACAGGTAAATAGTGCAATATATGTGGGTATCTGCACTGCATTTGGAGACCTCCTGATGATCTTACTGTGAGTTTGATAGTGGAAGGCTTTCTCATTGAGCACTCTGCAGTTCATGGAGAGGGCTTCACTTGGATCAATGGTCATTCCTACAGGAACAATATGACCACCCTCACTAATTAAGCCACTTACCCCATTTCCCAGGCTTGCCTGATTGATCCTGGGAACTGCAAACCCTACTGACTTTGCTGCGAGGGTCTGGGTCACTCAGCTCTGTGCAGTTCTAGCAGTGTCCACCTCTCCTGCTGAGACTTCTATAATCAAAGAGCTTGCAGCTCTTCAATTAGTCGGAAACTCTTCAGTGAGGTCTGTAGCCCTTTGTAGTGACAGGAGTCCTGATAACTGCTCATAGAGCTGTGAGATTTGCTTGAGGCAGGGTAGCCTCAAAATTTAGGTCTGCAGTCAGAGTCACCGCTACTTCAATGAAGTTTACCCCTTAGATTCACATTTTATTTTGTGAATCACTGCATTTCCCATTCCCTTTTAAAGTGGTTGAAACATTGCATAACATTGACGTCATCTGTCTCATGTCGAGCCCAATTTGGGAGGAGCTATGAGGGTAAAATTTCCTCTGAGGCTGCTTGTTTCTTTTTTAACCCACCAATTTTTTGGCATAACAATGCATAATGATGCACTGTAATATGCAAGGACAGGGCTGTCAAAGTTCTAGTTATGTATCCCAAGAACAACAAAGAGCTGTGCTGCAGACAGTGTCAGAGAAACAAATGAGCGTGTCATACAGCTTGAATCGTCAAATTATCCTGATTTAATAATTCAGATTTCTAATGTTAATTCAGCTCTTGCAACCAGTTCTCAATATCGTGTATGAAACATTCTGATCCAACAGGTAGCCACTGATGAGATATTTAATTGGTCAATGAAGGCTATTCATCCCAATTTAATTCTCAAAATATGTTCATTCCAAGTTGCCTTGAGAAGGTACAATTGACTGCCTTACAAAGCTACTTCAGTCAACCACATTGGTAATGGATTTGAATTCACGCTTGCCCAATTGAGTAAGGATGAGAGTTTTATATTAAAACATTGCTGATCCTGTTAGGCAATTTTATGATCGACCGTGTTGCTACCAATTTTTAATTTTTGATTTTTTTTAAGAACTATCATCTTTTCACAATGATGAGATTTGAATCCACAACTTTTTACTCTCCATGATCCATTCACATTTTGCTTTCCCTTGACACGGTATTTGGTTCCATGCTGAAGCTTGTGAGCCAAAGTGGAGTGCAGGAGGTGTGCTGAGGTAAGCTAGTTAGACAGCCTTTCCATTAATTCTCAGGCTAAGCAGCCAGCTCTATCACCCCTCATCCCAATCCTCCACATCCCAAACTTTGAGATGACCTCTCAGATTGCCTATGCCACCGATGTGTCCTGGATGTAGGTTTGCTTCCTGAGCTGTAAGGTTCATTTCCAGATGTTTTATTACCATACTAGGTAATATATCCAGTGGGCCTCCAGGCGAAGCACTACTGATAATTCCTGCTTACACACACAAACATCTTTTGAGTCTAGCGGCCACTGAAGATGTTAAACAGTATGGTGACAAAACATCTGGAACTGAACCTTCCAGCTCAGCGAACAAACCTACATCCAGAACCTCACCTCAACATGAGCTACAAACCTTCTCAAAACTCGCTAAGGCCAATGTGTCCTGTCAGGCTGCCTGTGCTCCTCATGCATTCTCCATAGTCAGCTGGTATCCACTACGTAAAATCTTCAGGAGAGATACAAGAGCAATAACAATGATATTACAAATAGGTTTAGTTAAACTTAAACTTGTGACAAAAGAATTTCATTCAAAAGTGTGACATTGATGGTGCAAAACAGAGTCTCCATTGAAAAATAATTAATCCTTAAGGTGGTTATTTTGTTGTGTTGAAGAAAAACAAACATGCGCACTGAACCAACATCAAAGGCAGAAGATGACATTGCAACCTTTTCAGACTGTCAGTTACCCTGCTGAACAGCAGTGTCAACAGACTGCATCAACAGTTTTTAGAACTCAACCAAAAATTCAAAGTTACCATGGGAATCAAAATAGCATTACAACTGAAAGAGCATTCAATTGAAAGAAGAGATAGTGTCCAAAACAGAGTTCCCGTCAGTCAGTGCAAGACAGCAGTTTCTCAGATTTATTTTCCAAAAGGAGGGGAGTTCTTTTCCACAGTCAGAGTTGTCTAGACGTTTAACTTTGTTAAAATGACAAGAGGCGTTTCCAAGCAGATTTTCCTATATCTTGAATTCATTATGCCATTTTCTCCACTGGAAAAAGTACTGCAATGCATGTCAATGCTCTCATATTGGTGGTCAATGTAATGCTCTTCTTACCTTTGTAATACAGAGCCTTATGATGAATTACTACAATAAAACTTACAATGCAATACAATAGAATATCACATATGACATTTCAGAGTGAACATTTGAAGATGGCAAAAAAAAATTCAGTCTTCCCCTTTAGAATATATCAACCCCTTCGCAGGCTTCCAAAAGTCTTATGATCTCTCCAAAGAGGAGTGATTGTTTTTAGGATTTCTAAAATCTTCACCAGCATATAAAAATAATAGGAAGAAATATAAATGTCCTCTGGTTCTCACAATTAGTGTACGAACCTCAGAAAAGATAACTCTGAGTTTTGCACCCAATGCTTTCCTACATTGCATAAATATACATGGAACTACTGAGCATTACAAGAGATGCTGGTAGCTCACAACTGGTTCTGTTAGGATCTTCTTGAGTAGATATTTTGAAACCAACCCTTTTTGTAACATTCGTCTATGTCTATGTGGCTTACTCATATCAACTGACGAACCATGAATATATCTACAACACAAAAGACTTAACTTGAGTAATAAGAACTAATTTGTCACATAATAAGTAATAACATGTTACATTAACATAATATTGGTTCACTGCATTAACATGGGATAACATGCTTTGTAATCTCTTAAACAATAGTAACCAGGTCTACAGTACTTAGCTGTCGACTATAGAACTGATTAACTGCAGAATTTATTGAACAACTAACAAGCTCCTTTCAAATATAGCCATTATATATCAGTTGGCAGAATTATTACAATCTTCTGAGTTAACTCTCTTTCAGGCCCACTGGCTTTTGCAACACTGTGGGGTCTTTAAGGCAGAGCAAAATTTGCTTTTCTCTGGGAAAAAAAATATTGAACTGGTTTGCACCTGCATTTGAGTCTAAATGTTCACTGTTACCTCTGAGTCTCTGAACTATTATGAACATAGAGACAAACATGAAATAGGAGCAGCGAAAAAATACTGGGCCCCTCAAGCCATTACAGCCATTCAATAAGGTGAAGGTTGATTTGTTTGTTTTTCCAATTCCATACAGTGTTCAAATTCAACGATGTAGATCAGCACGACACTGGTTTACCTCTATATCTTGAGTATAAGCACCAAGTGAACTCATAGACCACGATAATCACATGGGACATTTGTCTCAAGAGATATTAAGCTTTTTCATAGAAGTGTATCCACCTGACTCTAATTCAGCTGATTCACAAATAAAGCATTTTACTGGAACAGTTTTTTCCTGCGCTAAGTCCACTTTGTTCCAGTAAAAGCCAATGCTCCTGAGTACAACCATATGTGTTTCATAAGATATTCCGAAAATAATTTGCATTTCTTCATATGTAAACTGTGATTTCTAATGTCTAGTTGTTGCATGTTCAAATAAAAAGTCAAATTAAACTAAATTGCTTTACCCCAGTGCATACATATCAGACTTTAAGTCACAATCTGTAAGAAGGTTGGGTTTGTGCCAGTCTTTAATTATGAAGGCAGATTTGTACTATGGAATCATGCCTATTCTGAATTGCCTTAAGCTGTCCAAACTAATTTAACTTAAACCATTAATAGCAATCAGAAGGAGTAAATTTTCTTGCCGTATGCCTATATTGGACATGGTCCAGGTTGTAGCTGTGAAAGAGATTTGTTTCAACTTGCAGTACCACTGAATTCATCTATGCCTTGTGACTGGATGCATTAACTTAACTAACATTTTACTTGCTGTTACTGAAGAACCAATTTACAGTATTTCAATTGTTTATGACTTCTGACTAATTCTCATTTTATTGAATTATGTTCATGAATAAAAGTTACTTAAAATGATGCCACGGACCCATTTTTTTTTGTTTTGTTTGCTGTTTGTGTCATAATGTAAAGCCAATTAAAACTAGAACTCCTTAAACTCATAAAGCATTCATAGTAAATATAAAGTATTGATTAGTGCTTCAAATTTTACTTTCATTATGATTTCTGCAGACGTGAACAAGGCTGCATCCCTTGCCAAACCTATGTCCCAACATTATCTACTGGTGACAATTTAATCTGTTAAAACTACAAATTCCAGGTGTAGCTATCCTTGAAGTTAGAGGTACACTACATTATATAGAAAAGGTAGTAGCTTAAGATTGATTGATTGGATCCTTTTGACAATTTTGCTGCTTCCTAAATGGCAATTTGGTAATGAGCTCAATATGGTATTTTAATAATAAAGCAGCATGGGATAGCATTATTCTAATTGTGTGCTATCAGCTATTTCTAGCTTGAGGAAAGAATGTGAAAAACAAGCAAGTTAATCTTGAGGTTGTATTTCAAGGAGCTGAGCTATACATTACCCTTTCAACAGTTGTTCTTACAAGGGCAACTTGATAGTCATTGTTTCAACTAACAACATTATCTGAGTACAATATCTTCAATTTTATTGTGTTATTAACTCTGAATGTTTCATTAAAATAGTATGGTGCCATTTAAAACAAGTGCTTGACATGATAATGGCTCCTTTTAAATGAATGTTTCCAATTTACTCAGATCCCAAACGTGCTGCTTTTCTGAATATAACTTGTTTGATCTTATGTTTACAGTTCCTTGTTTGTCAAACTTCACTGCGCCAATTGGAACAGTACTGTCACCGGACTATCCCGAGGGCTACAGCAATAATATGAACTGTGTCTGGCTAATTGTTGCAGTCCGAGGGAGTCGGATTCACCTGTCCTTCAATGATTTTGACTTGGAATCTCAGTTTGACTTCCTTGCCGTTAAAGATGGGGAATCAATTGATTCGCCTCTGCTGGGTACATTCAGTGGATCAGAAGTTCCTTCGCATCTTACCAGCAATGGTCACATTCTGCGTCTGGAATTTCAGGCTGACCACTCCATGTCTGGACGAGGATTTAACATCACATATAGCAGTATGCTTACTTTTCTAAATTGATCTAACTGATGACGACAGTGCCTCATTTATTCAACTGCAAATTTTAGACTTTGAAATTTGGTTTAAAAAGTAAATTTGGTTTATTTCAATGAGCAGTAGAAATAATTGTAACTTGGCAAATGTTTTCACACGATTGCAGTAATGTAGTAATTGTGGATAATTCTAAAAGACTTATCCAAGTAAGAAGCTACTTGCAAAAGAATGGATTTTGAATATGTGTATGACATTCATATCATCATATCGACCAGCATTGGATAGAAAGAAATGAGACAATCCGCAGTAGTACCTCAATTGCAACAGAGAAGGAAGTCACTCATTCTGACTCGTCATTTCAACCGATAATATGTCATACAAACCTCCTCTCACTCATCTAATCCTACCAGCACCTCTTTCTATTCTTTTTCCATCGTACATTTACCTGGTTTTCGCTTAAGAAATGGTATGTGAGGTTGGTCATTTAGATACTATCCCAAAGAAATGTATTATATAGTATCTCTCTTCCCATCGTTGTTCCTTTCACTTACATCCTGAAAACGTTGGTTTGTGAAAGTGTGACTGTATGCTCAATTGTTACATAATTGCAATTAGAGTGGTTGGTTCTTAAGAAACCCAAGATTGCACACAAACAAGTGATGGAGTAGGCCCTGATACTATTGCAGAGTACAATGCACAATATATTTTTGAGAATTTTGGTTATGTTAGAGCTATCATTAAGAAGTTGTTAGTAGCATGACTGCATTCTCTGAAATTACATTAACTTTGACATTTGTCAAGTTGACTTACATTTAATATCATTGGTGTTACAGAAACAGACCCTTCAGTCCAACTCCTCCATGCTGACCAGTTTCTCTAAATTAATCTAGTCCCATTTGCCAACATTTGGCCCATATCCCTCTACACTCTTCCTATTCATGTTCCCATCCAGATGCCTCTTTAATGTCACAATTGTACCAGCCTCCACCACTTCCTCTCACAGCTCATTCGATACATGCACCACCTTCTGCATGAAAATGTTGCCCCTTAAGTCCCTATTATGTCCTTCCCCTTTCATGTTAAACCTGTGCCCTCTAATTTTGGACTCCCCATCCTGGGAAAAAGATCTTGGCTAGTCACCCTCTCCATGCCCCTTATGATTTTATAAACCTCTATAAGGTCATCCCACAGCCTCTGACACTCCAGGGAAAACAGCCCCAGCCACTCAGTCTCTCCATATAGCTTATAACCCTCCATCCCTGACGATGTCATTGTAAATCTTTTCTGAATCCTTTCAAGTTTCACAACTCCTTTCCTATAGCAGACAGACCAGAACTGAGCACAGTATTCCAAAAGTGGCCTAACCAATGCCCTGAACAGCTGCAACATGACATCCTAATTCCCACACTCAATGCACAAACCGATAAAGGTAAGTGTACGAAACGTGGCCTTCACTACCGTCCTTACCTGTGACTCCACCTTCAGGGAACTATGAACCTGCATCCCAAGGTCTCTTGCTAAAGGCTCTTCTTTCTTAATGAATCCCTGATACCTTACTCAATTAAATGTGAGGTACTTTGTCTTCCAGTGTTGATACTTTTGGGGCAAATCATATCCTCATCACTTATTTGCAGCAATAACCATAATATGGACGTCTTATACATTAAAAAGGTGTGCCAACTAATCTCATGCAAAACATAATTTGCAAAATAGAATTCATCACAAATGTTGAAAAGAAGAATGCATTTACAATTAAGGTAAAATTTATTCACATTGAGCATTATGAGTATAGTATACATCAGTTCCCAGGTCTATAAATTGTTTAAGAAAGCAGATGGCGTACTTACTTTTACTAGCTGAGATGTCGAGTTTAAGAGCAGGGAGCTTATGCTGGAACATGTAAAACGTTGGTTGGATTCAGATAATTTATTGTGTTCTGGGATCGACATTATAGGAGGGACTTTATTGCACAGGAGAAAGGGTGGAAAAGAGATTTACCATGACATTGTCTGATTGGAGGTTTTTAATTATGAAGAGAGATTGGATAGACTGGGCTTGTTTTCTTTGGAACAGAGGGGGCTGACAGGGGAGCATGACTGAGATGTATTAAATTATGACAATTACAGTTCAGTTAAATAAGAAGAAACTTTCCCTTTGGAAATGACCGGGGGCACAGATTTAAAGTAAGGGTCGAAAGGTTTAGGGGTATGTGAGGAAAATCTTTTTTTACTCAGATCATGATGGGAATCCGAAACTCACTGTCTATAAGAACGGTTGAGGCAGAAATGCTCATAACTTCAAATAATTATTTTATGAGTGAGAGGAAGCAATTGCTTAGTGGTATTGTTGCTGGACTGTTAACCCAGTGACCCAGATATCGTTGTGGGGACCTGGGCTCAGATCCCACCACAGTGGATGGTGGAGTTTGAATTCAATAAAAATCTGGAATTAAGAGTCTAATGATGAACATGAATCCATTGCCAATTGTTAGAAAAACCCATCCGGCTCACTAATGTCCTTTAGGGAAGGAAACTGCAATCTTTACCTGGTATGGCCGATGTGTGACTCCAGACCCACAGCAATATGGTTGACTCTTAATTACCATCTGGGCACCTAGGGATGGGAAACAAATGCTGCCTAGCCAGCAACGCCTTCATTCTGTGAATAAATAAAGAAACTTTGCGATCCAAGACATATTTTAGGTCACATGGTGCAAAATGGGATTAGAATGTACTCGTTCTTTTTTTGACTGGCATTGACTCATGAGTCAAATTTTGCTGTCATGTGGACCTCTGGGACACTAATTTATGTATTTACAATATGAGCTCAGTTACATAAGCACACCCTGTTCCAAGTACCCTTCACCCCCACACCTCAATCCCACTTCATCTGTTATACACTGAGTGTTGACTCCCAGGCCAAAATCTATGAATCTATAAGTCTATGAATTTATATAAATGATTTTTTAAAAAATGAACACTGGTAAGTTAACATCAAGTGAAGAAAAGAATTGAATAATATTTTGAGTGCAACCCTTCCTCAAAACATTAAGAACTGTCATTAGACATATTCCATTATATTTTCCTTTTCAGAGTTGCCTAATCTACTTTATAGTTTCAGCATTTGAATTTCTCTACATTGTTCATATATTTGAGTATATGAATATGTGGAGACATAATTAGAGTCATAGAGTCATAGCACAGCATAGAAACAGACCCTTTGGTCCACCTCGTCCATGCAGACCAAACATCCTAAATTAATCTAGTTCCATTTGCTGGCACTTGGCCCATATTCCTCTGAACCCTTCCTATTCATATACCCATCCAGATGCCTGTTAAATGCTCTAATTGTCCCAGCTTCCATTTCCTCTGGCAGCACATTTCATACATGAACCACACTCTGCATGAAAAAGTTGCCCCTTAGGTTCCTTTTAAAACCTTCACCTCTTACTCTAAACCTATGCCCACTAGTTCCAGACCCCCCCACTGCAAGGAAAAGACCATGTCTATTTACCCTATCCATGGCCTTTTTAATTTTATAAACCTCTATAAGGTCACCCCTCAGCCCCTGACGCTTCAGGGAATAAAGCACCAGCCTCTCCCGATAGCTCAAATCCTCCAGCCCTGGAAACAATTGTTGAATGTTGTGTTCCGTATGAAATAATTCAATAAAAGACCCAGTATCTGTGATAGGAAAATAATACTTGCATTTATGTAGCATCTTTCCGCTCACAATTGGCTCCACTTTATTTCATATTTACGCAGTGGACATTGCCCTTGGGAAAACTCACCATAAATCAATTGCTTTGAAATGTAATAGTCAGAGCAGATCACAACAAGGTCTCATCATCATGGTTTGAAATCAGCAATTAACCAATCTGTTTTTATATTGACTACACCATGGGAATTCTTCCATTCTTCAAATTGCACTGTCGAGTATTTAACAATGAACCAAAATGACTGGAAATGACAAAGAGGGCTTTAATTTTATTCCATATTAAAAAGGTGGCCTCTTTAACAATAGAGAGTGTCAACTAAGAAAGAGAGCGCATATTCGGGAGTAAGGTCTAAATCATTAAACATCTGACTTAGTCTTGTCTCAGATAGGCATTTTTCAAATATCAAATTAATTAATTTGTTTAAAAGCATTCATTTTTAACTTTTCTTTACATGGAAATTCACATTGAAGTCATGGCTGAACATGCAATTGAAAAGGTTGAACTGCAGTATTGTTGTTGGACTGCAAATTTCATGTCAGGTTTTTAGCTCTGGCATATGCTTATAAATCCCACAGTTGTAACTGGTATAATGTTAAGATTTCTTAATGTATCTGGAATTGAAATCTAGTCTCTGTAAAGGTGATGAAGGTATCAGGTTGTCAAACAATCCCTGTTATTTTTCCTTGAGGGAAGAAATCTGTAATTCTTAACCAATCTGGCCTGCATGTGACTCGAAACTGATGCAAAGTGATTGACTTTTAACTGATGCCTGATAGGGCATAAGAAGCCTAACTGCTGCTGTGGAAAACAAATAAACGAACGGATCATTTAGCATAATTTAGGCCCTAGAAATGATAGTGTTACACCCTATCCAGTTGGATCTGCAGAATTGTCTTTACTAATATGTAGAGATTTGTGCCAAAATTGGTAAAGTTGGCCACAGACTATTCAAGCAAAAGCCCAACCTTGTTATACTTACTGAATCATAGACTATGTCCCAGACACCACTACCACCACCCCTGCTTATGACCTGTCCCATCAATAAGACAGACAACCAAGGACAGTGGCACAGTGATATTTCAATTCTCAACATTGACTCTGAATCCTAGGAAGTCTTTTGAGCTGCTTGATTACTGCCTATACTTGATGGATCAGTAAACATCCATAAAGAACATTGCTGAGCAGGTTGGACAAATTGCCCAAACTGGACGTATGGTGAGGAAATAAATAACAGAATAATCTACTTGCCCTTATCTTCACCAATTTACCCGTCACAGTTGCAGCTATCAAAGACAACATTGGCAGGAGTTATCATTGATTACTCCTGATTCCACTGATTGGAGTCAGAGTGCTGTCTTATACTGTATTCAACCACATTCTGCAGTTTCATGGTCCTGCACATCTCTTACTCTGATATTACTGTCAAATTGGGTGATCAATTCTAGTTCAATGAATAGTTCAGGAACAGCATCAGGCATTCCTAAAAATGAGATATCACCTGATAAATGTACGATAGATGACTATTTCAGTGCCAAACAATAGGAACAGCATGTTGTATATAGAGCTAAGCAGTTCCACAATTAACAGATGAAACCTAATCTCTGCAGTCCTGTCATTTTCAGCTGTATCTGGTGATACGTATAGGAGAGGTAAACATCACAAATGATAGAAGTGCCTAGCACATTTGTGCAAATAGCAAGGCTGAAAGAAGAAGTGCTGAAGTGCCTTTAGCTTCTTGAGGCTAATTAAGGATGGGGAATGAATTAGTGAATTTTGAGTAGATTTATAGCTCAGGTTGAGCTTCTGGATGTAGGTTTCCCCACTGAGCTAGAAGTTCATTTCCAACATTTCATCACCCTACTAGGTACCATATTCAGTGGGCCTCAGGCGAAGCACTACCAATAATTCCTGCTTTCTATTTATATGTTTGGGTTTCTTTGGGTTGGTGATGTAATTTCATGTGGTGATGTCATTTCTGGTGGTGAAGTCACTTCCTATTCTTTTTCACAGGGGATAGTAGATGGGGTCTAACTCAATGTGTTTGTTGATAGAGTTCCGCTTGGAATGCCATGCTTCTAGGAATTCTCGTGTGGGTCCTAGGACAAGCCAAACAGAGACACACATGAGAATTCCTAGAAGCATTGCATTCCAACTGGAACTCTATCGACAAACACATTGAGTTAGACCCTGTCTACTACCCCCTGTGAAAAAGAACAGGAAATTGCATCACCACAGAAATGACATCACCAACCCAAAGAAACCCAAACATATAAATAGAAAGCAGGAATTATCAGCAGTGTTTCGCCTGAGGCCCACTGAAGATGTTACCTCATTGTGTGACGAAATATCTGGAAATGAACCTTCCAGCTAAACGAGCAAATCTACATCCAGATGGGGAATGAATGCTGACCGTTTCAACAATTTTCATATCTCATACATAAGTAAAAAAAAATAAATATGCCTCTTCGTTTGGAGTCAGAAAATCTTAATTAATAGCTTCCATACTTTCCCCAAAGAACCATCATTTCTAGATTCTGTCCAGGGATCCAACCTTAGCCCATTTGTTTTTGCTGCCTGTGTGTTTTTTTCCTGTCTACTTGTGGGAGGTGGGCTTCACTGGCTAGCTAACATTTATTGCCCATCCCTAGTTGCCCTTGAGAAGGTGATGTTGAGCCACCTTCTTCAATCACTGTAGTCCATGTGTTGTAGATTGACCTACATTTCCTTTAGGGAGTGAATTCAGGGATTTTTACCCAGTGACAATGAAGGAGCAGTAATATATTTCCAAATAGGATAGTGAGTGGCTTGGAGGGGGATGTGCACTTGGTGGCATTCCATGTATCTGCTGCCCTTGTTCTTTTAGCTGAAAGTGGTCACGGTTTTGGAAGCTGCTGTCTGAGGATCTCTGGTGAATATTTGCAGTAAATTTATAGATACTACACAGTATTGCTACTGACCGTTGATGGTGAAGGGTGTAGATATTTGTGAATGTGGTGCCAATCAAGTGGACTGCTTTGTCCCAGATGGTGTCAAATTTCTTATGTTGTTTGAGCTGCACCCATTCAGTCAAGTGGGGAGTATTTTGTCTCACACCTGACTTGTGCCTTATACATAGTGGACAAGCTTTGGGTTTCACAGCATTTCTCGCCTCTCATCTGCTCTTGTAGCCATTGTATTTACATAGTGAGTCCAACTGATCTTCTGGTCAATTATCGTCTCTCGGATGTTGACTACAGGGGGATTCAATGAAGATAACACCATTGAATGTCAAGAGACAGTGGTTGGATTGCCTCTTATTGGAGATGGTCAATGTCTACCATTTTCCAAGCATGTACATTATTTGTCACTTGCCAGCTGAAGCGTGGGAGTATCAGAGTCAAAAAAGGTGGCACTAGTTTGTCCAGATTTTATTGTATTTGAATATGAACTGCTTCAGTATCTGAGGAGCCACTAATAGTACTGAACATTGTGCAATCATTGGCAGACATCCCCACTTCTGGCCTTATGATAGAGGGACAGTCCATGATGAAGCAGCTTAAGATAGTTGGGCCAATGACACTATGTTGAGGAACTCCTGCAGAGATGTCCTAAACTGAGATGATTGACCTCCAACAACCACAATATCATCCTATGCGCCAAATAGGACTCTAACCAGCAGAGTTAATATCCATTAATTCCAAAGTCACTGTGACTCATTTGTGCCACTCTGTCAAATGCAACCTTGATGTCATGGGCTGTCACTCTCATCTCACCTCTAGAATTTAGCCCTTTTGTCCATGTTTGAGATTTGGACTTCAGCCATTGAAGAAGGCAGCTCACCACCACCTTTCATCCAAGGCTGTAATGAAGTCAGGAGCTGAGTGGCCATACCAGAACACAAACTGGGTGTCACTGTGTGGATTATTGTTGAGTAGGTGCTGCTTGATAGCACTGTTGATGGGACTTTCCTTCACTTTACTGATGATTGAGAGTAGACTGATGAGATAATTATTGACTGTTTGGATTTGTCATGTATTTTATGTGCAGGATATACCCGTTATTTAATTGTCCATTACTATTCACAACAGAATATGGCAGGTCAGCAGAGCTTAGATCTGATTCATTGTTTGTGGGATCGCTTAGCTCTATCACTTGTGGCTTATGCTGTTTGGCACACAAATAGTCCTGTTTGGTAGCTTCACCAGGTTGGCAGCTCATTTTTAGGTTTTTCTGGTGCTGCACCTGGCATGCTTTCCTGCACGCTCCATTGAACCAGAGTTGATCCCATGGTTTGGTGGGAATGGGGGATGTGGTGGAACATGAGATTGCCAGACAACTCTGAACAAGATAACTTTGTATTCTGAGGTTGCAAGGTAAATGTGAGTCCCTGTTTATCTCCTTTCTCATTTTCTCTTTACACCCCAGAGTTCTTAAATGCTATTAACCATCCTGTTCTCCTTGTTTCTTTGCATCTCAGACCTTATATTTGTGTGAAAATTGATTATTTAACATTCTATATTGCAGAATACTTGCAGTCATAATTGATCAGGTTTCTTTCAAAATGGAGTGACATTAAATTCCAAATGGCAACATAAAAGTTCAACCATATTTTCTCTCTTTTCTGTATATAGCATTCGGACACAATGAGTGCCCTGATCCTGGCATTCCCATTAATGGTCGACGGTTTGGTGACAATTTTCAGTTAGGAAGCTCAGTATCTGTTCTCTGTGAAGAAGGATTCATCAAAACCCAAGGGACAGAAACCATAACATGTGTTTTAAAAGATGGAAAAGTCATGTGGAGTGGCCCAATCCCTAAATGCGAAGGTATTGCCAGACATTTTGATAAATTAATCTGAACAGGGAATAAATATGTGACAACTGATGATCTTCAGAGATCTGTACAAGGGCTTCTGTTGTTACCATTTATTTTAATAACTCGGATGAAGGAGGGTACAGAAAAGAGGGACAGTGTGTTGTGTGAATGTGCGATGGAAGTTACAAAACAAAGACACATTATGTCCAGATATGAAAGCTGAATTGGGAAATGTGAGATTGACTTGTATCACATTTTATGTATGTTGAGAGATGATAACAGAGCAGGGGCAAAAACAATTTCGGATCCATTTGCAACTCGTTGGAAACCCAATGCACAAAGTAAATGTAATCATTGGCAAGATGTATCCCTACTTCAACACTACGTCTCTTGAGTGCTTCCATTGTTTTTCACATTGTCAGACTGCTTGATTAACATCTAGTGCTGGTCAGTAGAAATTTTCTCCAACTGATTCCATCCTCTCTTTGGTAAGTCATCTGAATTGAACCAGATTATTCACAACTGGGTGTCATATGTGCTTCTAAACTGAGTTTCCAACAATGCATTCTTTCACTCAGATGGACCACCTATTTCAATCTCCATACAACAATGGTCTCCTGCATTCCTGCTTCAGCCTTTCTGCTGATGAAACCCTCATCCATGCCTTTCTTATATCTGGACTGCATTCCGTTGAACATCAGTCTAGCATCCCACTGCCTACTCTCTGCAAATCCAATGCTCTGCTTTCCATATTCTAACTTGTACTAAGTTCCATTCACACATCATCTCTATACTCATTGACTCCTGATGAAGAAATACCTTAATTTTAAAACTTTGGAATGTTTTTAATTCCATCATTGATTCTGTAATCTCCTTTAGCCCTATTATCCACTGAGATTTCCATTCTGGTCACTTCAGAATTCTTAATTTTAATTGCGCTAGCATTGGTACTAATCAAGTTTGAAAATTCCCTCCCTAAAGCACTCTGCCCCCCGATATAATTTTCCTTTCTTAAGATGCTTATCAAATGGTTCCATTGACCATGAGTTTGGTCATCCAACCTAATATCTTTTTACATTGATGAGCGTATGTAAAATGTCATTGGGTGTTTTATGATGTCAAATAAATACATCTTGTTGTTTAACATGGTAAAGGAACTTAAAAGGGTCAGTTCAGAGAAGTTACCAAGGTAGGAACATTCTAAACTTAGCGGTGAACTTTTAGAAATGAAATCAGAAAGAAAGTTTGCCAGATTAAAAGGGATGGATTTCTGAAACTTGATTTCCACAAAATTGTAAATACTTAAATGGAGATTTCAAAAATGGCCATAAATAAGTAGAGTCTGGTAGCCATTACAGACTTAGGGCTATAGAATGACATGGATTGGGACCTGAATGTTTTTTCTACTGGGTATAAGTATGAACACAAAAATTGATTAATAATATTTCTTTCAGATTGATCATGATCTAATTTGATCTGAAATAGCTTGAGGGTTTGAATAGTCTTCTCTTTTTTTGATCCTTAAAACTCCACTTCTCAATGTGTTAACATTGCTGTGATGATTAAAAGAAACACACACTCATTCCAGTTAAGCAAGTTATTGTTTTCAATTAAAAAACTTTAAAAATTGTGAATGCTATAAATCAAAGACAAAACAGAAATTGCTGGAAAACCTACTGAGTTTTCAATTGATTCCTTTGCACGAAAGTAATATTATTTATTACACCAATATCGATTTGGAATACAGTTAATGAAATTCATAGGTTCCACTCCTGAAACATTGATATTCTCAAATCAAATTTATTCTTTGTTTCTGTAATGGCTAGCCTACATTTAATATTGCAGTATATCTTTGTGTAGTCTTTGTATTGATACGTACATGCTGAGGTATAAATTTATTTCTTTTGTTTTGAAGCTCCTTGTGGTGGCCATTTTTCTTCTCCTAATGGAGTAATCCTATCACCAGGCTGGCCTGGATATTATAAGGATTCCCAGAATTGTGAGTGGGTGATTGAAGCTGAACCAGGACATTCCATCAAAATAACATTTGAAAGGTCTTCTCACAACCTTTTTTTTTCAAATCTTGCTATGTTGATGAGTAACTATCTTAATTGATAAGCGAATTATTTGTATTTTTGAGCAAAGTTTAGCTTTCACAAATTAGTCATTGTGAAAATTCTTAGTTTTTATATCTTGGCAAATAAAAGGCATATATATTATATTACATCTTACATCAGTTTTTGTAAAACAAATCTTCCAAGACTGGTTTGAAAATCATTATACAAGTTTCAGAAAGATAAAGGCAGAAGTGTAATGGTCCATTTACTTCTTAAAAATATGAATATGTGACTTGCTGAAGAAAAGGTGTGATTTCTGTATTATCTTTCCCAGTTTATAATGATAGAAACATTTACAAAAACCTAATTATTAAGCTGTGTCCGATAGCTGGTTAAGTAAGCTGGAGTGATACTTGAAAATAAAGTATTCTCCAAAAGTTAAGTTTGTTTGAACATTTAGTATTGACTTACATATGAATTTAAACTTCTCTCTGCATAGGTTTCAAACTGAAGTTAATTATGATGTTCTGGAAATTCATGATGGACCAAGCCTTCTATCCCCAGTTCTTGGCTCTTTCAATGGCACACAAGTTCCTCAATTTCTTTTTAGTAGCACCAACTATCTTTACCTTCTCTTTGTAACTGATAATAGTCGTTCCAATATTGGCTTCAAGATTCATTATGAAAGTAAGTATTCCTTGTCGCCATTTTTTCCCAGCATTTTAATTGAACTTATGCTTCATTTAGGTTATTTAAATCAGAGGTGTATTTTTAATATTTTGTTACAAAGGAAGCAGTCACTGTGCATAAAATAACTGCTGTGGAAATAATTAAACAAACTGTTCAGTTTTAGATGAGAGGTATACGTTTTTGTTTCTCGTGACACTTTTATATTTTTCTTCCTGTTTCTGCAGGTGTTACAGTAGATACATATTCCTGCATGGATCCTGGAATCCCAGTGAATGGCTATCGTTATGGGCAGGACTTTTCAATAGGTTCCACTGTGGCATTCAGCTGTGAATCTGGTTACACAATCAGTCATGAGGAGCCTCTGATGTGTGAGAAGAATCACTGGTGGAATCATCCTTTGCCTACTTGTGATGGTAAGGAACTACTGGAAGTCACCGCAGCCTAGAAATCACTGCTTGTGAGCTATTCAAGGACAAATTGTGGACTATCATACCTTTAAGCCATTTAGGACTGATGAGATTTCTTCACCCAGAGAGTGGTAAGCCTGTGGTATTCGTTTAGCCACATTATCCCATCCACCCTCACGCTGTCTCTGCCAATGCCTTCCACACACACCCTGTCGCCCTTTCACTACCGCTCAAACCACCCCTCGCTCTCTGTCTCCCTCTCACATCTGCACACTCACTATGAGTGGGCTTGGGAAACCCACTCAACCATCTTGAACTTATTCCTACAGATGGTCAGACCTGTTCATGATTGAATACAAGCTGGAAGAACTGCAGATGCAATAAATCAGAAACAAAAACAGATTTTCTGGAAAAGCTCAGCCGGTCTGGCAGCATTGGTAGAGAGAAATCAGAGCTAACATTCTGGGTTGAGTTACCCTTCCTCAGAACTCATGTTCATGATGGAGTTTTTCTGGTCTATTTCCAGCCTCGATGCTTGTCACCTTGACCTTGCTGTCAGCCCTGGCCCTGCCCCGCCTCAGTCCAGATCATAGCCATAAGCCCAGACCACCACCTTGATTCTGCTGACAGACTAGGGCCCAGGTTCATGAGCCAACTTGGCCTTGCATCTCTGCCACCTTTTATTTGGGTCCGCCCAGTCACCCCACCCAGTAAGCATCCTCTCCTTTGTAGCAAATTTGCTCACTAGACATACTGCAACTCCCTGTCTCCAGGCCTGAGGGTCAATAAAGATAGAGATATTTGCACAGCTTTATCCTGAGAGACAATTCAATTTCTACATTTGCCACTGATTGGCTCAGTGTAGTCCAGATTTAAAAGTTGCCAGTGTTCCAAGGGCCATAGAGCTGCTGTCTCATGAGAGAGAGATGACTGGTGGTGATTAAATGGTCATCATGCCTCAGGCGAGGGGAATGGTTGAGAAGGAGAACGCTTCATGGTGACCTCAGCCAGTGCAGGAATGGGACCTCCAATGTTGGCATCACTCCACATTGCAAACCAGCTGTCTATGACTCTTCAAAAGTATAAATAGCAAATATGGGAGAGAAACAGCCTCTTATTTGAGGAACATAGGAATATTGCTACGCGTGCTTAAATTGAAGCAGCAGCTCCTTAGTGATTCTTCCACATGCACGTGATTTGGATATGAACTATAATGCACACTAGGATTGGACTCTTTGTCAGTGTACATTCTGATGCGTGGGATACCTGTTGGACAAACTCATATTAGATATATTGCTTTTCTATTGGCAAGGTGGCTCTGTCCTCATCTGAGGTTCCAAAAACTTTGCCAACTCGTGTTTACAAGCCCTTCATTTAAAAACGATGGTTCGAATCTTGAGTATTTCCGAAATGAAAAACCTAAACTTATTAAAATGTGAAATTTATTGGCAGGTGGAAATCTCTGCTGTGATTTTTATTAACTCAGGCATATTTGAATTTTGTTCCTCATTGGTAAAAAGGTAATGGAGTACAAATCAGTGTACTGAAGCCCCTTGTTAACTAACAATGAATATCTTTACTGAGCAATTATTTTACAGATGTTTTCTCTGAGCGATGTTTCTAATTTCACCCAAGGGTCATTTGAAAATAAATTTTAACATCTGACACTATACTAAAGATATAAACAAAATTGAATTTTAAACTTTTTTTTCTTGGTTAGTACTAGGATATTGACCACAAATTATTGCCTTTTCTACTTTTAAGATGAACATTAAAAGAGCTCTAAATGCAAATAGTAGTGCAGTTTTAATAAATAATTCCAAATTGAACGCATTTGCTGTCTCTGTTTAGTTCAGGCAGGCAATAATAGCAGCAACTGACACATTCAAAATATTTATAGTATTCCTTTACAATTTCTTTCTTATTCTTTTCCAGTAGAAAGTGACATACTTTTATTGTAAAGATTTGGGGATAGGCATCCACCTAATTATTTCTGCTCACACCCTTTTCTCATGACAGAATACAAATTAGCTTGCAAAATCCTGTGAAATATGCATTTAGTAGCATTGCTTGGGTTTTTAATCATGACAAGGGGGCCTTGAAAACAGTCACAGCATTATTTGTGTTGTAAATCTTCAGTAATTTTGATTATGAAGCAACCATCCAAGAGATTTTCCAATCTAAATTCCAAGATTGTTTTGCTAACGTGGAAAAGCAAGTAGCTGTGAACTAAATTCAGCTTGAATCACAAACATTGAATGTGAGCAGAGGTTTCAATGATGTGAACATTTTCAGAAATATTGGGGAAAGCTGAGGAACAATCAATGCAATGCTGTTAAAGGCATTTGATTGAAACAGATTGAAATCAATCTCTTGTCTAAGTAAGGGAAGGTCATCTGATCCAAGCTGAGCACTGAGTTTGTTTTGAACAGTTCCTTAGTTTACTTAGTGGTTGGAGTTTGCAATGCCAATGCCGGACAAACCTACAAAAATAAAGTGGGTGGGGGAAGGATCGTAATTTCAAATTTAAATAATACTATTTGTTTCTGTTTTTCACACTGAAGTGTACATTGTCATACTTGACCAAGTTATACTGCATCTCCGATGTGTTTGCCCAGTCTTTCAACTGGTTTGAAACATTGAGGTCTCCTTGCATCCATCTCACAGCTCACAATTCGACCCACTTTTGTGTCATCTGAAAAGTTAGAAATGTTGCATTTGGTTCTTTTATCTTAGTCATTGAGGTACATTGTGAATAGTTGGAGTCCAAACCCTGACCCTTGTGTTACTCTGCTAGTCATTGCCTGCTTCTTGGAAAAATATGTATTTATTGCCATTCTCTCAATTCGAATCAACATATTATCCCATATCCCATGTGCATTAACTTTGCCCAAAAATCTTCATGGAAGGACCTTATCAAAAGGCTTCTGAAAATCCAAATACCCACATCTTTCTGTTTTATCTATTTGAGGAATGGCAGATAAAATTTAATTTAGATAAATGTGAGGTGTTTCATTTTGGAAAGGCAAATCAGGGTGGGACACATACACTTCATGATAAGGTCCTAAGGAGTGTTGCTGAACAACAAGACTTGGAGTGCAGGTTCATTGTTCCTTGAAAGTGGAGTCCCAGGTAGATAGGATAGTGAAGGAGGCAATGGTGGGCTTGCCTTTACTGTTCAGTATGTTGAGTGTAGGAGTTGAGAGGTCATGTTTGCAGCTGTATGGACATTGGTTCAGTCACATTTGGAATATTGTGTGCAATTCTGGTCTCCCTCCCTCCTGTGGGAAGGAAGTTGTGAAACTTGAAAAGGTTCAGAAAAGATTTACAAGGATGTTGCCATGGTTGGAGGGCTTGAGCTATAGGGAGCGGCTAAATAGGCTGGGGCTATTTTCCCTGGAATGTGGGAGGCTGAGGGATGATTTTATAGAGGCTCATAAAATCACGAGGGACATGGATACAGTAAATAGACAAAGTCTTTTCCCTGGGGTGGGGGGAGTCCAAAACTAGTGGACACAGGTTTAAGGTTAGAGGGGAAAAATTTAAAATTGATCTAAGGGGCAACTTCTTCATGCGGAGGGTGGTACATGTATGGAACAAGCTGCCAGAGGAAGTGGTGGAGGTTGGTACAATTGCAACTTTTAAAAGATATCTGGATGGGTACATGAATAAGAAGGGTTTAGAGTGATATGGGCTAAATGCTGGAAAACGGGGCTAGTTTAATTTAAGATATCTGGTCGACATGGACAAGTGGACCGAAGAGTCTGTTTCTGTGCTAAACATCTCTATCACTATGATTCTATTCTACGTTACATCTGCAAAAGAAAAACGCCAGTAAGTTTGTAAAGCATGATTTGCCTTTCATATACCCATGCTGACTTTGTCCAATCCTGTATTTATGATAAGTTCTATTTACTATCAATGCAGTTATTTGACCGCAAGACTTTTTTCCTTAAATGGCATGTGCCTATTGAATTGACAAGCACTGTGCTAAGTATCTGCAAGCATTAGAGTATTTTTTTACGAGGAGATAAATTGCTGTTGTGAATTCAACAATGTCAAGAAACAGATTTTTTAATATATCTGGATACTCTGTTTTGATTTGTATATTGTTTCAATATTGTCCTTAGAGATACTTGAAAGAATTGAATAGATATCTAATTTCTTAGATTGAAAATCCATGTGTTCAACCTTTGAAGATTCAATATCTGATGGCTAACCATCTGCTCAGGAAAACTCAGAGGCTTTATCCTCTGATCTCTGGAGGGTTTGTTTGCACAATTGTGGAGTAGAATTTCACTGTGAGTGATGGTCTGAACTCCAAGGCCTCTAATAGATTTACCTTGGTGAAAGTTGATTACACAGCTGTAAACAAGACTGTAACTCACAAGAGCTTGCTTTGTCAAGATTGTCTTTTCAGTGGTGGTTCATTTTGACTAATACCTGACTGCGGGGAGAGTACATTGTGATCATATTGAATATTTATATTTTAATAGTTATAAGGGTTCCCAAGAGGAATAATTATTTTCACAAGATGCTTGAATGGATGATTGTTTATTTCCTTTGGGTATTTCAAAGGCTACAAATCCACAAGCTAGCTCAGCAATTATTCTTGGACTTGGGATTCCATGTTTTCTTCCCTAGTTCCCAGGTGTAGTATCCCCTCAGTATTTACTTGTATTAATATCCTAATATGTTAAATAACAGGGGTTCTTCCTACAACTTTGAGTTCACTGAAGTCAAGGAGGCTTCTGCATAACCTGTTTTACTTACAAACATGCCATATGTCAAAATAAACTCCAAATTAAAATACAATAAAGTAGCAGAATGAGAAAAAAAGTCTCTATTTAAATTATTCACACCATGCATTTTACAAAATAAAGTGAAAAATATAGACAATTAGCTCCAGAGAATCTCTTCCATATTGTTATACTTAGCATCCTGCCTTTAGACAAGTGTGATATATTTGCCAAACCATCCAACTTAAACACATCTTTGGTATTTTTGTGCTGTACAGTGATGTTCTATCATATGATCTTATCTGTGACCTTTGCAGCAATGGCTAGAGGAACATGCAAATGAGTGGATGGGTAAACATCAAATTCTTCAGGGTTCCTGTCCTCCACTGGCTCCTCCAGTTGAAATTGCATCCACAATCACATCATGTCTGTTTTCTTGTGTAGTATGCAGTCATCCATTTCCAATTCCATGGTTTCCATTTTCACATACATGAGCAAAAATTGGCTTCAATTTGCGATGACTTATCCTTATACCTGTTTGAATCTAGTATGGTGGGAGCAGTTAGTAACTGTGGTTTCCATCACCACCTTCCATGCCATGTTAATTCTGACTGTGATCTTTACAGCAACTGGTAATTCTCTTGTTTCTTATCGATGATGTTGATAACCTGAGGGATCAGCTGCCATTCATAGTAGGTTCTTAGATTCCTAAATAACCTCTGATGCATTGACTGGAACTTTGCCATGCTGTTCGGTGGCAATGACATCAGCTTGATGCTCTTGAATCCAGTCGTGTCAGGGTGCATCAGCTGGTCGACTCTCCTGATAATAATCTTCCTTTTCTTTCATTTATATATTTTATCAATTTCCTTATCTGACATAAACAGTTTTGTAATGCTTATGCTGCATGGGCACAGTCTTGCCATTCACAAAGCAACCCACCTGCTTGGAATTTCTAATTTGCAAGAATCAATAGCCTTTCAGTGCCATCTGTATTAGCACAGACCATCACAGTGAGTTCCTTGCTCCACTTTCCGTCATAATGCATTTTGTCTTTAAACATAAGTGAGCCATCTAGCAAAAATGGCAGGATAGTCAAGTTTCGTCTGCTGAAATGTCTCTTGGTGCGCACACGTTCATTGCATGACTAGGGCCATTTTGTGTCAAAAATGTGTCATTTCTTCCATCACGGTTGCCTATGCACCACCTGTCATGCAGACTAGGACCATGCCTTGTCTTGAATTGGTTGAGCCAATGAGTCCTGCAGGTGAATTGTTTGTGGCCTAAACTCTTTGCCAGATTGACTCCCCTCTTATCCGGGATTGAACTGGAGATGTAAATGTTCTCTTGTTGGACTGCTTTGCATTACTTTAGCAGAATTCCTTCATTGTCAAGATGGTGAGCCAATTCTAGCGTTTTCATTGCTGTCAAGAACATCTGCTTGTCAAACAATTCCAAGGAATTGGCTGTGTGTTTCCGACTTGATGCCAAACTTGAAGGTGGAATCTTCCATTCCTTTTCAATGTCCACTTTCTACTTAATGTATGCTTGACCAGCTTTAACTCCACTCCAATTGACAAAACTAAAATTTTCTCTGAGTTTTTGAAATATTCAAAGATATTGTGTTCCCCTTCACAGGGAGATTTTGATGTCAAATGATCGCTTGTGTTATGGACGAGGCCAGACCACTCAAAGCATTCTTAACCAGGCAGCACCAGACCTAACCTTGCAATTTGTTTCAGTCAGTGTACTGTGAAAATTATCTGGAGTAAGATAGATAGGTTAACTACTCGATTTTAAAACAGACAAAAACTTTATTCACAAAATTACACAATGAAACACAAAGAACAGAATAAGGTGCAGGTTTTATTACTACTTGTTGTTTTCCGATTAGCTGACATGTATGACATGTCTGGCAAAATTCTTTGTGTAGTCCAGGCAAGTAAAAATGTCTTTGTATTTAGGCTGTATTTTCCTCACCCCTAAATGACCTCCAAGTGGTAGCTCATGCACCACTCACAGCACCTCATTTCTATATCCTACTAGCAAAATAACTTGATGAATCTCGGCCCATTTTCCATCTGCTTGAACGTGTAATGGTCTCCATTTCCTCAGTAAGACATCATTTCTTAAGTAATAACACATGGGAATGCATTCACTTTCATTCTTTGTAAATGCCTTTTGATATAACTGTTTTAACTTCTCATCTTTCTGCTGTAATTCAATCAGCTTAGCAAAAATATTTGCATGGTGAAAACAATGACTGCAGATGCTGGAAACCAGATTCTGGATTAGTGGTGCTGGAAGAGCACAGCAGTTCAGGCAGCATCCAAGGAGCTTCGAAATCGACGTTTCGGGCAAAAGTCCATTCCTGATGAAGGGCTTTTGCCCGAAATGTCGATTTCGAAGCTCCTTGGATGCTGCCTGAACTGTTGTGCTCTTCCAGCATCACTAATCCAAAAAAATTTGCATGTTTACCTACTTGCTCCTTCTCTATTCCACCTATCTGATCAAAGAAAGTTTTGGATAACACTATGTCAGCTTCCTTATTTGTGCCGTTTGATCTCTCTTGATTCAGCTTATGCCTCTGTGATCTTGTGATCACACAATCAGGGAAAGTTTCTGGATAAAAATTATCCAGGTCTTCATTTGCCTGCGTCTTCACTGGTTTTTCAACTAGAGTAGGCAGCATGCCCACTGGTGAATCAGCTATATCTTTTGCAAGGACAAATCGTTTTCCTGGAGCTGACACTTTGACTAGTACTCCTACTACAAATTCTCCGCTCTTCACTGGACTCTCTAACCTCACTTTAAATAATTGAGCACTTTTTGTCTCACTATGAATTCCTGTTACTATACCTTCTCTGGTAATAGTCTTTCAGGAGTGCATATTTCCTCATCCCTCAGCATTACAGACTGAGAGGATCCTGTGTCCCATAATATTGTAACTGCCTTACCTATTACTCCTGGCTTATGTGAATAAAATTTACTATTGCATGTATTTTTTAAGCAGATCTGGCACTTTCTCCTTAATCAATCTCTGATCATCTTGTACACTCTGAGGCAGTTGTCAAACTTCCCTTGGGCTTTTTATTATTAGTCCAACAAATCTTCCAGGCTTGTCTGGTTTTCCTACATCTGGCTTTCTCGTAGCCCACCAACACTGTGATTTTGTGTGGCCTATTTTATTTCAATGAAAATACCGGAGCCTTTTAACTGCTTTGTCCCCTCAAGGCTTTCTGTTTTACCCTGTGGTAAGTTATCCTTATGATCTTCACTGAGATCTACCATTCCCTTTCCATGTGAGGACATCTCTTTGCCCCAATTTCTATCCCTCATGGACCGAAATTGATTCTGGAAGCCAAACTGTGTTTTATGGACCAGTTCATAATCATCAGCCATTTCAGCTGCTAACCTTGTTGTTTCAATTCTCTGCTCTTCCACGTGAGTTTGCACTACTTCAGGCAGTGAATTTTTGAATTCCTTCAAAATAATTACCTCTCTAAGGGCATCAGAAGTTTGCTCAATTTTTAAAGCTCTTATCAATCTATCAAAATTACTCTGTTTGATCCTTTCAAACTCAAGATAAGTCTGACCAAGGTCCCTCCTTAGATTCCTGAAACATTGTCGATAGTCTTCTGGTACAAGCTCTAATGCACTTAAAATGGCTTTTTTCACCACCTCATACTCCCCAGATACATCCTCTGATAGGGATGCAAATACCTCACTTGCCCTACCTACAAATTTCATTTGGATCAACAAAACCCACATTGCCACTGGCCACTGCATTTGTTTAGCCACCTTTTCAAATGAGATGGAAAAGGCTTCCACATCATTCTCATTAAATTTAGGCAATGCTTGAACATACTTAAACAGTTGAAAGTTTGGGAGAAGATTTGTAGCTCGGGTGCTCATTGTTGTGGTTCTGTTCGCCGAGCTGGGAATTTGTGTTGCAGACGTTTCATCCCCTGTCTAGGTGACATCCTCAGTGCTTGGCAGCCTTCTGTGAAGCACTTCTGTGATCTTTCCTCTGGCACTAGCCACACTACCATACATCAAGAACATTTCCGAACTGACAGCCAGACTACTGTGACGACTAGGACTCATAACAGCACACAAACCAACAGCCACTCTCAGACAACAACTCACCAGAACGAAGGACCCGATATCCAGCATGAGCAAAACCCATGTAGTGTACAAAATCCCACGCAAGGACTGTACAAAACGCTACATAGGACAAACAGGAAGACAGCTAACAATCCGCATCCATGAACACCAACTAGCCACGAAACGACACAACCAGTTATCCTTAGTAGCCACACACACAGATGACAAGCAACATGAATTCGACTGGGACAACACTACTATTATAGGACAAGCCAAACAGAGAACAGCCAGGGAATTCCTAGAGGCATGGAACTCATCCACAGATTCAATCAATAAGCACATCGATCTGGACCCAATATACCGACCACTGCAACAGACAGCTGGAACTGACAACCGGAAGGGGCAGATTCAAACCACTACAAATGCCGGAGGAAGGATCACAGAAGCACTTCACAGGAGGTTCCCAAGCACTGAGGATGTCACCTAGATAGGGGATGAAATGTCTGCAACACAAATTCCCAGCTCGGCGAACAGAACCATACTTAAACAGTTTCTCAAGAGGTTTCTGACTACTAGGGGCTTGCTCATCCTCACTCTCTTCCTCACTCAGCCTACCCCCAGCCTTTATCTCCAGCTTTTGAAGCTGACTTTCCTTTTTAAGTGTCAGTTTTTTTGAAGTTCGAACACTCTCTCTTTTTCTTTCTCTGCTCTCTTTTTTCCCCTCTTTTCTGCTTTTAATCGTAACACAAACTGTTTCATTTCTGCTGTCCTTTTCTCATCTCTTACCTCTAACTCGAGCTGCTTCATTTGCAATTGAATTCTTGCCATCTCTCAAGATTCTAATGGTTTCTCAAGCAAGTTTAAATACTGAGCTACTGCTGTAATTATCTCTCCATTTCTCACAGAAGCAGGCAGTTCCAATTTCCAGCTTCTCTGCTGATTCTTGCAACTTGGTCTTATTCACTTTTTGCAAACCCTCCAAAGTCTCCACATCCAGAAATCTTTTGGCGACTGGGAGAGCCATTACTATCCCAAGCTTTGTCTACCCAACCAACCCAACATCCAAAATAAAGACACTAGCAGCTACCACTTAATGTTTAAAATCCTGCAAAGAGCCCCCAGTCTGTTATGGACTAGGCCAGACCACTTAAAACATTCTTAAGAGTTTCCATACAGCTCTCTGTTGAACTTCCCAGTTCAAGACTGAACTAAAGCTGCTCAGCTCAGCTAGAGAGCTGACCACTCCCCTTGTATTACCATGGTCACTTCTAAAACATGAACACTTTGAGCTCATCTGTTTACATATAAACAAAAGGCCTCTCAAAACCCTTTTCATCTCTGTACCAAACCAATCTGATCGGAGTCTGGCCTGGTTTATTACCCTCTGAAAAAAATCAAGGACATTGTCTCCTTGAGCCAAGGAAGAACTTTTAGAAAAAAAAGGGACTAGCTTTGTGACACTTGCCATCTCAATAAGAAGGACTTCTGCTTGAATCTCTGTGCCTTTACATTCTGTGATGTTCACCACGTGGAATGTCTTCTTAGTGTGTGTACAGTGATCAGATCAACTTCAACATCTGATAGTGTAGCTTGGCTCAATATCTGTCGATTGCTGTTATGTTCTTGCAGTGACTGGAACCGGGTGGATCTTGTGAGATCCTTGATTGGGATTGTTAACCTGGGATAATTAGGAAGCCATGGCTGACCAATATAAACACAGAATTCAGAATCTCTTCAGTGTAGGGGACTGACTCCGAGCTGGCTGGCCATAGTGCAAAAAAAGGGTGATATTGGTGATGGGATACCCACCTCTATGAAGTTGTTTACATATTTTTATTTCAATTGAATACTGAACCTGGTTATCCTCTAATTGTGGTTTCTAGATTGTAGTTTGTTTTGGCCTTCACTTTCTGCCTTGACACTTCCAACGTCCTCTAGTAGCACATGTCTTGTGTATGTCCTGAAAGGCTGGATAATCTTGAGGTGTGGTTCTGCCCGCATTGCTAGCTAGATTTGCCTTTCCTAGTTGCTCATTCAACCTTGCAGAGCAGCTTTGTACTTGTGTCTGCTTTGTGGCAGTGCTTCAATGGTGTAACTTTTGGGTTGGTTGAAGAGATAGTTTTGGAAACCTGTAATTAGGATACCTGTTATCACATGGATGATGATTTTGTTGGCTTGCTCAGTTGGTATAATGCCATATCAGTGCTCCTAGTCTCTGCAAGTACGTTTGAATTTGTCAGTGAGCTCTATCAGTTGTTGCCTCAAAGACATTCAATTCTAGATGGCTTATTTTGAAGTTGAGCTTCAGAGCAAATTGAGCCTTAGATGTTGAACGTATTTTATCTGTGTCTTCAAGGCCATCATTAGGTTCATTCAACATATGCAATCTATTGACGTCTTTATTCCATATGGTAGTTATCATCTTCCAGGCTTCTTAACTTGTTTGGCAATATTGAGATCCAGCAAATTGACCTTCACAAGTTGTTGGGAAGTATTAATAATATTATTAGTCCTGTTCCTACATTCTTATTCTAGGGAAGTGATGGCCTAGTGGTATTATTGCTGGTTTATTAATCCAGAAACTCACGTAATGCACTGGGAACCTGGGTTCAAATCCTACCACAGCAGATAATGGCATTTAAGTTTAACAGTTCTGGAATTAAGAGTCTAATGATGACAACAATTCCATTGCTGATTATTGGAAAATCCCATCTGGTTCACTAATGTCCTTAAGGAAAGGAAACTGCCAATGGGATCAGTACATTACATCTTTTCCCCGTCGTAGATTTGACATCTGTTTAAGGTACACTTCCTGAAAGTGTATACATCATATCCAAATAAAAGCTAGAGGTCATGAATTCAAATGCCACCATAGTAAATTTTATATTGGCCTCAGTACATCTTGCAATTTGTGGTCTGCTATGTTAACATGACAATTGCTTGAGATGGTATTCTTTCTTCTCCTACTAGAGCAGTACAGCACAAGAACAGGTCTTCGGCCCACCATGTCTACACCAACTATGATGCCAATCTAAAATAATCTCATCTGCCTGTTCATGGTCCATCTCCCTCTATTTCTTGCCTGTTCACATGCCTCTTAAACATTACTATCTTATCTAATTTTGCTACTTCCTCTGGTAGTGCTTTCCAGGTACCTACCACCTTTTGCTTGAAAACACTTGCCTCGTACATCTCTTTTAAACTTTTTACCCTCTCACCTTAAACTAATGTTCCCCAGTACTTGACATATCCACCCTGGGTAAAAACACTCCAAATGCCCACCCTATCCACGCATCATAATTTTATGTACTTCAGTCAGATCACTCCTCAGCCTCTGACACTCGAGAAAAAGCAATCCTGGTTTGTTCAACCTTTCCTTATAGCTAATACACTCGAATTCAGGGAATATCTTGGCAAACCTCTGTTGCACCCTCATTAAAGCCTCCATCCTTCCAAAAGCATGGCAACCAGACCGCATTCATTACTCCCAATGTGGCTGACGTAAAGTTTTATACAACATGACTTGCCAACTTCTAAACGCTCTGTCCAATTGATGAAGGCAAACATGCCGTACATTTTCATTTCCACCTAATCCATTTCAGTCACAATTTTTAGGGAGCTATAGACTTGCACCACAAAATCTTTCTGTATATCAATACTCCTAAGGTCCTGCCATCTATGGCATACTTTCCTCTTGAATTTGACCACCTAAATTGTATCGCCTCACACTTGACTGGATTAAACTCCCATCTTCCATTTTTTTGCCCAGTTTTCAAAATGATCTGGATTTTGCTGTAGCCTTTGATAAGCTGCCCCACTATCCACAGCTCCACCAATTTTCAGGCTGATGGAATCATAGAATCTCCACAGTGCAGTTTCAGGCCATCCAGCCCATCAAGGCCACACCGACCCTCAAGTGCCTTCTGGCCTGACCCAGTGGGATCCTGACTGATTTGGGTTCCACATATGCATTGTTTTCTGGGTCTTCAGCAGTGGCAACCACTTCTGGTGGTGATGCTGACAGAACTGCAGAGCTGCTGTAATGTGCTTGGTCGACAGGTTGCAAGAGGTGGGTCATTGTGTTGAAAAGGTGAGAAATCTTGGCTCATAATCATTAAAGATTCATTGCTTAACAGATTAAAACTGAGCTAGGTGAACCTTCTCCTGACCTTTTAGCTGTAGTAGAGGGAACACACCCTCAGAGTAGATTCAGACCCATGCTCAACAGTCTCTCCCTGTTTTCTGACACAGCCAGTTGATCCAAGCAGTTCCTTAGGTTCAGGGCTGCCAGGCTCTTTAAGATTTCAGCATGTGCTCAGTAATGTTTGAACACAGTCTACTTTTCCTGTAGGCAAGTGACTGAAATATTTGGAGAAATGTATTTTTTATAAAAAGACACAGTTACCAAAATAGGTGCAAAATATGCAATTGTAAATACTGTTCTCTGTTCCTTCCCATTCTTCTTGTTGTTAATTGAACCTAACATAGTTTCTTTGACCATTTCCAGAAGAAACAAGTCGAAATAGTTTTTATTTTCATCTCTTCGATTCTTTTAACTATTTGAGGATGAATTATTGTTTAATATATTTCTTCATCAGCACAAAATGTCATCTAATGTCGGAAGTAAGTGATCCATAATGCCCATTGGATATGATGTAAATCAAACTAAATCAGTTGAAATACTTTACAAAGTAATTAATTGGCCATGATGTTCTGACTAAACAACAGAGCACTTGCTGCTTATAGGTTGCCTTGAATCGACAAGCAAATACATTGATGGCTCTGGTCAGCTGTTATCTTTTACCTCAGAATCATATTTGAAGCATTGCAGGGTAAGATTGAAGTTCATTGATAACAAAGGACTCTCAGCAGGTCCCAGATCACGAGGGCATCTTCAATCTGAAGATCAAGTAGCTAGTTTATCCCAGGACAAGCCAATCAATGGTTCTTCATGACCAGTTAGGAATCTTTTGTATCATGAAACATAATGGCATACCATCTTCAATTAATCCATTTGATATCTTTTCCCCCATTGCAATAACAGTTGCAATTTATTTTCTGAAGTAGAAGACTTAAAGACTTATACTGTGTACTGGATAGAAATGAAAAATCATACTTTGAGGGTAACGGGTCAAAAAGCACAAAGGACCTGTTATTTTGAAAAACAATTTGAAGACCATTGTCACAATTGAACTTTCATGTTGTTTTAGGTGGACATGCAGGTCAGAACCATTCCTGGGATGTTTTCTGGCTCTAAATATACTTTGCATTTTATTGCTCTGTTTGACAGATGTCCACATTTTGTTTTTACGTGAGAATATTTCATGACAAATTAAAGTTATTCCATGATACAGTGGTGCAATATGTTCTGTGTTAGCTTGAAATGCCCTCATGACATTTATTATTTGTTTCAACAGGAGCACTCTAAAATGTTTGCCAAACAACTGCTATTGGGGCAAGATGAGCAATTAGTAATGTAACATTTATTTTGTAGATAACTTGCAAATCCAAAATACTTTGCCAAGAATGGTTTGATGTTGACAGAATTGGTGAGGTCAAAATAAATTTTAAATGTTGCATCTCTTTTCTGCAATCAACTTTGTCTCTTGGGCTAGAGTTTTCCCAAACCAGTGGAGGTAGATTACAGGGACAGTGGGATGAGAAAATTATAGAGGGATGGAAAAGTTCCAGCAAATGATCTCAGGTGAGGATCCTGATGCAATCCCACCTGTTTCTATTTTTCACAGGGTTGAGTTAGGATTCTCACAGGGAAGCCCTGATCCTGAGGCAGTAAATCAACTAAAGTACTTTAAGAAATCATTTTGTGCAAATTTGAGTATGGATTTCAACCCATGGTGGAAAAAACAAGCTCGGAATGTTTTAAATACTTATGCTGAGGAGCTCCTGCCATGACCAGGTGAGAGGCTGCTGGTCTTTTTCTCAGACACTGCCATCATTACTTGACAGATGACTATCAGCTTCTTGGAAGGCACTTCATCTGTTTAGACTTAACTACCTTCAATTACACTGCCCTGTTGCCAGCCTTCATGCTACGATGAGGATAGCTTCTGTTGCTCCACTTCAGAGGTCAAAGGCATCCACCTCTCATTTGCCCCAGCAGCAGCAGTTACCACCTACCACCTTCTTAGCCACATGCCTCTTCACAGAGGAGGAAGGAGACAACATCAAAAACAGAGTGCCTACATGCAGAGGATCAGTTCTCTTGACATATCTGAGCACCAGTGGCTCTGTCTCTAATGGCAGGCAGTTGCCAACATTTGCAGTGTCACTAATAAGACCCTTTTCATGGTGAACCAAGTGGGTTCACACTACCAATGGCTGACAAGAAGCCTGTCACAAAACAACTATGCCTCAGGTCTCTGCCTTTTCTCAAGTTGTGGCCTTTCTTCTGCAAGAGGAGAAAACAAGTGTGCATACTAACAAAAGCTTATCTGAAGGAAAGAATAGGGCATTATTTGTGCAGGGAATCTAAGGCATGGATGTGGGAGGGCAACAGGCTAGGAGTAGATATAAGCTGTTGGATATTCAGATGAGGATATAATGTGCCTGCAGAGACAGTCTATCTGTAAGGTGTATTGACCACAGATATTCTGTTGTAAGAAATTTGGAGGCTGTTTCTCAAAATAATAGGTCCCTTGTGCTTTTGGATCTTTTATGCCCTTAAAGCTCCAATTTTCATGATTATCCAGTATCTATTATGAATTATTAAGTCTTATATTTCAGAATATAAATTGCAACTGTTGTTGCAATGGGGGAGAAACATCACAATAAAAAGATTCTTTGAAGGTAATTGGAAATGCTACGCCATGCACCTTTAATGTCCTCCTGTTATCCTGGAACCGTGTGTGTCCAGTTTGGAGAGAGCGCACTGCTGTTGTTGACTTCCTTCGGAACTTCCATCGATGCCTGATCAAAAGCCAGAGATTGTTCTCTCTTGCTGATCTCTGACAGAACTCACCACACAGAATTCTCTTAGTTCACTCAGCTGGACATCCAGGTCAGAGTGAAACCCTCAGGAGGGAAGGGGTGGGGTGGGGTTGCTTTCCCAAGTCTCCTGTCCATTTCTGTGCTTGCTGTGCCTGACAAGTCGAAATATTGGTGAGATTTTCTGCAACATACCAGGAACCCTTTGAACAGAGATCCTTCCTTTAATCGTGTCATCCCCACTGCTCTCCCTATTTGACCAGGGAGCTTGAGGCATGCCCTTAGTTGTTTCGCTCTGGTAAAGGCCCTCCATTTCAGAAGTCATGCATCTCACCTGAAAACAAATCTGCCTTTTCAACAGACACTCAGGTAGAAAAGTTCCAATTTTTTGTCAATGTCCTGATTTTCTTTGCCTCTTTACCCGTGCTCACTGCTTCTTGTGTCATTTATTTAGTTGAACTCTATGTGTCTTAAGTTTTCAGCTGATAACCATCAATGCATCGCGCCTCCCCACTCCCCCACCACCACTGCCTACAACCACCTTTATCCATTAACCCTCTTCCCAGTCACCTACATACCCACGTTTTCAGCTAAAATAGCCAGCTCAAAATGTAAAAATACTTTACAATGCTCTTGAATATGTTGCTTGTTTCCCTACTATCTTTGGAAGGGCCAGTCTGGCATGGCACATTTGCACTCTTGGACTGTTGCTACGACCTGAAACTAAATACTGGATGCTGGGCAAAAATTTAGCAAAGAGAAAAATATTAAATTCTTATTCTTTGGAAAATTGACATTCGGAAATTAAGATGAAGAATTTAGAATGCCAGCAATCCCTGACTGTAAAACTGTAAATTATATCAGTAACATCTATGCAGCCATGCATTTCCTCATTCTTATAGATACAAGGCTTTCTGTAACATAAATACAAAAAAATAGAGACAATTGGTGGGTCAAAGCTGACCCTTTGATGAAATCCTGAACAAGTGGTCTGAATTGCTCATCTCATGGAGTATTCTGTTATGGCATAAATATATAAAGTAATTAATTTAAAGCTTTTTTAAAAAAAGAAAAATATATTGAACATGTAGCTTAGATTAAATAATGGAGCTGAACTCTAATTGGAGCTCTCATGTAGGAATGCAATGCATTATTATTAGACTCAAATCCTACTATAAATGTCACTATTTATTCCAGCGTAGGGATTTTAAAAATCTCTACCAAGCAGCTGTGAGTGAGCAGGAAAGACTATTATTAGAATCTCAACCTAGAGTATAAAATGGAGCATTTTTAAATGCAGCATGACTTGTGTACCAAAAGCAATTATTCTCAGTGTAACTGGCATAAAAGCGGATAATATCTTTCACAGAATAGTGTCTGATTATAGATATAATGTTTTAGCCACTGTTACTTTTTTAGCTTGACAAACATTTTCTTGCATGATTTCACAGATGTTGTCTGTTCGCCAGGACTGACATGAGGTTGCTTTTCAGTATTGTCTATGTCAAATTTCAACTATTAAAAATAGTGGCAGATGCTAAACAGTGATATTTTTTACAATATGATCTTGCATAGATCAAAAGTGCATTAATAAACACACAATAATATTGTAAAGGTTTGTTCCAAATCCACCCAAAGATTATCAGAGTGTGGAATCAGATATTTCACATGCTATTGAGCACTTTAAGGTTAGACAAAACAGCATAGCTTAGATACTTAATGCAATTTTCTTTATACAGCAACAGCACTGGATTTACAGAATGGAGTTTATTTTAGCAATGCAACCTGCCTTATAGTCCAGCTGAATTAAATTATATGTTATTATCCGAAGTAACTGCAAAAGTTTGTTTTCTGGATTTGTACAGAACTGGGCTAAGTCTATATTTATTAGTTTTGTTGTAAATAGCAGACATAGGAAATTATAACTGTTCTTCAGGATTGGATTCAAATTTCAGTTCCAGTGATGAAGGAGCAAATTAAGTCTTTGGGCCACTTGATTCCTCCATGTGGTATCTTAGACAAGTTTTCTTTTGCTGAACTATGGTGATTTACTTTTTTTCCCCATATCCAGTTATAGTTTGTTAGGTGAACTGAGTGAAACGGAAATATTCAAATAAAACCAAAGAAATGTAAATGCTGGAGATCTTAAACAAGAACTCAGCAAACATGGGAAGAAAGCAGAGTTAACATTTTGAGTCCGGTGATTCTTCATCAGAATTGATAGCAGCTAGGAAAAAGTGATATTTAGGTTGAAAACAAGGTGCAGGGGTGAGATTGGTGATGGTGAAGGGGATGGTGAGTGGGTAGGTGGAGATGGAGCCTAAAGAGCCAGACATGAAAGGGATAGGTAAACAAAGGGATTACGGAGAGCAGGCCAAGACAGAAGAGAAGCTGAGTAAGTGATATTGAGAGCTGAAGTGGTCTGTGCTGAAAGCATATCATGTAATGTGATAATAGGTGTGAGAGTGTGTGAAAATGGTTTGGCTGTGCTAAAAGCAACTCATGTCATAACAGGGCTTGGTGTGAAGGTGAGTAAAAAGCATAGAAAGATGGAAACAGCGTAAACAATACTTCCTTCACTGAGCTTCATGAACACTGTTACTGGCAAACTGAAATCACTGGCAGTCCAGTAAATGTTCATCCTAACCCCATGGGCATTAATTTATTGGAATGGATTGCATGTCTGTGATAGAATTTGTCCACCTCTCACCTAATTAATATCAAGTAGAAATCAGGTGGGTTGTCTAGCAAGTGAACAACTGTTTCAGCAAATTGCCACTCAACAATGAATTTGGAAGTTAACTCCCAGTTCAGGGTGGTGGTATCGATGCTCCTTTTGGAAGTTGAGGGAAGTCTGAAACTGCGTCAGTTTCCATTGCTCTCGCAAGCTTCCTGCTCAAGAATTGTTATGCTTAAAGTGAGCCATCAACCCCTGGACTGACCTTGCAATCTTCATTAATGGAGACATTGGAGAGGAAGATGGCCACTGTGTGCATGGAGGTCAAACAATAAGTACTTGTATCTGGAATTTTCTGTGTGGTTTTGTGGTGATGATTAGAAACTGTGTATGAGCCTCTGGCACTGAAAGATTTGTTGTTGAAATAGCATTAAACTCTATGCAATCTGACAAGGTGCCAGAATCTTTGGTTGGAGTAGTGCAGTCTACCTTGAGATCCTGATGGACTCAGATGAGTCAACTTTGACTCCTGATGGTTTAGTATTGAGACCTAAATTACCAGTGTTACTTGTACCTATCGCATTAAACTAAATCTTGTGTAAGACAAACATCATTTTTCTTTAAAATCTGAGTGGTTTATCCTGTACCATTGTTAACCAAACAAGCTCTTAGAATCAGTATGGAAAGAATTTGTAAGGTATAGTGGTATAGTGGTATAGTGGTAACGTCACTGAGCAAGAAGGCTTGGATTCCAGTCCCATCTTAAGATATCAGCTGAGAAAGGAAAGTTGGTGGCAACACATTACCCCAACCACAAGTCACCAATAGTTGGTACTGCAACAGACAATAATTAAAGCCTGTACTATTTAGAGCTGAAATTGTATTAAGATTAATCATAACACTGTAGTGTATATATATGTTGAAGCAAAATTATTGAAAAAATTAAGACAAACATGAAAGCAAGCAGAAAAAGGACAATGTTTATGCTTGGGCAGAAGTGGGGAGGGAGGTGGGAAGAGAAAATGTTTTCCCTAACTACCATAAGACCATAAGACATAGGAGTGGAAGTAAGCCCATTCGGCCCATCGAGTCCACTCCGCTATTCAATCATGGCTGATGGGCATTTCAACTCCACTTACCCGCATTCTCCCCGTAGCCCTTAGTTCCTTGTGACATCAAGAATTTATCAATCTCTGCCTTGAAGACATTTAGCGTCCCAACCTCCACTGCACTCCGCGGCAATGAATTCCACAGGCCCACCACTCTCTGGCTGAAGAAATGCCTCCGTATTTCTGTTCTGAGTTTACCCCCCCTAATTCTAAGGCTGTGTCCATGGGTCCTAGACTCCTCGCCTAACGGAAACAATTTCCTAGCATCCACCCTTTCCAAACGAGGCAATTCAATCATGCAGTAAGCTTCTAAATGAATTGACCTCTATGTATTGAAATTTGCCATTGGAATTATATACAGGACCATTGAGATCTAGAATCGCACAGTAGCCACTGAGAGGGAATTCCATTTGTGGTCTTTGCACACTCTCTATTTTTTCATCCGTATCCACTGCCTGGAAATACCTTGGCATAAAAGTCTGCTTTCCAGCAGTAAAGATGCCCATTAGTGAACCTCTAAAAGAGATTCTTCCTCTTTTGATTGAGGATCTGAGGTAGAAATGCAAAAAATATTTAAGGAGGTTCATTGGGTATGAAGCCACATATGTCAAGATTAGAGTGGTGCTGAAAAAGCACAGCAGGTCAGACAGCATCCAAGGAGCAGGAAAATTGACGTTTCATCAGGAATGAGGCCATTTGATTTTAACCCTATGAAGCCACATATGGCCTAGAGGAAACCTTGTTCCATGTTTATGCTATTTACTTTCATTTGCAGCTCCTGTTTTATTATTTAAAGAGGTTGTCATTAGTTCTTTTGTAGTTGCACTTCAGCCCCACATTCTGAGCTCAGGGGTTATGCTGACTAAAGGACCAGGTTTGTTCCTGGGCCCAGCTAATGTGGCCATTAACAGGTTCAGGCAGCGGGCGTTTGTGAGGACAGACATGCACATTTTGTTGTCTCACTCCATTTAAACAATAGTTGTCCTTTTGATACTTGGTATATATAATATGGAGTTGGGAAGTCATGTTGTGGCTGTACAGGACATCAGTTGGAATATTGCATGCAATTCTGGTCTCACTACGATAGGAAGGACGTTGTAACACTTGAAAAGGTTCAGGAACAACTTACAAGGATGTTGTCAGGATTGGAGGTTTTGAGCTATAGGGAGAGTCGGAATAGGCTGGGGTTATTTTCTGTCGAGTATCAGAGGCTGAGGGATTACCTTATACAAGTTTATAAAATCATGAGGAGAATAGATAGGGTGAATAGCCGAGGGTTTTCCCCAGGGTAGGGGAGTCCAAAATTGGAGGTCATAGATGTAAGGTAAGAGGGGAAAGATTTAAAAGGGATCTAAGGGGCAACTTTTTAATGCAGAGGGTGATGCATGTGTGGGATGAGCTGCCAGAGGAAGTGGTGGAGGCTGGTACAATTACAACATTTAAAAGGCATCTGGATGGCTATATAATTAGGAAAGGGTTTGGAGGGACATTGGCCAAAAGCTAGATTGGGTTAGGATATCTGGTCAAGCATGGACAAGTTGGACCGAAGGGATTGTTGCCATACTGTATATTTCCATAATTCTATGACTGTACTGCCTACCAAAGTGCATGATCTCTCACTTTCCTGCATTAAAGTTCATCTGCGGTGTTTTTTCCCACTCACTCAACCTATCTATAACCCCTTAAAGATTCCTAAAGTCAACAGCACAACAATGCCCATTCATTCATTCTGGTAGTGTCAGCAAATTTGGCTATGTTGCTCTCTGTCCCCTCTTCCAAGTCATTAACATAATAGTAGCTATTGAAGCTGAGGATGAATCATTGTGGCACTTCTCTCGTCACATCTTCACAACCTGTAAAAGCCCATATTACCTTCTTCTGTTCTTTAATCCAGACTCTTAATATCTGTGATAGTCCTTTGGTCATTGCACTAGCAGCACAAGAGGGGTCAGAAGACAGATAATCAGAGGATCTGACATTAGGGAGTGCAAGCCCTCTCACACAAAAAAAAACGAGCTGAACTCCAGAGCCTGAAGACTCAAGTCTGTAGAGAAAGTTGCTCAATTTGCATTACTCTCATACTAAGGTGCTGAGGCCTGTCTTAAAGGACCGAGGCAGGTGGAAGGAATCCAAGCAAAGCCCAATGCCATTCTTAATGTTAATATTCCAGATTATTAAATGATATGTGGAATCAACTGGAATGGGGCAAGGAACCACTTGGGTGGCATGATGGCTCAGTAGTTAGCACTACTGCCTCACAGCACCAGGGGACTCAGGTTTGATTTCCCCCTTGGGTGACTGTCTGTGTGGAGTTTGCACATTCTCCCTGTGTCTGCGTGGGTTTCCATCAGATGCTCTGGTTTCTTCCCACAGTCCAAAAATGTGCAGGTTAGATAGATTAGCCATAGGAAATACAGAGTATGGGAATGGCCCTGGGTCGGATGCTCTTTGGAAGGTTGGTATGGACCATTTGGGCTGAATGGCCTGTTTCCACACTGTTGGGATTCTAATTGGAAGCACACTAGCTTTCGGAGCGACGTTCCTTCATCAGGAGCGTCGCTCCGAAAGCTAGTGTGCTTCCAATTAAACCTGTTGGACTACAACCTGGTGTTGTGTGATTTTTAACTTTGTACACCCCAGTCCAACACCGGCATCTCCAAATCGGGATTCTAATGCTTGTATCTGTTTTCTTGTCACTTTTGCTTGCATCTGTTTTCTTTGTAAGGCTCCTAGAGAAGCAATTGAAACTGAGTAGATGTCTATCACTGTGATTTTTGGGGCAAAGAATCAGAGTTGTAAAAACCTAAGCCTAAGCTAACCTTACCCTTTGTGCCTTAATCACTTTCTGTTCAATCTGATCTATTCTGTATTCATCATAAGGACATGTTCAAGAATGCACAGAGGCCATAAGAAATATAAGGGTTCCAAATAGCATATTGATTTTACACAATTCAATCTAAACCAGAGTTACCTCAAACACACAAAAAAGCAAAAGAACTACAGATACTGGAAATCAAAAACACAAACAGAAATTGCTGGAAGAACTCATCAGGTCTGGCAGCATTTGTGGAGAGAAAACAACATTAACGTTTCAGGTCCAGTGGCCAAACTTCAGAACTGAAGACTCTTCGGACCCTTCTGCAGAATTATTTCACTTTTGCCCTCAGTGTTAGATTACCACAATATTTACTTGGCTGAGTAAATGTTCATTGTTTGGTAACTTATTGAGAAAGGGATTGAAAGCAGCTTGTATTTTGCACCCTTGGTAAGTATATGATACCATTAATATATTGTTGAATTCCATGCTTGACACTCCATTTTGTAATTCCTCAATCTTGTCAAAGTTATCCATTAAAGTCCATGTTTACCTTCTTCATTGACTGTTCTATGGGTTTTTTTCCGCAAAATGACCAACTTTAATCTTTTCTGTTTTCTTCACAGAGCATTGAAAGTCTTCCCCTTGCTGAAAATTTATTCCAAAAAGTTGTTATAAAATTTTAAAATTGTAAGAGATGATAGAGAAGGTAATCACTAGGATGCCTGATTTGGACAGGAAACTAATTAAAGCTCTGACATTCCTCCATAACATGAAGTCTTAATTTGCTTTCTGCCCTCCTCCAGGCATGCTTTGCATAATACAGTAGATTCAGGAAGTTGATTGAGGGCACTAATGAAAATAATTCCCTCTGGTTCATTCATTAATTACAGTTCTGAATATCTTCCCGCTACCTGAGGCATAATAATGTTGAATAAATGATTAGAAGTTCAGAACCTATTCTGCATTTATTTTTAAATAAGTGTCTCCAGCTTTCCATATGTAGTCCATTGAGCCTTAAATGCCACTTTGTAATCTCATTTTCTGACTCTCCGTTTGGAATTTTAAAACAGTGTTGTAATATTTCTTGATAAAATTTGCTGCAACATTTGCCACGTTTCAGAACAAACAGTTGACCAACATAATGTTTTACTGATGTTGCATTAAATTTGATTGTCATTACAATGTCAATAGTTAAAATGTGTTATTTTAGATCATTTGTTCACGTTCATTTCTTTGTGCATGGTAGGACAGGATTTTTTTCATTGACAGCTCAGCTTTCTGACGTTGAGACCAAATCCAGCTAGAATTTTGAGGAATTAGCCAGCTAATGCCGAAGACTGTACTCACAATCTAATTAAGGACAATGGACAGACTCTCAAAGCTGGAAGGCAATTGCATGAAAGTAACTACCCCTTGCCTCTGCTGGTAAGAGAAAAAGAGGGCACCTCCAAGTCAAGTTGGCATAGTCTTACCAGATCATGTGGCTGATGTCTCATTTGTCAGAGACAACTGGTGATTTAATCTGAGGGGTACCATACCTCGTGTGAGAAGAGAGGATGAGAGGATAATCCTTCATGGCAACATTAACCAGTGATGAGAATTGAGCCCACGCTGTTGGCTTCACACTACTTCATAACCCAACCATCCAACCAACTGAGCTAAGCCAACCACCCCCATCTTGAGAAGTCTGTTGAACATTAGGTGTAAACCTGAGGAATGAAATGGCTCCAACTGCCAGACTGCCATTGTGGAGAGAATTAGTGTCTGCGCGTGGCCTGCAGGGATGATTGTATTCAGGTGGCTGCAAGGGGAGCCTCAAAGTGATCTTGGAGCTCTGCACTCCATCTCATGTTCTGTCCCAACCTGATGCCCGGAGGCTTGTTCCAGGTATTTGCCTGCTTCCTAATGGCACAGTAGGGCTTGCAGGCCAACTGGAAAATAATGGGCCAATTTAGGCTATAGGGCAGGAAGTGAATGGAAAATTCTAGGCAACCTCTGAATAATAGCCTTAATTGATTTGTTAGCTGCATTAATAAGTTGCCTCTGCCTACTTTCTCCCTTGCTACCTGCTTTGAGCACCACCATGCTGCCAATGATTCCTTCTTAACTTATCAATCAAACTGATAGAATGAAGTCATAGGACAAAATAATTTTAATATTGAACCTTTCTAACAAAATAGAATTAAAAGCTTGGCAATTGAGAAGGTTCTGCATGGAGTGAATGTCTATGACACTTATGCAGAATCAGGATACCTGTAATCAAAGAATATGGGTGAAATTTTAAAGTGGGAGACTGAATCAAGACATAGGTCAAGATATTGTCTCAGCATACTCCAGCATTTTATGAACTATTGGAAAATATAGTGAGCAAACACCACAATTCAAACAGAGAGTAGTGGTAAAGGGATGGTTGTCAGACTGGCAGAAGGTTTGTTTTCTTCAAGGGATGCTATCAGATATTGCTTTTCTGATTCATGTTAGTGGCCTGGACTTGGGTATATTGGGCATGAAATCAAAATTTCCTGATGAGATAACACTCACAAAAGTACAAAAGAGTGAGGAAGATTGGAGTAAGCTTCAGGAGATAATATGGTAAGTATTGAAATGGGTAGCCACGAAGTAAATTTGGAAAAATGTATAGTGCAGAATTTACATTATGAGGTGATACAAAATAATGGTATAAATTTAAATGGAATTTATAAACAAAGTTTACATACACAACTCTTTCAAGGTGACAAAGAATGTTAAGATATTGTGAAGTGCGTAGTGAACATTGGCCATAATGGTACCTGGGATGTAGAATTTCAGGTACACAGGGAGAGTATAGAAGCTAGTATTGTTCTTGAGAGAGCAGAGAAATTCTGAAAAGGTGTTCAAAACTGCAAGGGTTTTTGATAAATGAGGAGTAATGGGTTGTTAACTAAAGAGTGAAAATTTAAAAGGCAAAAGATTTAGAGAAGGCATGAGAAGAACTTTTATAATGTAAGTTGTTATGATGTGGGAATGCTGTTTGAAAGTTTGGTGGAAGCAGATTCAATTGTAATGCTCAAAAGTAAATTTGGCCACATACCGTCAGGGAAAAAAAGAATTGTAGGCATCTGAACAAACAACAACCAGGACTCCTTCAAACAGCTGGCTTAATGATCAACTTTTGTGAAATAAAATTGTATGATTCTGTGAAATTACTTACTTTGTAATGTTTTAAAATAGAAAATAACAATTTGCATTTTGCATACTTTCCCTTTTGTGCATCCACACTTTCCCCTCTCAAATTTAGAATATTTCAAACTTTCCAACTTCTGATCTAGAGTCATCATGGTTTGAAACATTAATTCTTGTTACTTTCCACAGAGGCTGTTTGACCTGCTGAATATTCTTGATATTTTCTGTTTTTATTCAATACATTTTATATCTATCACAACTGTGAACTACGAGAATCATCAAATATGCCAGATGCAACTTTAACATTATTGAGCAAACAGAAATGCCTTTTGCTAGGTGAAGCAGCATTACTCCTGTTTAAATATCAAACTGCATTCCCAACATGCCAGCCCTCTTGTGTATGGAAGACATCGATCTTACATTTTAGACAGTCCACAGTGCAATTTGAATTCCATCCACTTTACTGAGGCAGGTAGTTCTAAGCTTAATGAGAAGTTCAGTGGCTGTCGACTGATCGGTCCAGACCTAGGAGTGAATTTATCATGTCAGGATGGGTGGCATGCTGCGTAAGTAGCAGCTTAAAACAGCTGAAACTGTCAGCGCGTTGGGAAGCTGGCAAGAGATGATTGCTTTTCGCAGTTATTAATAACAGAATTTTAGAAATACTGGTCGAGGGTTTTTTACCCCCATTACAAACTGTACCCTCCAAATGTCCACAAAGAGCAAATGGCTTGCTATTACCCTTGTATTTTGCTGAATTGTCTTTGCTTTTAACAGCCTGAATCAAAGGATGGATTGCATTTCCATTTTGATTATAATGATAGTGACTGTGACACAGTGCTATATTCTGGCATGGAGACCACTCTAAAGAGACATCTGTCTAATAGAGATGGAGTAGCACAATTTACAGTAATTCTCAAACCAATTTGATGGGCGTAATTCCTATGCATAATTGGGCTTGAGAGGTTTGTATGGGCTTGAAGGGACTGCTCACAATACATCTATTTTTGAGGAAAAGAAAAACACCTGACAATTTAAGATTTGCAGTAATTCTTTTTGACTTATTATAGCACAGTTTTCCCACAGAAAAGTATGATCATTGTAAATATTTTTGAATCACTTGTGGTAATGTTAGGAAATACCGAGGTTATGATTACAATTGAAATATAGTTGTCCTGTGATGTTTTTGTGGATTTTAACCATTTTCCCCCTGCTTACTGCTGAAAAGATCCAAAGGACTTCAATTTTTCACTTAGATATTGATTTTCTTTTTATTTCTCTTTTGTAGCACTATGTGGTGGTGATGTTCGAGGACCCACTGGTACTATTTTATCACCTGGTTATCCTGACTTTTATCCAAATTCATTAAATTGTACATGGACTGTGGAGGTTTCCCATGGTAAAGGTAATGAACTGCATCTGCGAGATTGTTACTTGTTTTTGCTTATAATCTGTCTAATCATATTCAAGTCATGTAGTCAATTTTGAGTTGAAAGAAGTCAGAAAATTATTTGTGATGAAACAAGTCAACGACAATCTGGTCCTATCTGGAACAAATCAGCACAACACTGGCTTCAATGAAGAGAGTTTACATTTTAATTGTAGTCCATGGAAAAAGGAGTATTTTAGCAGAATTATTCATTGAATTCGCTTCTGCTTGATCGAGATTTTGTGAAAATTGGGAGGTTTGAGGCATTGAATAGAACTGCATGGTAGAGTGGAACTGGAAAGTAGCCCAGAGTCCAGGAAGTAAATAAATGAGAACAATCAAAAAAATCTGACCAACTGATTCTCTCCCTTGATATCTGTGATGAGAGACAATACCTTTTTGCTGAGTGAAGCAGCATTACTCTTAAACATCAACCATTAAACATTCCAAACATGCCAGCCCTCTTATTGATTCTACAATATTTTTGACAATCCTCAGTGGGATTAGAATTGTTTCTGCTTTACTTTGGCAGGTGGTGCTAAAGTTAAATAGAAATTTACTGATTGTCTAAATTTAAGGGGTGAATTTTATTCTTTCAGTATGGGTAGATTGCTGTTATAAGCAAGAGATCTAAACAGCTGAAACATTCAGCGCATTTGCTTTCACTTTTAATCCAAGCACATTCTCCAGCACGTAAGTACAATTCCTTAATAATGAAGCCAGTGAGGATGAGTTGAACTAAGTTGCACAGGCTGGTTTCTCACAAGGTCAAAGAGACATAGATTGTACACACAAGGCAATGGTTATGCCCCCAGATCGCCCAGGAGACTTCATTAACTGAAAAGGTTTCCACTCCATCAATGTTCAACTCAAATGTAATCTACCAATGATAATTGTTTGTGCATATTACCCAGCAAACTGAGTGAAATGTTTATCCTGCATTAATGAAGTTTCACATGAATGTTCAAACCTCAAAGTAGGAAGCATGGACAGTTCTTTGAGGAGGGCTGAAGCCAAGGAACACACTGACTCATGCTCAAGAAAGCTACAACAAAAGTCACATGAGTACATGAAATTATTGAGTGAGCATTTGTGTTACTAAATTTGTGGTTCAGATACCCAGTCAGATCTGAAGCACACTTCAGTATGCACCCAGTGGAAATTTCCTGAAGGTTCAGGTCTTCTGCACCTTGCACAGCACTCGTGACAACAAAGACTGGAGCTCCAGGAGGGGGAAGATAATAAACACACGCTGCATCTTCAGAGAAGGTGGAGGAAACGTATGTGTACTTGCCAAGGATGTCTAGGCCAGATTGATTTACGCATGTTTCAGTTAATCTGTTTACTATAATCTGGCATTCAGTTCTGGACCCATGACCTGGGCAGGTATTCTCCAGAATTTCAAAGAATGTGAAGTAATCAAATTGAATCAATAAAATACTTCAATGAATAGGGTAGATTCAGGTAAAATGTTTTCCCTGGCTGTGGAGTCTAGAACCAGGGTATGCAAGTTCAAAATAAGGCAGAAAACACTTTGTTATGAGGTGAGAAATTTAAAAAATTTAGATGGTTGTGAATCTTTGGAATTCACTACCAGAGAGATGTGAAAGTTTAGCAATTGAGCATGTTTAAAGTTCAGATCGACAGATTTCTAAGAACAATATAAATGCAAAATGGGGACAGTAAGAGGATAAAAGACATTGAAGTACATGATCAGCCATGATTGCATTGAATAATGAAGCAAGGTCAAAGGACTGTTAGGCATATTCTTCTCCTTATGTTTCTATCAATAAAATCAGGGGGCAACATTTTATTGCATTTCTGTCTCTTATTGTGAACATAATCACGTCATTGACACTAATAGTGGTCAACTCAGAAATCCTTTTTTTGTTTAGGATTCATGCTTAGGATTCTTGTGGACCGTGGTGAATTTGGAGACCTGAATTTTTTTTTGTCAAATGTAGTTACTAAAAGGATTGAGACTTTTTTTTTTAAAGATAATTCTTGGACATGACAATTGTCATACTTCTGGAGGTGCTGGATTTACTAGAATTAGTTTGTCTTAATTTTAGATTAACTGGAAATCACCTACCTAGGATTTATGACTTTAATTTGAATATCTCTATTCAAAGTGATATTCAGTTGCTGAAACAGAGAAGATACCTAGCTCGATGTCTGCTTTTCTGTAAAAAAATCTTTCTAGAGAGTCCTGTGAGAAGCCTGTACAAATGGTGTGGTGGTTAATTATGAAAAATTCCTCTCAATTCTTGATGACTCTGGAACAACATTTTTGAAGATGTCAGTAAAAACTGCTTGTGTTTAGTGACATCTATCATGTAATTATGAGCATGTGTGCTAGGTTGCTCATTAAGAGTCATCTTGAACACATTCTGTCTAACCATTTTGGTCTTCAAGAACTAATCATTGTTTGACTAAAGACTTTTTTTCAAAACTAATCTCTGCAGAGAAAGTTCTTTATTTTGTTATTTTAATTGATCTGTATTGTTGGGTTTATTTAGAATGTTAAATATTTTTACTTTGTTATTTAAAATGTGTATTAAGCAGCTTGACATTTTTGCTGAATAAATAATGTGATCACAATATATCAAAAAATGTTTTTTTTTTGTCTTCCCAATCCAACATTGATAAGTTAAATAATTGGTCATATTGGAAACAGGATAAAAAAGATTAAACTTTTGTTATGACTAGAAGGACTAGCGAGAGACTGCCTTCCTCCCATTTCAATTGTAACAAGATGCAGATAGTTCCATTTGCTCAGAGGAAAGTGCTGAGCAAACACAGACATGAAAAAGGGATTCTAAAACATTATAGATGTCCAGTGATTTGTGTTCACACAGATCTTTTGTGAAGGGAAGTTATCAATCTTTGGTCACTGTGGTGTTGCACAATTCAAGCAGCGGGAGTTAAATTCAACTAGCTCTGTCACTGCAGCCCCACACAGATGACAGGAAGCATAAAGCATGAAACAACTGAAGTGCCAGTACCCCTCACAGTGATGCAGGCTTATCCATTGTTCATCACAAACACTGATAATGGACCTTATGGATCCCAGGAACATCCCAATTGATTATGCAGCCATCCAACAGCATGACTCCTTCAGCAAGGAAAATACATAACGGTTCGACATAACAACAGATAAGGGGCATATATCTGGCAAAATACAAAAACATGGACACCATGAGCATTGAGGAACTGAGTATATAACAAATCACTATGTTGCATTTTATCATCCTTATTTTCTCCTAACATATAAATGAAATATAATAAAACTATTTAATTAAACAGCTCATTTTGCCTGCACTGGACCTTTGAAATAGCTATCTAATTAGTCCAATCTATTGATATTTCTCCATAATCCTGCACATGTTTACTTTTCAAAGCAACATTTATTTCCCTTTAAACAGTACTATTGGACCTGTTCTCATTATCCCTTTTTGGGCAGTGTATTCTAAATCAGAGCAGCTTGGAGCGTAAAATAGAATTTTCATCTCTTTAGTTCTTTTGCCAATCATCTTAATAAGTCCTTTGTAAACCAATACCCCTGCCAATGGAAATAATTTTTCCTCAATTACTTATTCAAAATCTTGACAATTTGTAACATCTCCCTGAATTGTCCTGTTAACCTTTTCTGATTCAATGAGAATAATTTTGTCTTCTGGTATTTCACTACATAACTGAATTCTCTCAACTTTGATATCATTTAAATCAATTAACTGTGTACTCTTTCTGCATCCTTCACATTGTTCCTAAAACATCATCAGAACTGGATGAAGCACCACGGCTGAAGCCTAATAAGTGATTTGTAGAGACTTGTTACAGCTTTCTTGTTATTGTTGCAGTGCCTTCATTTCTAAATCCCCTGACTGTCATTTTTTGTTTCTTTATAGCAATTTCCAATTGCCCTGTGACATTTAAAAATCTGTTTGTTGCAACCTCTTTAAAGTTTCAGTTACAGTTCTAGGTCAGATACTCATTTCTAATTTTCAATGTGCTTAATTAGTGAAATCAATTGACTTTTTACCCCTGATATTTTATCAGAATTTCTAATTGTTGTCTTTGTGCATTAGGCAGACTAAGATCACTGATAAGACCAGTGAGCCTGACCTCGGTGTGGGCAAGTTGTTGGAGGAGAATCCTGAGGGACAGGATGTACATGTATTTGGAAAGAAAAGGACTGATTAGAGATAGTCAACATGGCTTTGTGCATGGGAAATTATGTCTCACAAACTTGACTGAATTTTTTGAAGAAGTAACAAAGAGGATTGATGATGGCAGAGCAGTAGATGTGATCTATATGGACTTCAGTAAGGCATTCAACACGGTTCCCCATGGGAGACTGATTAGCAAGGTTAGATCTCATTGAATACAGGGAGAACTAGGCATTTGGATATAGAACTGGCTCAAAGGTAGAAGATAGAGGGTGGTGGTGGAGGGTTGTTTTTCAGACTGGAGGCCTGTGACCAGTGGAGTGCCACAAGGATCGGTGCTGGGTCGTATACTTTTCATCATTTACATAAATGATTTTGATGCGAGCATAAGAGGTACAGTTAGTAAGTTTGCAGATGACACCAAAATTGGAGATATAGTGGACAGCAAAGAGGGTTACCTCAGATTACAATAGGATCTTGACCAGATGGGCCAATGGGCTGAGAAGTGGCAGATGGAGTTTAATTCAGATAAATGCGAGGTGCTGCATTTTTGGGAAAGCAAATCTTAGCAGGACTTATACACTTAATGGTAAGGACCTAGGGAGTGTTGCTGAGCAAAGAGACCTTGGAGTGCAGGTTCATTGCTCCTTGAAAGTGGAGTTAGAGGTAGATAGGATAGTGAAGAAGGTGTTTGGTATACTTTCTTTTTTTGGTCAGAGTATTGAGTACAGGAGTTGGGAGATCATGTTGCGGCTGTACAGGACATTGGTTAGGCCACTGTTGGAATATTACATGCAATTCTGGTCTTCTTCCTACTGGAAAGATGTTGTGAAATTTGAAAGGGTTCAGAAAAGATTTACAAGGATGTTGCCAGAGTTGGAGGATTTGAGCTATAGGGAGAGGCTGAACAGGCTGGGGCTGTTCTCCCTGGAGCGACAGATGTTGAGGGGTATCCTTATAGAGGTTTACAAAATTATGAGGGGCATGAATAGGGTAAATAGGCAAAGTCTTGTCCCTGGCGTCAGGGAGTCCAGAACTAGAGGGCATAGGTTTAGGGTGAGAGGGGAAAGATATAAAAGAGACCTAAGGGGTAACTTTTTCACACAGAGGGTGGTACGGGTATGGAATGAGGAAGTGGTGGAGGCTGGTACAATTGTAACATTTAAGAGGCATCTGGATGAGTATATGAATAGGAAGAGTTTGGAGGAATATGGGCCGGGTGCTGGCAGGTGGAACTAGATTGGGTTGGGATATCTGGTTTGTAGGGACGGGTTGGACTGAAGGGTCTGTTTCCATGCTGTATATCTCTATGACTCTATAATTGACACACTGCTTCTGTGTCCGTATTAATTTACAACTTTAGTATTGGGTACAGTTTTCTCTGGGAGGAATTTTTTATTTTGAATTCTGTGAAGGTCATGCTCATTAATGAACATGTGAGAACTAATGTGCTTTTCTACATGCCATCAATGGGCAGCAGGTAATTAAAATATAGGAGAAGGTCAATGAAAGGTCCATGGGTGATGTTAAAAGTAACTATGTGGAAGGCGATAAGAAAACACTTTTACAAATGATCCTCTGACAATGATTTGTTAGATTAGAATAAAACCATAACCCACCCAACTAGTCAATAGAGGAAATGCTTTGGAGGACTAATGTAAAAGGTAAAGTCATTGTATTCCCCTTGGACCAGAGAGCTGCTCTCTCCTTAAACAGGGATAATGGTTGGACCTGAAGATCTCCATATCTCAATTGAATGGCAAAGTTGAGACCTTCATTCTGTCTCAGCCTAGTACAGGAATTGTTGGCATTACACTGTATCACAATCCAACCGACTGAGCTAACTAACTAACTAACTAACTAACCGACTGAGCATCAAATGGTGGAATCTTGTTAAGGTGGCAATTGCTTCACCTGCATAAGGCACCCGCATTGCCTCTTCTCCGTATAATCCTGTCAAACTACACACCCTGTCAAGGAGTTGTGAGTCCAGCTACAGGCTTCCACTTGGAATCAAGACCCCGGGAAGGAAGCCTCAGCTTCCGAGAGCTGTCAGCCAATGAGAGACTTTCAGCTGCTTCACTCAGTAGTGCTACAGAGAAGGCTATAGATGCTGCAGGAGAAACAGCCACAGGAGTCCCAGGATCACAGGGATAACTAGGTCACAAGGAAATAATGTGGGCGGAAGGGGATGGTTGTTTCTAAAGAAGAGGTGAGGCTGTGCTAGATTAGGTTAGTTTAGACTTCCTACAGTGTGGAAACAAGCCCTTCGGCCCAACTAGTCGACACCAACCCTCCGAAGAGTAACCCACCCAAACCCATTCCCCATATTTACCACTGACAAATGCACCTAACTCTATGGGCAATTTAGCATTGTTAGCAAGGGCATGGGCTGCCTCACAATGTACCCCATCCCTTGTTTCCTCTTTTACTCAAGTGATGATCCTTATCCCGTGGAGGTGATGAATTATTTGGCTGGTGCTTGTGCTGTGCATGTTGTACTGCAATAGTCCACTTGTGGGTGTGTTAATGGCTCAGGGTTGGGGGTGTTGGTGAAACGATGCTCTCCAGTGGTGAATAATTACCTACATCGGCCTTGAATTGAAAGCAGAGAGGCAAAGGTTGACCATGGGATTTCTGCCTAGGGCATAACCCTAGTGGGGTTGGGAAGGTTGTGTGGCTCATGTATAGCAAGATACTGCTTAACTACATGCCCCCCTACTTCCAAGCTTGTCACCAGAGGAATTCCACCTAAAGGTTGCCAAGAATCAGTAAATAAGTCACACAAATAAGTAACTTTGTGCTTACAATAAGAGCCATCCAGTGTAAGGAGCAAATGTGGAAATCTGATTGGAGGATTATAAAGTTGTAATGCCAAGAACATTGCCTTGGCATCAATGAAATATAATAATGTGCATAGGAATCCCTTAAAATATTCTTTTAATGACCGTTCTAATATATTTCTCGCACTGAACCTTTGAGCATTCATCAGGGAGTGATCCAAGAGGATGATCGTGAGTCCTCAGAGGAAGACAATATGGCTGTGGGTGCCTCATACAAGACTCATGCAGACAATACATCACCACAGACACTCTCACTATGGTGGAACAGTCCAGGCAAATGGTTTGGATTTTTATCTGGTGACTGACAAGATAGTGAACTAGAATGGATTGTGGAGGAAGTGAGAGTGGTGGAGAGTTTGCCTTGGTGATATGATCCAAGTTGTGATCTGGATGGAAATGCTGTTATTTCGGAGTTGTTGAAAAAGATAGGAGCTTCTAGAGCCATGACAGAGATGCTAAAGAGGAAATGTGGAAGTGAAGATTTGTCTCAAAGCACTTCAAATTCTCATTCGAAAACAGAAATTGCTGCAGAAACTCAGCAGGTCTGACAGCATCTGCGGAGAGAAAAGAAAAACCCTGCTTCAAAACTGGACATGAGGCATTGACGCTGCTTTCTCTCCACAGACCTGCTGAGTTTTTCCAACAGTTTCTGTTTTTGTTTCTGGCTTCCAGCATTCACACTTCTTTGTTTTCTTTTCAAATTCTCATGCACTATCCTGTGTCATCAGAACTAATGTTTCCTTGAGGCATAGCATCAAGAAGGTGCTGCATAAGCTGTACACAAGCTGCCCCAAAGAAATATTGAAAGATATTGTACATTGACATGAGCAAGTAGGACACAAGAAGTAATTCACACCATCTGCCTATTGTCCAGACAGTCAATGCTCCCGCCTTGGAGAAAGTGGAGCAGTCTTTACTGCACCCTCATGGATTTCAAAACTCAGAGTGCTGGCAGTTAAATCCCCATGTCTCTGCCAAACCTACATAGAAGTGCTGTGAAGAAGATGCTACGTAGGACCAATGGTAGACTGCTCATTTCTATTTTTGACTGTGCTGTGTTTGACAACTACTAATAAAGCACAGCCACAAGATCCATTTTGTCCCGGGTCTTGTTACATTAGGTTGCACAAGTCTGTCACCAACTGACATTCCACACTGAGCCGCCTCAAGAATTAATGTTCCTGCATGTTGAGGAAGCTTGTGCCCTCGCTGACTAGCTTCTTACCATCTACCCATCTCTGCTTAAAAACAAGCCCTGTCACTGTGGAGTTACAGGTACCGTAGCACAGACCCATTGATGTTGTTGCTACTGTTAATAGTACTGCTGGCTACCTTCATCCTTGTTTCAGATCGAGTCTAACATGACCGAAGTATTACGTAACAGGAATTTACAGGTACTCAGCTAGTTAGTTCAGCAACTCATTTATTCCAGTTTCAGAAGCCTTTGAATTAGGGGCCATAAAAAGAGACCTTCTTCAGTTCTGGTGGGGAGTCATCAGACTCGGACCATTAATTCTGTTTTCTCCCACAGATATTGCCAGGCCTGCTGAGTTTCTCCAGCAATTTCTGTTTGTTTTATTTTGAATGTCTATTGATGTTCTTTGTACGGACTTCCAGAAAGCATTTGCTAAAGTCCCACCTGAGACACTATTAACTAATGTTCTGGACTCGTTCCTGATGAAGGGCTTTTGCTCGAAACGTCGACTTTACTGCTCCTCGGATGCTGTCTGAACCGCTGTGCTTTTCCAGCACCACTAATCCAGAATCTGGTTTCCAGCATCTCCAGTCATTGTTTTTACCACTATTAACTAATGTACAAGCCCATGGAATTGAGGACAATTTCCTGACATGGCTCAGAATTTGGTTGAGTGGCAGGCAACAGAAAATAGGGATCATGGAATGATCCTTACATTGGCAGGATGTGACCAGTGGTGTCTGACAAGGATCTGTGATTGGCACTCAATTATTACTAGCATTTATCAGCTGCTTGGATAATGGCATCAGAAGGTCATATATCCAAATTTACTGATGAAACCAACTTAGGCAGCAGATGATAGCATAAAATTACAAAGAGATATTATAGAATAAGTAAATGGGCAAAACTGTAGCTGTTGGAGGTTAATGCAAGTAAGTGTGAGGTTTTCAATTTTGGAATGAAAAATGATATAATGGTGTACTTTCAGGATAGTATGAAGTTAAATACAATAGATGTCCAAAAAGACTTGGGTCTTGAGGTGCGTAGATCTTGAAAATATCATATGTGCAGAAAGCTAACATCCAGATGACTGAAGTGCAAGGATTAGATTAGATTAGATTAGATTACTTACAGTGTGGAAACAGGCCCTTCGGCCCAACAAGTCCATACCGTCCCGCCGAAGCGCAACCCACCCATACCCCTACATTTACCCTTTACCTAACACTACGGGCAATTTAGCATGGCCAATTCACCTGACCTGCACATCTTTGGACTGTGGGAGGAAACCGGAGCACCCGGAGGAAACCCACGCAGACACGGGGAGAACGTGCAAACTCCACACAGTCAGTCGCCTGAGTCGGGATGTAGAAGTTATTCTATAGTTTTACAAAACCCTGGTTAAACTCCACTTGGTGTATTGAGAGAAGATCTGGGCACTACACCTTAGCAAGGATATGTTGGCTTAGGAGACAGTACAGCATTGTTTACAAGAATGATAATGCAACTTCAGGGGTTAAGTAATGAGGAGAAATTATACAAGTTTTACTTAATTGTCTAGAATTTAGAAAGGTCAAAGTCTTAAAAATATTCACAGGAAAAGACAGGTTTAATAAATATAAACTATTTCCACAGGTTGGGGATTTTAGAACTGAAAGCATAGTTTGGAGCCGTCTTTGACAAATGGTAGTAGATGCTCGATCAGTTGTTAATTTTAAATCCAAGACCGATAATGTTTTCATTAAGCAAAGATATTAAGGGATGTGGATATTTTGAGTTAGGATACAGATCAACCGTGAGCTCGATGAATGGTGGAACAGGCTGAAGGGGTGACATAGCCTACTCCTGTGTCTATGTTCCTAATTGGCACGAGTGCTGGGCTAATAGATCAACGTTCCAAAGTGCAGATCAGATGTACAAGCCTCAGCTGTGTAGAAATTGTATTAAAATTTTAAATGTGTATTCTAGAAGCAGTTATTATAATTCTAAAAGTGAGCTTTCAGCACAAGTACTGGGGGACAAAAAAAGTCATTCACACAAGATAGGATAACAGCTGTGAGGTGTCAGTGCTTGTTGACATATATCCCTATCATGTCTTCATCTCCTTATTAGTTGTTTTCCCTAGTGTGCACAAGGAAACCTAGGAAGCCAGTGGGTCATAGTTAAATTGCACAAACCATGTGAATGTCACACTAATTGTATGATTAACATATTGAAATTGATAACGCAGCTGACCCAGGGGTGTTTGCTTGTGATGTTGATTTTGACCATTTGGAGGAAGCTTTCTGACCTGTTTTCAATTTTCCAGGACCTAATCTCCCCACCTACACCCAAAACCACATGTTTTCTTACATGAACATACTGTGAACCCCACCCCCACTCCCCAACCCCACACCTATAATTTTGAATGAGACACATTTCATTGTTCCTATACTGTGATTATTTCACTCTCATAGGTTTGAGCATGTGGATTAGAAGAGTGGAATATTGAAGCATCGCTTATTTGGTATTAAAGAAATTGTGTGGAAGAGGGAAACTGAAATGAGATAAAGGCTGGAGAATATAATTTGAATACAATGTACATGATTACTATCTCACAGGGGACCAGATAGATATTACTGTTTTGATGACAAATTATTATATGACAGGTGTCTCAAAGGAGAAGAAAGTTATCATGATCAAATATTCTTACACCTTGTCTCAAGGAATAAATGTTTTCAAATCTAACTTTTGTAGATTAACTTTCAAAAGCATAATTCAGACCTTATTAGTTTGTGCTTTCTATTTAGTTTTCGTTGCTGGAGAACGGAATTATTTAGATTCTTTTTCAAAGTTGTACCTGTTTCTCCCAAAACTATTAGTTTTAAAAATATTCCTGTGTATCTCCTTACTAATTCATCAGTGTCAAGTATCTCATCAGTAAGTGACCATTAAACAAATATTGGTTACTCACGTCTTAGTTTTTAGGGTATGAGCTGCTTCTGCAGATGGCTAATTCAAATATATTGCTCTGCGCATTTTAATAAATTAATTGCTGAACTATTTTCTAAATCCAGTGTTGTACCAGATTCTGGAGAAGGAGTTCTAAAAAAGAGTAACCTTCATGTGAGGAATCCTTAGTTTGAAGGAAGATCTATTAAAAAAAGAAAATGTATCAGTGATTCATGCCTGACTGTAAGCCGTTAATGAGGCTGGAATGGAATGTGATTTTTTAACTCATTCTATTTTATTTTTTTTCACAGGTGTACAATTCACCTTTCACACTTTTCATCTCGAGGATCATCATGACTACTTTCTAATCACAGAGAATGGCAGCTTTACTCAGCCATTAGCACGGTTGACTGGCTCAGACCTGCTCGCACCAATTAACGCTGGTCTCTATGGAAATTTCAAGGCTCAGTTACGTTTCATTTCAGACTTTTCAATATCATACGAAGGATTTAATATTACATTTTCAGGTAAGAACACAGGCATATGCAATACTAATTGATAAAGAAAAGAAGTTTGAGTGTGAAGGTGATCAATCTTAGCTTTAACACAGAGGAGAAATATATTGTAGATCAGAAATTAAAATAGGAAATACTGAAACGTAGTTAAAGTAGCTAATCTCTTGACCTTTACCAATTTCTCTTTTCAACCTTTTGATTATATTTGGGCTTATTCATTCAATTCTGATGAAAGGCTTGACCTGAATAACAAAACATCTCAATTCCACCTCCAAAATGTCAGACATTTCCAGCATTCTCGACTGATAGTCACAGAGTCATAGAGATGTATAGCATGGAAGCAGACCCTTCGGTCCAACACGTCCATGCCGACCAGAAATCCCAACCCAATCTAGTCCCACCTGCCAGCACCCAGCCCATATCCCTCCAAACCCTTCCTATTCATATACCCATCCAGCTGCCTTTTAAATGTTGCAATTGTACTAACTCCTCTGGTAGCTCATTCCACACATGCACCAACCTCTGCTTGAAGATGTTGTCCCATACGTCTCTTTTATATCTTTCCCCTCTCACCCTAAACCTATGCCTCTAGTTCTGGACTCCCCCACCCCAGGGAAAAGACCTTGTCTATTTACCCTGACCATGCCCCTCATGATTTTATAAATGCCTATAAGGTCACCCCTCAGTCTCTGACACTCCAGGGAAAACAGCCCCAGCCTACTCAACCTCTCCCTATAGCTCAAATCCTCCAACGCTGACAACATCCTTGTTTAATTAAACTAAATAGTCTAGCTGAAACTTCATCTTGCTTTCTTCTTTAGGTCTATTTTTTTGGTTAGAAATGCTTCTTTACACATCTCTGTGATAATATTGGCAGAGTACAACTTGGAACCTTGTGAAGACCCAGGAAATCCTACATTTGGCAAACGAATAGGAACATCATTTGGAATTGGTGATTCTCTAACATTTTCCTGTATTCCTGGTTACCGTCTGGAAGGTGCATCCCAGATCACATGTCTTGGAGGTGGCCGTCGTGTGTGGAGTGCACCTCTGCCAAGGTGTGTGGGTACGTGGTCAGCTGCTTTTGTTTGCTTGTACGTGTAGTTATTGTTGGAGTTGGAATTAATGGCATGCAAATAATAATGAATCATTTAGTCACAGCAATGTTCGTATTGGCTTTGGTGCAATAGATATTATTGGTATTCGAGCAAAATGAAATTATATCTCCATTCATTATTGCCTTTGGTTTTAAAATAATTAACAACCTTAGCAATCTATATGACCTGCAGGAGTATATCATTGTATGAGTGAATAAGTACTTTCAATACCATAACCCCTCCCTAACTCGAGAATACAATTTTTCCCCATTAGTGAAATAATGTTCTGGAAACAAAATCTTTAGTCATAGTGCCTCATTATTCTCCCTTCTTTAATTAATTGTTATTCAATATTCAATGATATGATAATGCTTAAATGAAAATTTATTATATTTGGATAAATAACAGTCAAACACCAGACAACATAGGCTGTTTAAAAAATCTTAATATAGAAAATTTAAGGATAACTTTGCAATCTGTGAATTTCCAGAAAGTACACAATTATATCATTTTTCATTCCAAAATTGAAAACTTAACACTTACTTATGTTTCCTGTTGGTAAAAATGAATCATTAACCAGCTATTATATTGATAGTACTGCAATCTTATATTTTCATTCAAGTACAGTATTAAGGACCCAGAATAGCACAAGCACAAGTCTTGTCTGAGAAAAAAAATCCTTTCTGACTAGAGAGTAACATTCTACTTATTTCGAAAGAAAAACGTTATGTTTGGTTTTTAGTTTAATTATAAAAACAAAACGATTGGAAACTGCAATTAACCATTTTGTATAAATATCCATTTAAGAAAAAAATTCAATTTTAATTTCACTTTTTGTTATTACTAACCTGAAGACAGTGCAAGTTATTGGAACAGAACAAGAGCAATGAGATATTTTGTCAAAACGTCTTTATTCATACATGATCCAGAGTAGCTAGCACAACGAAGCTCCATACAAGTATGTCTAGATGTCAGCTGTGGCTCACCCCTATATCAGAAGATGATGGGTCAATTTCCAGTCCTGTGCTTGAGAACAGAAATCAAGGTTGATGTTTCAGTGCAACATAGAGGAGGCATTGCAATGTTCTAGATATTATCTTTTGGATAAGACTTTAAACTAAGACTATATCTGCCTGGATAACACAGATTAATGTATCATACTATATGACACTGTTTTGAAGAAGGGCAGAATAATTATCCCCAGTATCCTGCTCAGTGTTTATCCCTCAAGCATCATCACTAAAAAATAACAGAACATCTAATTATTATCACCATGCTATTTCATCCTTAAACTGTTTGCAGAATATGAATGTTTGTCTCTGCTGACAAATCAAAAACAAAAACAAGATAGATTCCTTGATGGTATTATGCAAGTGAAATGCTTCTATTATTAGTTCGGTTAGTACTTGGAACTATGACATTATTGTATTTATGCAGACTTGACTGAAAGAGGGACAGGGCTGGCAGCTGAATGTCCCAAAATTGAGATGCTTCAGGTGTGATAGAAGGGGTGGGGGAGTTGCATTACTGGCAAAGGAGTATCTCTGAGGGAGCTTACATCAGAGGACTCATGCAGCGAGGCAGTATGAGTATAACTCAGGAATAGGAAAGGTGAAATCACAATGTTGGGGATATAATACAGGCCTCCTAAAAGGAGATAGAGGAGAGAATATGGAGACAGATTTTGGAAAGATGTGAACACAGCTGGATTGTGGTGGGTGATTTTTACTACCTCTATATTGACTGTGACTCACTTCGTACTGGAGGCTTGGATGGGGCAGAATTTGTAAAGACCATTTAGCAGGGTTTCTTGACACAAAATGTAAATAATCCAACCAGGAAGAGGTTATACTGGAACTGGTTTTAGGAAATGAGCTTGGCCAATAGAGTAAGTTTCAGTGGGAGAGCATTTTGGGAGTATTGACAGTAATAAATGAGTATTAAGATACTCATGGATAGAGATAACAGCAATCCTTGGGTGAAGGTGTTAAACTGGGGAAAAGTGAACTACAACAATATTAGTCAGGAACTGGAGAATGTTGATTGGAGGTGGCAGTTTAAGGCTAAATCCACATCAGAAATGTGGGAGTATTTCAAACAGCAGTTGATGAGAGTTCAGAAGTGTGAGAATGAAGGACAGGTATGGCAAATTACATGAACCTTGGATGAACAGAGATGTTATGACCTTGTTAAAAAAGAAAATGGAAGTATATGCAATGTCTAGGAAAGTGGGAACTTACAAAGCCCTTGAAGCATATAGGGAAAGTAGGAAAGAACTTAAACAAGGAATTAGGAGGGATAAAATGGGTCATGAAAAGTAATCAGGAAACAGGATTAAGGAGAATCTCAAGGATTCTTATACGCATATAAAAAGCAAGAGGGCAATCAGGGATGGGGTTGACCACTCAAGGACAAAAGAGCAGATCTTTGTGTGGAGCTAGAAGAAGTTGGTGAAGTCCTAAATGAATACTTTGTGTCAGTATTCACCAAAGAGAAAGGATTGGTGGGAGATAATCTCAGGGAAGGGAGACTCAAATTTCTAAACCAAGTTACTATTAAAAAGGAAAAGATGTTGTGCATTGTAAAAAAGAAGCAGGTAGCTAAGTCCTGGGTTCCTGGTGGGATCTCTCCCAGAATATTGAGGGAGGCAAGAGAACAAATTGCTGGAGCATTGACAGACATCTTTGTAGCGTCTATAGACACAGGTGAGGTCCCAAAGGAATGGACAGTAGCCATTCATAAAAAGAATAACGGGGATAATCCAGGAAATTGCAGCTCTGTGAACCTCACATCAGTGTGGAGAAATTATTGAAAAAGATTCACGGGGATGAGATCTAAGTGCAGTTAAATGCAAATTTTCTTATTAATGATAGACAACATGGTTTTATGTGAGTGAGGTCATGCCTCACTAATGTAATTCAGTGTTTTGAGGAGGTGACAAAGAGGTTTGAGGGAAATACGATTGATGTTATCTATGTGGACTTCAGTAAAGCCTTTGACAAGGTCCCTCATGACAGACTGGTACTAAAGGTGAAGTCACATGGCATCAGCGGTGAGCTGGCAAGATCGATATAGACCTGGCTTAGTCATAGGAGACCGAGGGTGGAAGGATGCTTTTCAGGATGGTGGGTTATAACTCGTGGTGTTCCATCAGGTTCAGTGCTGGGACCTCTGCTGTTCATGGTCAACATAAATGATTTGAGGGAAAACATGGCTGGTCTAATTAGTAACTTTGGAGATCGTGCAAAGATTGGTGGAGTTGCAGATAGTGAGGAGGATTGTCAGAGGATTTGCAGGATATAGATCAGTTGGAATCATGAGCAGAAAAATGGCAGATGGAGTTTAATCCAGACAAATGTGAGGTGATGTATTTTGGAAGGTCACATACAGGTGGAAGTTATACAGTGAATGGTAGAACCCTTAGAAGTATCGATATGCAGAGGGATCTGAATGTGCAGGTCCGCAGATCACTGAAATTGGCAGTGCAGGTACATAACATTGTAAAAAAGGCCCATGACGGCTTGCATTCATTGGAAGAGGCAATCATTATAAGGATAGACAAGTTATGCTGCAGTTTTGTAGAACTTTAGTTAGGCTGCAGTTGGAATATTGCGTCCAGTTCAGGTCACCATACTACCAGAAGGATATGGATGCTTTGGAGATGGTACAGAAAAGGTTTACCCAGGATGGGGGATTTTTTGCTCTGAAAGAAAGGTTGAATAAACCAGGTTTGTTTTCACTGGAATGCAAGAGATGGAGGGGCGTCCTAATAAAAGTTTATAAGTTTGTGCAAGGGCTTAACAGGGAAGGCAGATGAACTCAAGACATGGTTAGGAAAATGGGACTGGGATATCATAGCAATTACAGAAACATGGCTCAGGGATGGGCAGGACTGGCAGCTTAACGTTCCAGGATACAAATGCTACAGGAAGGATAGAAATGGAGGCCAGAGAGGAGGGGAAGTGGCATTTTTGATAAGGGATAGCATTACAGCTGTGCTGTGGGAAGATATTCCCAGAAATACATCCAGGGAAGTTATTTGGGTGGAACTGAGAAATAAGAAAGGGATGATCACCTTATTTGGATTGTATTTTAGAGCCCCTAATAGTCAGAGGGAATTGAGAAACAAACTTGTAAGGAGATCTCAGCTATCTGTAAGAATAATAAGATG